>NW_004567114.1:25058779-25114646 GCF_000260355.1 Condylura cristata | reverse complement strand
TTCCCTCCCATTCTCTTGCCTCTATCTCAAGTGATCAGCCTCTCTCCAGTATGGGCCCTGAGCCCATTCAACCCACAGCCAGCAGGGAGAGTATCAAAAGCAACAAGTTACTTAAGTCTGACCATCCACAAGTAATAATACTGTTCCTATGCCTACCACCCTGGCTGAAAACTAGATGTAATTTGCAGACAAGAAAACCAAGTCCATGCAAGGTGATATGGAGAGTTAATGGCAGGGGAAAAAAATCTTAAAGCAGATTTTCCAAGTCAGCCCCAGGGGACCAGATGCCTGGTCCAGCTTGCCTGTCTCCCTCATCAGCCAGGGGTGAGGGGAAGCTGCCCGCACAGAACATGGCTGGATCCCGGGTCCACCATGCACCAGCCTGGGACGTGGCTAGTTACTTCCCTCTGCCTCTCATTTCCTCTTGCTCATGTGAGAATGGCTCAGAGAGCAGTTGGGAATAACAGCTAAAACCATATACATACGAGATCAGACCAGGGCCAGGACACCTCAGCCAATACCAGTGCTTGGAACTGTTGGGGGCACTCAGTTCCCAGATGATGCTGTTCCCTCCTGGCTGCCCAGGGCCCCGCTACCATCACCCTGGTCAGAGTTTTATTAGAGAGAGCCCTATACAGTTTTCCCTACCCAACTACATTGAATGCATTCATTCATTCAAAAATACTGAATATCGTGTGAAAGTCCAGTGTTTAGTGCTTGAGAGGCAAGATTATCTACCCCTGAAACTTAGCGCCAGAGCCCTTAAAAGTACCTAATTCCCAATTCTTAGGCAGGCCTGTCTATCCCGTCCCTAAGAGACACAGGATAGGTGTTTCGGAAAACTGGGATTCCTCCTCTTTTCCCATGGAAATTCCCAAACTATCCAATACACTAATCACATCCTTCCTGTTCAATTTAAAATCTATTCTCAAGAAGGTTTCACCTGAAATTGAAAGAGTCCCTTCCCTGCCTTGCCCCCAAGGAAACAGCCCATTTACCCACTAAATTCAGCTCCAGCAGCCCAACTGTCTCAGGGAATGAGGCTGCCTGTGAGTAGGGGGCTGTCACAGTTACTCCCCCAGCTGTCCCAGAGGGGGCGGGCAGGAAGAGGGGGTGGGGTGTTTTAAGTAACTGCCACATTGCAAAGAAGTCGTTTCAAAGCCAAGGGACCTTCCTATGTCTCAGGGTAGGGCTTGGACCAGCAGAAGCTGAGGGGAGGGAGGGGACGGGGAGGGAGTTCAGGTCGCTGGGCTTTGAGGAAGCCTTTGTGCGTGTGTTTTAAATTACCTCTGCTTGTCTGATGAAGTGAGTAAAAGGGCGCCGTTTCGGGGCTTAGGATTCCTGAGTGAGCTAATACAGGATGCCTTTGCCTGAAAAAAACTCCAGTCGGCTCCCTAAACTCCCCCCCTTTTAAGTTTAAAAAAGGGAATGAATGTTACCATTTTTGGACATGAGCGTTCTCCCTCAAGCCCAGCCCTAACCGCACTATCCAGAGGGACGCGCCATCCTGCCCCCCCCCCATTCCCAGATCAGCGGAGGAGGAGGGTGAAATGGGGGGGGGGGACCGGATGGAAGTGAGCAGTAGGGGAGGGCGGTAGAGGGGGGTAGTTCGAGTAGTTAGTTCAGTGCATGGGCCGGAGCTCACCGTGCAAGCAGGAAGCAGAGTCAGGGTTGGGGCACCCTCCCCGCCCGGGGCAGTGGTTTCTGACCTCTTTCTGCCACTGGCCACTATGCCCCGGGTCCCACTGCCCACTCTTAGTCCAGCCTCGGTGGCGGATCGCACACCAGTACACCGCGCCCGGAACAAGACTCGGACGTTGAGAAAGATTCCCAGTGACTGACCCCAAATATCCCCAGAGACATTTCCTTGCCCCAAAGCCCCCTCATTGCAGATCAAGGGGCCCAAATTCGCCTTCTCCCAGGAATGAGCGTGGGTCGGCGGGCGGAACGCAGACACGACCCGGGGTCGGCCCACAGCTACCAGCCTACTGAGTTGAGCAATACTCCGGTTTGCCGTCCAGACCCCGCCCCCAAGGGGCTAGCTGGGGAGCCCGCGCGGGTCTCCGGGTTAACTAAGCCCACCGCGACTGGGCCACCTTCAGACGGTCCCGGAGACCGCTGCTAACCCCTCGGGCGCTCGCTGTCCCTTCAGCCCGCCAGCTAGGCCCGGGAAGGGCAGAGTCGGTGCAGCTCGCCCCTCCAGGTAGCAAGCCCAGCGCGGCGCAGCCACCGCACGCCATATGGAGAGGCACTCAGGAGGCGGGGAGGGCAGGGAAAATCGATCCGAAGCAGCAGGCACCCGGCCCGGGGGCTCAGCCCCAGCCTCCAGAGCACCGCCCCCGCGCCCCGCCGCGCGGGGATGGAGGGCGGCAGCCGGGTGGCCTGGATCACCCGCCAGAAGACGACCGGCCCGCCGGCGACCCCACCTCCCAGAGCTCGGGCTCCCCGTTCGCTGGCTCCAGGCAGGGGCGCTCCCCCTTCCACTCCTCTCCTGTAACCCAACACCACACCTCACCGCCGCCGCGCATCCCCCGCCCCCGCTCGTGAGCGCCGGGATCCGCTCCCAACCCCGAGCCCGGGGCCCGGAGCGCGGCGGGTGCTAAGAGCTGGGGCTCGGGGCTGCGACGGGCCGGGGCGGCTGCTGACCTTCCTCTGCTGCTTCTCCCAGGCCGGGTCCAGCAGCAGGTCTCGATCCCAGTCCTCTTCGGGTTGCATGTAGTCGTTGGTTTGCTGGGAATCATAATGGTCCATGATGGTGCGCGCGTGCGAGAGGCTGGGTTTCTTCCTCCACCTTCTTTCCCGGCGGCGGAGGCGGCGGCGGCGGCGGCTGCCCGGGCGTGGGGAGGGAGACGGTCGGGGCTGGGCTGGGCTGGCGGCGCCGGGCTAGCTCCCCTGCGCCCGGGTCCGCCGCGGCGCTGCTGGCGAAGGTGCTTCTCGCGGCGGCGGCAGCTGGAGCTCGCGGACAGCCTGCCTCGGGCCCAGCGCTCGCACCTAACCTCCACGCACACTGAGCCGGGCGGACACGCTCGCGCTGCGGGAGCCGAGCGGGCGGGGGCGGGGGAAGGGGCAGAGCCCTCCCGAGGTTCTCCATTGGCCAGCCCGAGTTGCCCAAACTTCCCCCCACCGCCTCTCATTGGGATTTGAGGGCATCCGTCAGCCATCGAGCGCTAGAGGTGGTCGGGGCGGCCCCCTCCCGGCGCGTACGCCCCCGCCCACTCCCCGGGTGCCCACTCCCCCGGGCTCATGTGACACCAGTTACGGGGAACGGGACCGGAGGCGGGGGACGCCTCTCCGAGCTTAGGGACACCGCGGCGGAGCGCTCGGGAGCGGTAGGAGCCTCGAGGTTGGACGCGTTCCCCGCCCGCGGGGAGGCCCGGCACTCGCGCGCCGACGTGACTGTGCTCCCGCGCGCGCTCCAAACCCCGGCGGGCGGGGGCTGGAGGAGAGGTGCCAGGAAACCCCCCAGAACATTACATTTTCTCTTTCCCAGGGTCCTGAGAGGTCGGCCACCAGGGAAAGGGGGCGGGGAATACCGGAAAGGAAAGGAATTTCCTGACTCCACCTCTCCCCGCGCCCCGCCTTGCCCCACCCCGCCCCGCCCCGCCCTGCTGACCCCATGGACCCCTGCCCTCCAGAAGCCAGGTTTGCCAGCCTGCGGTGCTCAGAAGCCACGGAGCTTTCCCGCCTCCCTGCAGGGGCCTTTCCGTCGGGTCCTCACACTTAAGGGACCTCCGCGTCGCGGCGCTTCCCGGGTGCAGCTCTGTCCTTCCCAGGATCCTCTGCCCGGCCCACCAGCTCCCGGGCAGCCCTCACACCGGGGCTGCGTCTTGAGAAGTGGTGGGAGGACCCTGCGTGATCTACCTTCCTTGTCCTCTCACCAACACACACACTTGACAGATGGGGAAACCGAGCCCCAAAGCGCTAAGCTTGAAAAAGTATTTAGCAGGTTCTCAGGACTCTACAGGCCAACCTTGTAACCTATGCCTGACAAACAAAGCCTCGTTGCTTTTAGAGGAAAAAGGATAGAAGGGTGGCCTAAACACCTCCAACTTCTTGGTACCTGCCTGGACTTCTTTCCTCCACCCCAGTAAGGGGAAGGTTTAGAGGGGCTGCTCCAGCACTGATGGAACCTAGTGAGCAAACATGAGGGACCCCGTATTGGAAAAGATGAAGAAAGTGCCTCTAACTCTCAGAATGGCTGGCTGCCCTGTAGGCAGAGATCCCTGGTGCTGTCCTGCGGGCATCATTAGTCAACCCCACACTTACCAGCAATTGTTACCAGAAAGTGCTGCTGAGCCACAGAGACAGCAGATTTATGAACTATTTTATAACCACTTCTAAACTATGGCTCTAAACCTAACATAAAGGGTAATAATGATGGTGTTGTATCCGTTCATTCACTCAATAAATGTCTGCTGAGCATCATCTATATGTCAGGAATGTGCTAGTTGTTATGTGTATATAAGAAAAAGCCACAGTCCCTGCCCACACACAGCTCAGAGACAGACCCAGAAACAAAATATAATGCAAGGAGATAGATCTGACCTGGGATTGGGGAGAAGAGGGGGGCAGAAGGGGAGCACTAAGCCCAGAAGGGTTGGGGGGAGGCAAGGTTCAGGTACACCTTTTGGGAGGAGATAAAATTCAAGTGATCCTTAAAGAACAAGAGTCAGCCACATGAAGAGGAGTGTGGGAGGTTATTCCAGGCAGAAGGAACAGTGTGAACTAATACATGGGGGCAGGAAGCTGCCTGGCATAAAAGGAATGCCTAGCATTTCAACATAGCTAAGACTAGAAATTTAAGGCGAGGAAGGACAAGAGATCCTGGAGAGGGGGCAGCAGCCAGACCACAAAGGTTCATGGGCCGGGTGAGTGGGGATCTGAGGGGAAAGAGGACTGACTGGAAGCTTTGAGGACCCATCGCAACAATTCACAGAGGGATAATATCTTGGACATTTAATATCTTGGGCAGCTGTAAGGGAATTGTACACTAGGTGGCTTAAACATTTGTTTGTCAAGATTCTGGGAGCTGGGCAATTCAAGATAAAGATGCTGATAGAGCCTGTGTCTGGCGAGAGTCTGCCTCCTGGCTCAAAGATGGACATCTCATTGTGTCCGGAGATGGGGGCAGGGAGCTCTCTGGACTCTCTTTTCTAAGAGTGCTGCTAATCCCATTCATGAGGCTCTACCCTCATGACCTAATCTCCTCCTAACAGCATCACATTTGGAGTAGGATTTCAACATATGAAAGGGGGAACACATGAACGTAGTCTATAGAAAGCCGAAAAACTGAGAGACTTAGAGTTTGGGTGTGAGGAGGAAAAACAAGTATTTTTTGCTCTCAACAAATGTCCAGTGTGGAACAGACCATGTACTTTACCATTATTATTTATGCTCCACCTATGAGGTGAGAATTCTCCATCAGAGCACACCTACTCACAGGCACAGTAGCTTATTATTCTAAAGTTACAGAAGTAGGACCCTCCCTGAGGTTAAAGCGCAGCACTATGAAACCATGAGCAGCCACTGCAGCAGGAGTTCGATCCCGGCCTGGGCGGTGACCCACATGGCGCAGCAGACCTCTCCTGACCCACCTGCTGCTCCCTCAGCAGTGTATTTCAGTTTGCCTGTTTGGTTCCCCACTCTGTCTCTGGTGAATCTTCTCATCCCCACACACACACCTCTGGCCTGTACCCCAGTTCTGGTATGCGTAAATTAATAAATCTTAAAAAAAAATAGTAAAAAATAGTAAAAAAATCTTTAAAAAAATAGTAAATTAATAAATCTTAAAAAAAAATAGAAGTCACAGATATATGTGACTTCTAACCCCATGTTTTTAACCCTGTGGTTCTCCCAAAATTGTTTCACATACATTCACACATATGTACACACGTATGGTATTTGGCAATGTCTGGAATGTTAGGTAATGTTTTATTGATATGACTGGTGGAATACTATTGGCATCCAGCAGATAGAGGCTGGAGATGGTGCTGAACATCCCATGGATTGCCAGTACAGCCCCAAAATATCAACAAGGCCAGGCTTGAGAATCCCCGTTATCACTGTGGGTTTTGACATGGGGTGGTCTGGTGCTCTCAACCATTTGAGATAAAGAAGTTCAGGCTTTGGAGTGGAATGTGAACACTCTGAACATGAAGCACCCTGAGAATGTCCAGATTCCATTATCCTGCAAGCAGCTGACTGCATAGACTTGAGCTTACACCTAAGCTCTGATTGGAGGGTCATCTGCTACTGGGGGCACTGACAAGAGACCATCGGTGAAGTGTGCCCACATGGAGCTGAGAAGAGGACCACGGGCAAGGTCCCAGAGAGTAGTCCTTCAGAGGGAGAGTAAACATCTAGAGCCCCTGAAGGAGTCAGAGAGGAAGTGGCCAGCAGGAATGCAGGGGGCCTGGGGCAGAGGGTGCCGGGGAAGTCAGAGGAGCGGTTTCCAAGCGAGAGGAACCAGCAATGTCAGATAGATCAGAAAAATCTGGAAGGTAGGGCCTAAAATAGTGTTCTTCGGGTGACAGTTGAAAATTCCTTGATGATCTTTGCCTGTGGAATTTGAGTAGCGTGACTGAAGTGAATAAACAGCAACAGTGAATGTAACAGGAAAAAAGAAATATTGGATATAGCCAAATGGGAAGCCAGGGTCAAAGGGTTTTTTTGGTTTTGTTTTTGTTTTTTTAAATAGGAAGGATTCGGTTGAGAGAAATGAGTTGAAATATAACAAAAGAAAGTTAATAGTGGCACAGAGTTCTTGGGGAGAAGGACCACTTGGGACCAGCACACAAGTTACAGGGGGCCAATTGAAAGAGGAAAGACCCTCATGTTCTGAGAAGGCGCTGGGAATGGCCATGTGTAGGGGAGAAGGCAGGACAGTGGGCAGAACCGTGACTGGTGAGCTCAGTTGTCTCAGTGAGAGGGGTCCAGACCACCTGAGATGAATTCCCCCATTTTTCTGTCCAGGACTCGATGGTGACACCACCCTGGTAATATTAGTCCCATATAATACCACCTTCTATACAGCAATTCCTAGATGAGTTTTTAGGACTACTAAGGTATGTGCCTATTTATACCATCCAGTTACACTGTTTTAAAAAATTGGTATAGAATGAATAAAAATGCCTCCTGTGTGCCAACCTTAAGCATAAAGCTCAATGAAACTTTTCATGTGATGCCTATGTAACACTTCCTAGGTCAAGACATAAAACATTTCTAGCAACTCAGGGTTCCTCATAACCCATGCCAGTCTCTACTCCCACATAGGAAACCACCATGCTGACTTCCTATATTTTCATTTGTTTTTGAACTTCATATATAATGGAATCATACACTATGCACACTTTAGTTTCTGGTAATTTGCTCAGTATAATGTCTATGAGATTCATTTATTTTGTAGCTTATGTCAGCAGCTCATTGTATAGATTCTGTTGTATGTGTATATTTTGAATATGTTATCAATTCTCCTTCACGGGTGTTTGCAACTTATAGCAGTCAGAAATAAAGCTGCTTTGAACATGTGTGTGTGTGTGTGTGTGTGTTTTGCACTCATTTTTGCATATGCATTCATTTTTCTGAGTATATACCTAGGGATGGAATGGTTATGGGGTCAGTATATGTCTAATTTAATAGCGCTTACCAATTTTGTGGGGTTTTTTTTGGCTGTAACAACATACTTACCAGGCTGCAAGGGTGTGGAATTTTGCAGTGTTCCACATCTTCCTGCCACTAGTCTTGTTCTTTTTCTCCTTTTTTAGCCATGACAGTGATGAGTAGTGGTCTCCTCTTATGGATTTAATATTTTCATATTCTTGCTGATCATTTGAATAAATTGTCCCTACTCCTGCTGCTTTTGATTTACTGGTAAGTGATTCTTAATATGAGAATCACTATGTGATAAGGGACAATCGCCTACCCTTTTTGTCAATTTCCCCAAAATTCACTCATTCAGCAAATATTTATCAAGAAACTGCTACATGCCCAGCACTATTCTGGAGAATAAAGATACAAGAACAGACAAGACAGATACGGTCTCTGAGAAGAGAGAAAAGATGTGTTATAAATAACTTGAGGGGAAGCAATTTGGTCCCTGGTGGGAGCTGTTTTGTTTGTTTGGTTTGGTGAGAAATAACAGCAAGCCCCATTTTATATGATTTTTCAATTTTAAACTTGATGAAAAACAACTCTTTAATATATATTTTTTAAAAAGTCTCTGAGGTCACAGGACCTGCCCAAGGGAGTGAGGTAAGACCATGAAGGAAAAAGGAAGGTTTCTTGGTGGCCCTTCTTGGTTCATTTGGATTTCTCTGCGCATAGTGACAAAAGATCTGAGCTTGTGGGTAGTAGAACTGTTGCCATTCTACACACAAGTTAGTGGATGTGAGCTGAGACTTAAGAAGTTTGCCCGAGAGAACAGAGAAGTTCCTTCCACCAGCTGTGCCTTGCTCAGAGCTGCTACTCAGCAACAGACTCCGAGACTCTAGCCCGACCCATAACTAGCGCGCCAGCAGCTGTCTCTGCCCTATCCCAGCTGGCAGTGAGTCACCCAGAAGCCACAGGTGCCTTGCTGGCGAAAACTCCTAGCTCTGGAGTAGATGACTATTTCCCTTGGGAAGAAAGGACATAGTCTATGAGTCCTGGGAATTCTTAGCGCACCCACGATGTGCCAGTTAGAGTGCGAGGAAACTGAGGGGGACCCCTGGCCCTCCCTGACCTCCTGATCTGGCCACGGGCTTCTTTTCCTAGAATTCACTCACCCACAGGGCACAGTCTAAAGGCAGAGAAGTGAACTCCACGGTGAAGTGACATGAAGAATGTGGCGTACAGCTCAGGGCCTAGCATGCAGCAGGCCACTTCCATACTCCTAAGTTCCTTTTTCTTATCTGACTGTGTGTAACTGACCATGCAAGGCCCTGTGGGGAAGCAGACAAGTAGGCTCTGTGAGATTCTGGAAACGAAAAGCACCATGGACCTCCCAGCCCAATGATCCGGGGATTTCCTTCATTGTGCCCTGAACCTTTAACGTTATACCCTAGTGGTAGTAGGTTCCTGGTGGGGTTTTTCCAAAGAGTGAACAGATAAGCTAGAAGGAGGAGAGAAAATCCCTATGGTTTCTTGAGTTTCTAGTTGCAGGCCAAAGACCTCAGTGTTGGTCCCATAGCAATCTAATCATGAACTCGCTTTCCCCTGAGCTCCCTGGCACACCATTTGCACTCCACATGCTTGGCTTTTTTTTTTTCCTGTTCTTTATCTAATCTCCCTGTGTGTATCACCCCCGCAAACCCCCCACTCAGCCTAACATAGGGCCTAGGATACAAAAGTTTCCCCAGTTCAATCGTTGCCCAATAAAAGATAGCATTAGTCAATTCTGTGGTGTGCCTCAGTTGGCCCTATTAACCGGTGGAAGTCTTGGTAGTGCAAGCCTTTGCCACAGCCCACACAAGTATTTCCTTGGTCCTCTGACCTTTCAAGAAGCCAGTATTGGAGAAACTGACTTGGCCCTCTCCCTCATATGTCTCCGCCAGCATCTCTCAGCCCCCACTGGCCAGGTCCCTTCAGCCAGGTCCCCTCAGCTAACTCACCAAGACCAGACAAGCTTCAGTCAAAGGTTGCCTGGGAGCCAGTTCCTGCCCTTCCCATCATAGCCAAAGAAGACACTGGCAGTTTCCCTGTTGCAGGATGTGTACGGGAAGTCTGGCAGCTCTGAGATCTCAAATGATTAAACAACTGACCTGTCTGATGTCCCCTATTTCTTCTAATTCTCCCTCTAATTCCAGGAATCTAAACAAGGCCAACAGAAATCAGCACCTCAGATAGTTACTCTGAGGTCATTTCCATGCAAGAAATAGTCACTCCGGTATCTGTTCATCCCCAGCCTTCCAAGGAGCCCTGGGAGCTGGCTCCCGGCTATCTCTACTTCCCAGCAAATACTAGAGCTGGACACCCAAATCACAGCAGGGAAATTCCTGTTGAGTAATGTGTTCCCCTCCCCCAACCCCCTTTGAGGGCTGTCGAGCAGATTCCAAGCAGGGGGAGTGAGTTCCCAGGGAATCTGATGAATCCCAGCTTCTCCCTGCCCTTTGCCAGTGGACCCCACTGGTGTCCACAGAAGCTCTATCCCAGAGGCCTGGCTAGGTAACTTCCATACATCTGAGGGAATAGCATTTGTGGAAGCGGGTGTCCGTATCCAGGCAGTTGGGTAATGTCAGAGGAAGACACTGAGGTCAGGGAGCACCTTGGTAACTGTTCACCCTGAGCCCTCAGCTAACACACCAGCACCAGCACCAGGCAAAGGATTGCAAGGGCCTTGTGTTCTTCATCTGCATGGGCTCTAAGCTCTGAGTCCAAGTCTAAGAACATCTTTCTAGGACTCCTCCTTCCATGCCAGTGACAAAAGGGTGTGCGTCTTTGAAAAGTGTTGCTCAATTTGAACATTAAATTAAGTTCCTTTATAAAGGATACAGTTTCTCACAAAGTTACTTAATATTTGCTTTAACCATAAACTGCACAAACATAAAATTGCTATCAACTTCTTAAGGTTTTAGGGTCACAATCAACAATGAAATAAAAACAAGTTTATATATTCGATTTAGAAGAAACTATAAAACCAGTAAGTTTCAAGTTAGTCATATTAATTTAAATGTGGCTTTTGCTATTTACTGAAACAAAACTGCTACTCCCAGCGTTCCTTCCCAGCGTGACTGAAGCTCTGACTGTGATAGAGCAGGTGGTTTTCTGCCTTGAGGATGCCTGTGTGACCATGTGCCAGGCAATGACTCAATTCTCCTACTACTTTCTCTATTTGAACCACTGAATCAGGGCAGCATTTAACCTTCACTTGGTGGGAACACACTGTAATGCATTAAGCTCCCCTCTGCTGTTTTCTCATTAGCACTCAACGATTAAAGTTTAAAAAAATAATCTTTTAATCTTCTTGCCAACAGGATCCTTCTCTCAAGTTGCAACATCCTTATCTACAATAGGAGAGTCACCTTCATCCCCTTTTCTTCACAGGATGGCTGTAAACACTCATTCGTGCACTCATCCAACCAACCATTACTTAATGAAGGACTATGAGTCAAAGACACTGTTCCAAGAATAGAAAGTATAGCAATGACCAAAATGGACAAAAATCCTTGACTTGCTAAACTTACATCCCAATGGGAAAGACTGATAAATCAATAAAACAATGTGATAGTGTAAAGGTTAAATATGTACACAGGGAAGGGGAGCAGGGAACACGGGGATTCAGCGTGTAGGTTTCTTCACACCATCAAGTGCTTCTCTGACACCAGCCGGGTGTCCGACAAGGCATCTCTGTTCTGACACTGTCTGTCTGGTGGAAAGGCTAAGGGCTCAGTGTTGCCTGACTTCAGATGGTAACTCCAAGCGTAGGCTGGCATATGTACTTCTGACCAGCCAGCTATCCATGGGCGTTCCTACAACCCCCTCTTGAATTGGATTAATTTGCTGTAAGACTCTGGCTCTCAAGACTCAGAGAAACATTTTACTCACTAGATTACTGGTTTATTATAAACACAGGAGCAGCCAGATGGAAGATATACACAAGGCCAGGTATGTGAGAAGACTTGTAGGAGCGCCCTGCCTCTCCAAGCGCTCCACTCCCCAGAATTCCCACGTGTTCAGTAACTCAACTGAGGTTCTCCAAATCCTGCTCCTTTCTTTTCTGAGGGGGGTAGGAGTAGATATGGAGGTCTCATTATAAAAGCTTGATTGATTAAAATAAATCATTGGGTGTTGGTGACTGATCCAACCTCTAGTCATCTTTCTCTTCCCATAGTTCTAAGGGTAGAAATGGAAAGTTCCAACCTTCCAGTAGAGTTGGTTCCCCAAGAAGCCAGCCCGTTCTCTGGTGATTTCTGAAAGTCACCCACTAACCTCAATTCAGGTGAGGTTGAAAGGGGTTTGTTACTATTAGTGGGCAGGAGAAGGGGCACCCAGGACCCCCAACCCTGCCTGCTTTAAATGGACCTGCCATCTACTGCATGAAGACAAAATATACTTTTAGTGTATAGAATCATCGATAGAAAAGAACTTTAATATAATTAGTGTGAAACAGAGAGAAAAGAGAAAGAATGTAGGTTCTAAGTGAAGCACCCAAAGTTATTCAATCCCTTGTGGGAATACACAACCAAACAGGGCTGCCCCAAAGAGGGACCACTGGGGCCCAAAATTTTGCCACAAGTCTAAGTCGCCTTCTGGTGGGGAGCCAGGGCACAGGGGCAGAAGGGGCCAGGCAAGTCTGGAAAGAAAACAACAAAACCAACAGATGGCAAGATAAAGGCGGCCCTAGGCATCAGCCTCCCTGCCAGTCTCTCACCCACTTGTCTTTCAAGTGTCTCCTTCCAAGTCCCCCACGTCCACTGGTACAAGTCCAAGGCCAAGAAGCAAGCAGTTTCCTCTTCACATGTCTCAGCTCCACGTGCCTCCTCCAAATCTTCCCTTCCTCCCACCCTTCCTTCCTGTTTTCTTCCCCACCAGCCTTCTCTTCCCAGTTCTTTTTAGCTTCCCCTCAAATCGCTCAGCTCTACCCTTTACAAGATGGGGCAGAGAACACAGAACTTCCTTCCTGTAGGATTACACAGTTACTTTGTGACTGTTGAGCGGTGATGAGAGCAATTACACTTTGGAAATCCCAAGAGTTTCATGAGCTCTGTGCCAGAAATGGCAAAGACCAAATAAATGTATATTTCACACTATAAATCACAAAACCACAGGGAGAAAGAGAGGAATCTTACATCACTAAACGTGGTATTCAGAGATGGTTTCATTGAGTAGGTTAACAGTTAAGACCTAAAAAAGAGGAGGGGGCAAAAGCACCTGAGGGACAGACAGGTCACAGAGACTAGAAGGAACAGCGCACGCCAGACGCTCAGTACACTGCCAATGCGGGTCTAATAGGTGTCTGTGGTTTCACTGCCCAGCAACCATTTCCCCCTCCTGGCAACCTCACCTAGGTTGGCCTCTGGGGAGGTACCTCCTCTCCTGCTCCAGACCTGCACGTTGGTAGTTCACCCCTAACCGGGGCTGGACAATGATGGGCCGGCCAATCAGAGCTTAACAATTGGTTCAGGAACAGACGAATCAAGACAAACCAGGCTCTTGCTGGTGCTCCTGGGAGGAGGCACAGTGTTTTCCCTGGAGATCCCTGGACTGAGGAAGAGATGAATATGGAGCTTTCAGAAGCCACCATATGGAGCCTAAGGAAAAAAAGTGCCTGGGAAGGCAGTTGTAAGAGTGAAGAGAAGCTGAGTCTCAGTAACATCTTTTGATCTCCTACATTAAGTTGTGCCAATATCTGAACTTCTCAGCTAGGTGCATCAATTAATTCCCTGTATTTTTGTTTACAGTGGTATATTATTATTTATCCTGCATAATATATTTTCATAAAACTTAGTGGTTGAAAAGAACAAACCCTGATTATCTTGTGGCTTGGGCAGGGCTGGTTATCTTGTGGCTGTATCTTGGGCGTGGTCTGGGCTGAGTGGTGCTGACTTGGGCCTCTTGTAGGACTTCAGCCTGGAGGTTGGCAAAGACTCTGAAAGCCTAATGGGATAGTTGACCTGCACACTGTTGGCAGGAGGCCTCAGATCCTTGCCATGGAGGCGCTCCAGAGGTTGATTGAGGGTCCTCACAACATTGCGGCTGATATCCCCCAAACTACCCCAGAGAGAACAAGTTTCCTTTTTGACCTCTGACATGCCTATGGTCATTTCTACTTATTCTGTCTGTTAGGAGTTACCAAATCCAACCTACTGACCGGAAAGTCTGGCCCCACCTCTTGAAGGAAACAGAATCAAGGACTTTGTGGACCTAGATTAAAACTACCACACCTAGTTTGAGTTTGGTTTTTCTGGCACTTGCAGCCAATGGCCTTCTGATAGATAACCCAGGAGTTTATCACTGTTGTATTATTGCTGTTATAACATGGTTCTTGACAAAACAAACAAAAAAAACAGTAGCCAAGAAAGTGCTAGCAAAGTTAATCTCGTAAATGCCAATTTTACCATTTGATCCTGTCCTACCTAAGCTCAAAACGCTCCAGGCCCTGGACATTCCAAATTTCTCTACATCCGCACAAAGCCTATCATGCTAGCTTGTTCCCACAGACCTCTCTGCCACTTTCTCTCAAACTTCCTACTTCAGAACCTCTGAGCTGCTGGCTCTTCCCTAAACAGGCTAGATTACTGCTTCCCTGTGCCTTTGTTCCTGAAGTTCTGTCTAACCCCTTCCTGTAAAGTCATAAAACCCAACTCCAACATTACTTCTGTGAAGATCTGGCTCTACCCCAAAAATGATGTTACCACTTCATTGATGCCTATGGATTATGAAGCATTTCTATTGATTATGCCCAATTTATAAATCACAATGTGCTATTTATATGATCCCATTTGACAAATAAGAAGATCCAGACTTCTTTAGAGCGGTGAGGGGTACAGTCCCAGGGGGACGAGGTGTGACCCACCCTAGCTAGTGGATTTCCCCTTCTCTCCTCCCAAACCACCATGTTTATACACACTGAGTACAGTTCCTGAGGAATCTGACTCCCTTCAGAGATTGTGAACTTATGGAAGTCTGGCCCCTTCTTGTGAACTTCCTACCTTTCATGGAGTACTCGTATATGTCAGGCACAGGGCTTAATGTGGCCCATTTTCCAGATAAGGAAGCCAGGGATGAAGCAACTGCCACCTGATGCCAATCCCCACACCCTTCCCCAAGTGTAGAGTGAGGTGTATAAGTGCTCAGAACGCCTTGTGGAAAAACACTGAGTGCATGAGTGAAGGAGCGCTGGGTTCTCTGGACACCCACCTCCCCCCGCTGGGGGCTGGCAAGCTGCTGCTCACCTGCCTCTGATTAGGTGCAGGCTCTAAACAGGACGAATTAGAAATCCTCCCGCCTAGCTTGTGGTCCTGACTCTCCCTGGGTGACGCTCAAGGGCTCCTTTTCTTTTTTTAAGGTTTATTTCTTTATGCATCAGAAGGGGGGAGGTACAGGCCAGAGGTGCAGGGGAGGTGAGAGGGTTCATCAGAGACAGAGCGGGGAGCAGAACAGATGGACTGACTGAAATACACTGAGGAGGGGAGCAGCGGGTGGGTCAGGAGAGGTCTGCTGCACAGTATGGATCACCTTTCACGGCTGGGGATGGAACAGTCACTAAAACAGCAGCAGTTAGCTTGCAGTGCTGTGCCCTAACCTGTTTTATTGCCAGGGAGGGCCCACATAGATATATTTTTTTGATAGCATTTTTTTATATAAAGTTTATTTCTTCAGTGACTTTACTGACATATGCAGTTGTCTTAATTTTTTCTCATATACATGTATACTTTTTAAAAGATTTATTTATTTGTACATACAGAACTAGGGTACAGGCCAGAGGTGCAGGGGCGATAAGAGGATTTACCAGAGACAGAGTGGGGAGCAGAACAGGTGGATTGACTGAAATACACTGCTCAGGGGAGCAGGGGCCCGCTCAGGAGAGGTCTGCTTCGCCATGCGGGTCAGCTCCCTGGCTGGGGATTAGATTTCACAGTGCTGCACTTTAACTCACCACTGCCCTCCTTTTCTAAGGTAGGATGAAGAGGGGGAATCCAAAGATCCCAGGGAACAATGCTGATGGGACTCGCCATGATGCCAAGCGGAAAAGGGCGCACCAGGGTCTGTGGGTCCAGCAACTTCTCAGGAGCCAGAGCCAGGGCTCTGCAATGGGGAGAGATGCTCCCTGTGATGACAGAGCTGGGCTTCGGCTGAGAGGGGTGAGGGCCCACTCCCTGGCTCCACCCAGAGACCAGCGCCTCAGGAGGAAGCTGACAGGAGCCTTCACTCATTTAACTTGAATATATTCAAGTAACATTTCACTGCCACCCCTGCCTGGGATCCAGAGGATTGACTCCATCTGGAGCTTCTCACAGGCCCCCACCTCCTGTGCCAGATGAAACGTGTTTGGATCAACAACAAACTTCATCAACTCGTTTCCGCCTCCAACCCTTGCTAAGTGCATTAGGCAACAGGAGCCCCAGGGCTGACCTTTGCAGCATCCATTGTTATAGCTGTTATTACAGACACAAATAATAGCCAGGATAATAATTCGTGGTTAAATGGTCCTTTGAATAGAGGGCTGGAGGACTCTGGGAACATTACCTCACAGCCCTCCTACAGTCCTTTCTTGAGGCCCTGCTCCTTGTTCCTGCCTTCTGGAAAGCCCTTCTCTACATGCCCCATGAGCCCACGTTGGCGCAGTGTAAGACCACGTGCCCAGGCCCTTGCCTTGACCAGAAGCCTCATGAGGACACTTCTAGGCCTCAAAGATGTTGACTCCCATCTTGGCAATCACCCCAACAAGTCCTTCCACTGACACACTGCTGTATGTGCTCGGAAGGAAGATTATTAACTATAAATGCATTAAGAAGAAAAGTGCTTTCAAATAAATACTAAGAGTGAAAAAACCTGGGTAAATATAATACGGTAGTTAATGCTCGGCTTGCTGGTGTCTCCTGTTCTCATTTGTCTCCTGGTTGGCTGAAGATAAAGTTATTCTTAAGTACAAGCTGTTCTTGCAGAATTATTACCATAATATACACATAAACTTGGTTGTTGGGTGTTGCTATTGGTTTCTTTCCTCTCCTTTGTTCTTCTGTTCTTTCCAGAATACATTTGCTATTACACCAAAACTACACAAACAATGGCCAAGAAGGCGCTCATCTCTCCCCACAGATATCTCTGAAATATTCTGGGAAATGTGTGGGTCAAAATGTGTGGGCCCAACACCTTTTCCTGAATTGTTTTGGAAATAAACCTGCAGACAGCAGGGGATTATCTGAAATGAGAAAGGAATGCGCAAGGAGGTGGGAAAAGAATTGGAGAATTTAAAAATGCAGTCTTCAGAAAACATAGCTTTCTCTGCAAAGCAATGGTGTAGCTTCATAACCACATTTGAGAAAATGTGTTCTGAAGTATTTTCAACTGTTTCCTGGGAAAGCCAGCGATGGTGGTGAACTCCCCACGGCATTATCTGTTTGTCCTTCTCCTAATGAAAGAACCAGAGAAGAATCTCAGATCCTACTTCCAGGCACTTGCTGACCCAAGTGGGGAGGGAGAGAGAGCTGGAACTTCCACCTGGACAAATGAGCTGCAGAATGCGTAGAGCAGAGGGAAGCAGCGAGATCCAGAAGGCCCTGGCAGAGCGCACAGCACAGTGTATGCCTGAGCGGGCAGTAGAGGCCTTGCCTCAGAAATATTTTCTCCACCCCTCGAATAGTACCAGGTATGAGGAAGGTGTCGCCGTCCGCGTTCTCCATAGAGACAGAACCAGCCGAAGCACATGCAGAGAGAAAGACTTTCATTAGGAACCAGCTCCCACTGTGGAGGTGGCAAGTCAGGGTCTTCAGAGTGGCTTGCAGGCTGGAGACCTCCTATTTAGGGGAGCAGTCTTCTGGAAAATACTCCTCTAGCCCTGATTTAAATGGCGAAGAACTTTTTTCTTTTTTCTTTTAAAGATTATTTATTTATGCATACAGAACTAGGGTACAGGCCAGAGGTGCAAGGGCGGTGAGAGGATTCACCAGAGACAGAGTGGGGAGCAGAACAGGCTGACTGATGAAGTACACTGCTGAGGGGAGCAGTGGGCGGATCAGGAGAGGTCTGCTGTGTCCTGTGGGTCACCTCTCGGGCGAGGATCAAACTCATGCTGAAGTGGCTTTAGCTTCTTAGTGCTGTGCTTTAACCAGCTGCGCCACCAGGGACGGCCCCTTTTTTTCTTTTTTAACCTCTCCTTCCCTCCATGCGAGACTCAAGAAATTGCTTTTCCTGCAACTGGAAGTTTCGTCCTGGCTGCAATTCTCCCCACCCTGCACACAGAATGGTGCTTTAGACACATCCACCATCACTAGCAAGGGAAAGGGGCTTTTCCAAGGGCTGTGTTTCTCCATGGTGAACTCTCATACCGCCATTTCTGGTGGTATTTCAGTCAAAATACCATTATTTAGTGAAAATTACCATTTCAGTAAAAATAGGAACCCACAGCCTGGAGTTTTTATCTATGTAGTATTGCAATTTTGTGTTGTGAGAGTCAAGGTGTGGAACTTGGTGAGGTCTCAGGGCCCCCTGAATGCACAGTTCATGCTGACTGAGGCAGGAAGTCTCCCTCCCCACTCTGCCCATTCCCTTCCCCACCTCGGTGGGTGGAGGCCAGTTGGTGGCTATTGTGGTGGGAAAGTGGAGTTGCTCTATCTTGTTGCACTGATGTCAAGGGCTGTCAGTACCACATCTCTCAACAATCCCAAATTAAGGCCCAGGGCTTTACTTGGAAACAAATGGAAAGTGTAGAGAGACAGAACTCAATATCTGCTGTTAATAAGGATTGTGTGTCTGCCTCCACAAGGAGCTACTGACCTCACTGTTATGCTCTAGGCATCTATGGGAAGGTCTGGTCAGGTGGCCTTGACTGCCTGTGCCAGGAATGACCACCTTACTAGGTGAGGGCAACAATGGAACATTTAGTGAGCTTTTTCCATGAGCAACATTGAGCTAAGAGCTTGACACATTCTTTCATTAAACCTTTTTGACTATGTGAATAGGTATTGTTGTCCTAGAGGAGGGGAAACTGAGACTCAGATTATGTATTAGTCAGAAAGTTTCAGTGGTGCTGCAGTAAAAACAGCCCCAAGGCTTTCAGTGGTTTTGTATGATTAGGGGTTTTTTTCCAACTCATACAGTAGCTTTCAGTGATCCTGGCTGCTTTGATCTTTGACCCATCATACCAACACAAGGCCTCCCCAACAATGATACTGGGGACTCATAGTTGGATTTCTTACTCAGCCTGGAAGTGAACTTCCCCTGTTACTTCATTGGCCAGATCTAGTCCCATGGCCCCAAGCATCTGCAAGCAGGCTGAGACCTCCATGTGCTAGGAGAGGGAGATGCACTGGATATTGATGAAAATAGGTGACATAAACCACAGGGAGCTTTAGTAACTTGCAGACAGTAAGTGGCAGGACTAGCGTGTAAGCTGAGTTCTTCTAACATCAAAGCTCAAGTTTTGTCTTTGACACTTGGGGCTGATGAGAGAAATCCCTTCCCTGAAGCCTCAGTAAACAAGCACAGGATGAGCCTCAGTACGTGATGTTGCTGGGCACACCTGATGTCATTAAATAGCGGCAGTAGGCCCTTGTACTTCTACAAACTCACTATTTTGAAAGACTTTTGAAAGTGAATTGGTTCACCAAATCCCCAAACACCATAATGAAGCAGCAGTGCAAGTGTTCACGCCTCGTTGGGCCCCATGACTCAGAGAGCTGAAACTGGGAAAGTGAATATGCTTGACATGCTCAGAACTAGGTGCTGAACCCCTCGTTAGGTTATTCCCAAACCCAATTTGAAGTCCTTCCCAACACATCCAACTCTGTAAGTTCCAGCATCTGGAAAGACTCTCCCTTTGTAATGGTCTCTTGTCCTTTACCTGGCCACAAATCCTCCAGCCCCACCGCCCGGATGTCACACCTTACTGGACCATCCTCTAGGGAGGTCACTGCTAATTGAAGAAGACAACGAAAGAATTACACATTGTGTGGACTTAGACTTCAGAACATTTGAGGGAGAATTTAGAGAAAGAAGAGACCAGAGTGAAGGGAGAAGATGGGTAGACTGCTTTAAGAAGCTGCTGATCTTAGTGGAATGAAAAGTCCTCTCTGATTCTCTTTTCTCTGTCCTGTTTATTACATTTAACAAATGGCAGAGTGCCTTCTCACTTACTATTTTATTTCACCCCCTAGACAATTCTGATAGGGAATTGGAATGACTGCTTAAATCTTTCTTACCATTTGACAAAAGGCTGAGAACTACAGAAAATAAAGTGACTTATCTAAAACCAAAGCAAACCAGAGCCTGAATCCAAATAAAGAAAAAAATGTTAGAAAGAAATAATTGTCAATCCGTGTGTGTGTGTGTAAAACTATGACATTTATAGTTCCCTGTTGGTTTATAATTTGATGTACATTATTAAAAACAGGTTTTTAAAATAAAATATTTCATATATACGGTGGAATTATATAATGCATATAGGATATTTAGAATACTAAAACAATGTATCTATCATCTTGCTCATCATCAATATTCTAAAATTTTAGATTGCTTTAAATTATAAAGATGATTTATATTCTAGGTAAAAAAATCCAAATCATACCAAAGACCGAAACTTTAAAATGTCGACCTCTTGCAGGGATAACAACTCTTGAGGTGGTTCACATTATCTTATATTTGTTTACTTCGAAAAACAATACAGCAATCTACATGTTTATATATTATTGTCATAAGAAGGGTTATAAAATTAGATCGATGAGTAGGTAGGTAGATAGTCACAAAAAATGTCCTTAATTTTTACCCCATCATCTTTTTATGGGAATTTACCCCCGGAAAAGACCTCGTAGGTTTCCCTCTCTCCATCTAGAACCCTGTACCCTGATATTTGCTCATGGATGGATGCTCACTGGGAGCTCAGTTCAAATGTCACCAGGTGTGCGAGGTTGCCCATGGTCACCTGTGTACACCATATTTGCTTTTTACCCCACACACCACCTGGTTTTTCCACTGTACCTGCTGGTCGCTGTCATTGCTTTATTGATCACTGGCTGATTAATTTGTTGTGTTCCCTCCCCCCAATCTATGTTGCAAGTCCCTCAAGAGGAGCCGGTGTTGTCTGTTCTCAGCTACCCCCCAGCACCAGACCACAGTAGGTCTGCACACTTACTTAGTGGATAAATATTTACTCAGAAAATCAGGACTCCGTTTACTTAGTCCAGGGATGTGATTGGACTCACCTCAAGACCCCAATAGTTACCAGCTGCAAAGAAACCATTCTTGCAGATGTCAAGACTGTAAAAAGCCTGCTAAAGCGGGGAAGCAGGCTGGCAGGCGCCATTCCCACAGTCAGCTTTTGCCTTTCAGGCATCAATACAGCAGACAGGAAGCTACCTTCCTGGTGAAGCCTTTTTTCTTGGCTTCTAAAACAAAGAAGAGGCAACTGGGTGAGAATCTGTCAAAATAACACCTAGGCTGCACTTAATTAAGATGAATAATTTGAACCCTCTCAAGTTAGACAATGGAAATAGTAAGAGTTTCCACCAAAACAAAAACTTGGCCAAGTGGGCCTTGTCTCCAATAAGCCTTCACCAATATGGTGGGGGTGGAGGGGCAGGTGGTGGTGCAGGCTTCTTCCTTAGCCTGAGGGGAGGGAGAAGATGAGAGAAAGGGATGCCTGGATCCTAATCAGAGTCCTACATACACAAGTTATGTTGTTGGTCACTTAATCTAACTTCTTAGAGCAAATAAGATGCATTTACCATAAATGAGTTAAAAGAAAAATTAAAACCTTACATAATTCTACTATCCAGAAACACAATAACTTTTTAGTGTCTCCTTGTACTAATTTTCTTCTTAGAATAAATATACTTTAGGCCCCTCCCTGGTGGTGCAACGGCTTAAAGCACAGCATTAGGAAGCTAGATGCAGCAGCCTCAACACAAGTTCGATCCCCGACCAGGGAGGTGATTCATGTGGCAGTGCGGAGAGAGAGCAGGGCCTTGTCTGTTTTTCCACAGCTAACCTGTGGAGGCACACAAGTGTTGAATGAATGTACACATGAATGAATGAGTGCATGAATGAATGGGTGCATGAATGAATGAGTGCATGAGTGAATGAGTGCATGAATGAATGTGTGCTTAAATGAATGAGTGCATGAATGAATGTGTGTTGCCTTGGATACTTCATATATGCTGTAAAGAAGATGCCTGGACTCAGGCTGATGGACCCAAGAGGTTGCATGTCCCCTTTGAACTGCTTTTGGAGAAAAGCTGGAGCTTGCTCCAGTGACAGCCCTGGCTGTCACCCCATGTTTGGTTTCCAGGGATGCCTTGGCAGCCATGAGGGCCATCTGAACCCCATTCTCTCCCATTGCTCAAGCTGGGTCTTCTGAGACTGGGCACAGTCTAATCAGATCACTGGGCAAGGAGCAGGGGTTCCAGGAACTCTCCAGACACCAAAAGCCAGTCCCGAGCTCTCTCTCTGTGGGCCAGTTTCCGGGGTGGGGGGTGGGGAGGGCAGTGTGAGTGCCAACCTGGGTCCTCCAGCGGGGTGGGAAGTTAGAGAAGCCCACTTTGGAGGCTGCCCTGGAGTGAGCTGATTAACCCAGGGAATGGAGTGGGGAAAAGACGAGAAACATAAGTAAATAAAACCTCCTTCTGTACTCTCTATTCGCAGCCCTTGGAATGTTACCTTTAGAAATTCAACCTTAAGGATGGGAGGGCCATAGCTCCACTTCCTCCAAGAAGCTTCCCAGCCACCTGCCTTCCTCCCTCAGCAAAGGTGTCTGCTTTCTCCTCCTGGCCTCTGCCTCCACCTCCTCACCCTATCACAGGGCCTGTTCATTCCTCACACAGGTTCCCTCCAAGCAGCAAAAATCTGTAAAAAATAAAAAGGAAAATAAAAATCAAGAAGGAAGAGGTTAAAGGTGAGTGGGCTTCACTTGGCTTGTTGCCCCCCTAGAATCTGCATTTTCACCACTGGTCTTGTAACAGGCACCCAGTTGACACTAAAAAGGACTGGGTAAGAAATGCTCCTGCTTGGGCCTCAGCCTGGGAGAGGGATTCCTGGTCTGGCGTGTCCTGGGCCACAAGACTTTAAAGCACCACACACCCCACACACACACACATTGTTGCCCCCAAGGACTCTCTGTGTAGCCAGGGCTGAGAACCACCAACTTACCAGCATTCGGGAACAAGTGTTGACTGGAATGAAGTTGCTGGCTTAACGTGGGCAACTCTCCGGTGGATGAGTCATTCAGCCAATCTGCCAGCCGTGAACAATTCACCCTGGCAGTCGTTTCCAAAGAAGTCTGGTGCCAGGTCTTGCTGGTTGCTGGGGAAATACAAAGAGATGTGGTCCCTCTCAGAGTTTCCATTTGACATGGAAAGCTGGAAACTCAGGAAGAGTTTAGGCAGCAGCCCCGCTGGCCTTGTGATGAAGTGCAGGGTGGGGAGGCAGTGGCTGCCAGGGTGAGTGTCCACCGGGCCAGGTGGGCTTGGGGGCTGCCTGGTACCACCTGGTTCAACCTTCCCAGCACACCTGCCAGAGGGCATATTAAAGGGGAAGCAGGGTCCACAGAGTTGACTTGAACCCAAGTGTATGTTAGCCTCTGTCTTCACCCAGGAGCTATGTGAGGACAGAAACACAGCCCAGGGAGGACGGCAGATTTGGGGGGTAATCCTGGGTAATTGTCAGACTGAGTGACCTTGGTTACTGAGCCAGTGACCTTGGTCACTAGGAGTTTGGTACCGCTAAGCCGATGACACTCAACCTGGACTGCATGTTAGATCCACCTGGGGAGCTTTTTAAAATCCTGGTGTCCCAGAGGAACCCAGGCATCAGTATCTTTTAAAGCTTCCCAGCAAACAGCCTAAGTTGGGACCCAGTGCTCAACGCTTATTTCTCTCGTGCAGAAGAGGAGATGCCAGGAGACAAATTCAGCTCTTGAACTACCAGCTACATGACGTTGGGCAGTTTCCTCAAGCTCCTTTTGACTCTTCATTTGTAAAATGGAGGATGGTGTCAATACTGAATTTGGTCTTGAGGAATAGCATTGAGCCAGATAGGACATCTGATGAAATAGCTAAATATGTATTCAACATATGTTATTTATGGTTCATAGTTAAAGTTCCCGTTATTAGTTGGGTATATTTTCCAACATGCCCAAGAGATGTCACCCCCACCACACACACATACCCCATCTTCCCTCCCCCCACCCTCATTTTAAATTCTGTTTCTTGGATCCACGTAAATCCCACTGAGGTCTTGTCAAGTCTACCTCTCACCTCTCATCATCGCCAATAAGTTTTCAGCACTGAAATCTTATAAAGTTGCCTCAGGTGCCACCCTAGAAGCCCCTTCTTGTCCCTCCTGGTCTGGCTTGCCTTGCTGCTTTCTCATTCAGGGTGTTTAAATCCCTGGGTTAGGAATGGGAGGAGGTTCCCAGTGCAATCACCCAGGAAAAGCAACACAGCCTGATTAAAATGTGTTTCCTTGCTTTAGGCTAAAATTATCTTACTTCGTGCTAACTAGGAGCCCTGGCAACTGAATACTTTCGATTAATTAAATTGCAAAAAGAAATTGATTACTTTTCAAATGTATTTTCTCTCAACAAACCTCTCATATGTGAGATTTCTATAAAAGCATTCCTGGGGGTATAACAGGGTGGTGCCCAGGATAAGGGGAGGTTCTCTGTCTTGTAACAGTGATACAAGGCATGACTGGTAAAGGCATGGTGGGGAACCCCTAGACGGACAGGATGAGGGGCTGCTTTAGACGATGCCTAGTCATGCCTCAGACTCCATGAACACCAAGATGCTGGCAATTCTGGTGCATTCCCTGGGAGGGGCAAGCCACACACCCAGGACCTGTCTGCCATCCTAGGCCAGGACAAGGGCCTGAGGTGAGGGGCAAAGACTGAATTACAGGAAATCATCCTGGGAGAGCCTTAGCTTTAACAGACACATGGATCATTTAACAGAAATGGATCATAGAAACCGTTTCTGAACACGCCACTTCCCCAGATACCAAGACATACTGTCTATACTGTCTCTTACTAAGTTACCTCAACAGCCCTCTGAATTAGGCTCTAGTGTCCCCAGAGGTAAGGTTTCATCCATTTCTTCAAATATATGTTTTGTACTCCCACACACTCCGTCCTTTTTGGAAGAAAAAGCCAAAGACCCTGTCTCACATAGTTTATGAAGTAGTATCACTTAGTATTCTGTTAATATTCCTTGGATAATGTTGGCTACCTAGAGTACCTGGATAATATTGCTTAAATAACATGCAGATTGTGGTATCAGGACATTTCAGCAACATGCCAGGTTGAGCTACTTCAGACAACCCCTCCACCTCATGCTACCAAATAGGAATGTAGCCTGAAACATAAGAAAAGCACTTGAGGCCCTCCCTGGTGGCGCAGTGAGTTAAAGTACAGCATTAAGAAGCTAAAGACACTTCAGCATGAGTTCGATCCCCGGCCCCAAAGGTGATCCACAGGACACAGCAGACCTCTCCTGACCCGCCCGCTGCTCCCCTCAGCAGTATACTTCATCCATCTGCCTGTTCTGCTCCCCACTCTGTCTCTGGTGAATCCTCTCACCACAACTGCACCTCTGGCCTGTACCCTAGTTCTGTATGCATAAATAAATAAATCTTTTAAAAAAAAAGAAAAGGAAAGCACTTAAAATCATATAACTGACTTCAAAAGAAAGGAAAATATTTAGATTCCAGAGATAGTAAAGATATTCAAAGTCAGAATAAGGAGTGAGAACAATGATAAGCCTATGACTCATGGAGCTTTGATTAAAGACCCTATATCCAGGAGGTTAGAGTTCTATTGCTGTTTTTTAAAAGATTTATGTATTTATGCATATAAGAACTGGGGTGTAGGCCAGAGGTGTTGGGGTGGTGGTGAGAGGATTGCCAGAGACAGAGTGGGGAGAAGAACAGGTGGATCTACTGAAATACATGGCTGAGGGGAGCAGCGGGTGGGTCAGGAGAGGTCTGCTGCGCCATGTGGGTCAGCCCCCTGGCTGGGGATAGAATCGGTGCTACCATGGCTGCAGATAGCTTGACAGAGCTGAGACTTAACCCCTTGCACCTCCAAAGATGCCCTCTAATGCTGTTTGAAGTGGGAGAGCTGGAACTTATCCCTCCCAACATTTTAAGACTTAGACTAGAAAAACTCTGCCAATCAGCCTGTAGAAACAACACATTTACTCACCATCCAGGCCTTGGGCAAGAGAAAATTTCCTGTGAAAGATTGAATTTCCCCTGATAAAGAGAGAGGGGTTGTTCCTACTGTCTCCCCTCTCTTGAAGCCCCAAATGATCCCAGGAGTTCTCTGCCAAAGAGCTAACATCGAAGTTCACCCAGAACTTAGGAGGACAGAAACAAACCCAGAGGACCCTGTAATGACATTCTCACAGCCCAGGCTCACAGATGTCTCCCAACAAAAACAAGCCCCGCTGAAGATGAGTCCCAGTGAAAAATCACAAGTTGTCTAGGGAAATAAATGGACAATAACCAGTCAAAAAAAAAAATGCAGAATTCATCACCTAAGAAATGGCAGTAATAGAAAAATCTGAAAGCCTAAACATTTTAAGTGTTTAAAAGAATTATTCAAAGGAAGTAAATTATCAGGTGAATGAAAAAAAGTCAATGGAAAATATAACAAATAGAAGTTCTAGAAATGTAGTTTAAATACATTATTTATAAAAATTGATAGATTGAACAGCAGAATAAAATACAGTTAAAAATACTTTCAGCACACTGGGTGAGAGAAAAAGAAGAAAAAACTGAAATACATGGAAGCCACCACAGCTAAGAGACACAGGGGGAAATGACAAGATCTAAGGTGCTGCAGTTAGCAACTATCCAGAAGGAGAATAGAGAGAGAATAGGAGGAGCAATAGCTGAAGAAACAATGGCAGGGGATTGATCAAAATTAGAGAAAAACCATGTGGAATCTTGAGAAGAATAAATAATACAAACTCATACTTTTGGAAAAAGGTGAAAAATCTGGAGAAGGGCAGAGGTAAGCAAATACTTAGAACGCATCATATTTTCTATGAAGAAGAGGTGCACAGTCCTAGAATAGTCTGTGTGGGGGGAAGGGGGGAGTAAGGGCTGATCCCCCTTCGAGGTCAGAGGAAGTGCGATGGTTAATTTTATGCGTGGCTTGGCTATGTGATGGAGTCCCATTGTTTGGTCAAATGCTAGTCTAGATGCTGTTGTGAAGGAATGTGAGGGCCAGTTCACACATTGCATGTGGTTCACATTTACAATTACTGGATTTTAAGTAAAGCAGAAACACCTCCATGGCCTGGGTGGCCCTGCCCCAATCCGTTGAAGGTCTTCAGCGCAGAGACTGAGGTTTCAGAAGAAATTCTGCCTCAAGCTGTAACATACAAACCTTATCTGAGTGAGCCACCTGTTTTCCTCACACTCAAGACCTCAACATGAACTCACCTGAAGAAACTCCAGTCCCAGCCTACCGACACCCACACTGACATGAGACAATCCCTTAAATAATCTCTTTCTCTTTCTCTCTCCATTGCGCTCACCTTTTGGGGTTCCGATTATAAGGAGACCATTTCTCCTTAAGAACTCTTTGTCCCAAAGAGCTCTTACCCTGTTTTCATGCTTTTTCCTCATTGCTGATTTACTTGTGTCCTTTCCATCACTGATTCTGTCAGCTGCTTGTGTTTGTCTGCTATTGAGGCCCTTAGCATATTTTTTAGTTTAGATATGTTTTCCAAGTCCATTAGTTGTTTGAAACGTCTTCATGTTTCCTCTACCCTTGCTGTATTCTTGGTTTTGCCCAGTGCTGTCCTTATTTTGACAGGTGCAGTCATCACGGTTACTCTAAGCTCCTCATTCAGCAAATTACGCAGCTCTGCGAGTACTGAACTTCGCTTGATTTTTTTTTCTCAATTCCATCATCTGTGATCCATTCCTGTCTCTTCATTTTTCATTTTTATGCATGTGATAAAGAGCTTTCTTTCTGTCTCCATGCTGCCTTGCAGTACATGCACGGCCTGCAGGCTGCTCTCCTACTTTGTCCACCAGCATCCTTGTGTCTGCTTCGCCTGTTTTGATGACTGTGGTTCTACTGTCAACAGGGGGCCAGAGATAAGGGCCGGGACATCAGGCTGCCAAGAAGTCGCTGCTAGTGAGTACCTAGAGTTCGAGGCCCCAAAGTGCTGCGGCTGCCCAAGTAGGGCACGAGGGCGCTCTACCATGAACCCCTCCCTAGGTCAGTCCCCCAGAGCATCTCACACAATTTGGGCTAACATCATCCTCTTTGAGGTGGTTGTTCCTGTGGGCAGTCACCCCTGCAGAGGAAGTATAAACGGAGACCTGGTTGGCATCGTGGACGGGTTTCTGTCCCAGTTCTGACGACTGGAGAGCGCGGGCTATGTGTGTTTCTTGAGGCTCACATGTGCCTCCCACAAAGACTGCACCTCTGCAGGCTTCTTTCAACCCCTTCTCAACAGTCGTAGAGTCAGAGGTGGCAAGGGTGGTGGGGCCCTTCGCTGTTCAGGTGCAGAGAGCCTTGCAGAGAGCCCAGGGCATTGCACCTGTGCCAGGTCCCAGGTCCCAGGTGCTTTGCTCACTTATTAATGGCAGCATTCAATGGGTTGTTGTCATCTTAGCTTTGGCCCTGGGTGGTGATGAGACAGGTGTTTTGCATAACCCTACAGCCAGCTGAGAGAAGAACCTCTTTTGTGTAGAGGCAGGTGAGCCAATCTAGCCTTTCCCACCAGTTTGGGCTCCAGCTTTTCACCCCTGGGAGCCTCGAGCTTAAGCTGACAGTTGCCACCTGACATAGCCCTTCGGGTGGCAAGACTGTCATTGCCTTCCAGTTCCTGTTTAAGGGCCAGAGGGGTCCACTCTCAGGCTCTGGGCCCGCTACCTGGCAGTGTAGAGCCTGCATTTGCAGGCTTGGGCCCACCACTCCGGCTTTCTGTCCTGCAGTTCTCCAGAGGCAGGCCCTCCATCCTGCGTGCTGACTGTGTACCCCTAACCCCATGCAGTAGTGGGCATGAGCCCTTCAGTCAGCAACAACAGAGGGCTTCCTTCTCACAATCCCCCTTCTCTGGCATTGCACTGCCCCAAACGCCCCTAACACAATTGCATTTCCATTTTCCTATCTTCTCTGCCATACAGTTCCTCTTTGTTCCTATTTGGTTATTCATGGTGTCTTTATTTACATATAATTTGGTTGTGAATATGTGGAAGATGCCAGCAGGTGTCTTCACTCTTCTGCCATCTTGCCATCCTCTGGGTGTGGTTTTATGTGGGGGTATCCACAGTTGTAGAGCCAGACATGCCTGGGTGGGGGACTTAGCCCAGGCCCTCTGCCCCCAGAGTCCAGGCTCTGCCCATGGCACCATCCTCCCCCAACCTAGGGGATGTTTGCCATTATTCTTCTGTCCTGCAGATATTAGCCCTGGAATTTTTATAGGGGATTTCACTTTTAGGGGGAATTTCTCCTTGTGTCCACCCTGTGGGGTTGTTGATCCAGCTCTTTCCCCCAGGACTTTGAGCTCAGAGCAGAAATAAGCCCCCCTTATGCAATGATCCTAGCTGCCCTGAATGCCTGTAAAAATATCCCTTGTATGAGGTTGCCTGGGGGGATGATCAAGTTGAAAACTTGGGAGCTTAGCCCCTCCTCTCAGGGTCCTGTGCTAAATCCGAACCTATAAATATAGCGATGGAGATGCTGCCCCCGCCTGCTGGCTTCTGTGGTTCCCAGAAGTACTCCCCGTCCCTGGTGATGGTTACCAGGATGCCAGGCTGTAACCAGGTGCTCTCTTGGCCAAGGAGAAACTCCCCCCTCCTCTGAGGACCTGCAGATAACAGGCGGGAAGTGACTTCAGGGCTGCTGGCTCCATGCCCTCTTCCTGGTTCTGGGGAGAAGGCCCCGTGCAGAGAGGGAGAGGTGTTCTCCCCAACTGCAATTCATCATGATGTAGACAGTGGAGTCTACACAACCCTCCAGACCCATCCTGCCCAACCACACACGCTTCCACAGACACACTCAAGGACACACACACACTCACCTACTGGCACTCACACTCACACACACATCCAGACCCCCCCCACCTACACTCACAGACTTGAGAAGCTCATATACACGATCACACATGTTCACCCACACACTCCCAAGAACAGGTAAAAAGGTGCAGGACGTGCTTAAAACATCTACTTTTTTTTTTTTTTAATAATTAGGAATTAATTTCCTATGTAATGGAGAAAAATGACAAGTCTATTTAAACCAGGGATTTCACAGGATTGATTGGTTAGGACAAAGCTTAAGGAGGTAGGATAAGCCTTAGGTAAAAGGCTTGCTTTAAAGAGGAATGTTGAATAAATCATGGGAAGAATTATGTGATGATCCCGAAGGCCACTGGTTTGGGAAAGCAGTATGGATGGGGGGGTGGGAGGTGGAGGGGGTGTGTGTGTGGGCGGAGCCACTGAGTGGAGTATAGGAAAGTATCAGCCCCCTTGGGGTGCAGAAACAGATGTCCGCCATGGAGGGAGGGGCAGGGACGATTAACTGATCTATTTTATTCTTACACTCTCCTTTACACTAGTTAGAAAGTCTACTCCTAGTTTATGAAGATAGTCTCTCTTTTTTTCTTAGAAAATTTATAGTGTAAGTTTTATTTTTACATTTGTGATAAATTTTGAAAAAACTTTTGTGTGTATGGTGCAAGATAGGGATCAACAACTTCCCCCACCCTCCACATAAATTACTAGCTGTTTGAGCACAATTTATTCAATATAATCTTCCTTTGCTCAGTGCTGCATGGCTGGTGGCTGTTTGTTACGCTCTTGATGAACCTGCAGTGTGTTATTGGAGTCCAAGTCAGCGGAGCTGGTAGGATGCTCTAGTTAACTTGTATCTCTCTCTTTCTCTTTCCCTAGGTTGTTCCTTTTTTTCTCCCCTTTGTAAATAAACCCATTATTGACCCTTTTTGTGTTGCCTGCAGTACAATTGAATTTTAAGCGCATGTGGGTGAGGACCCACAGACAGGCAACCCAGTTCACAGTGGGTTGCCCTGTAACAATGCCACCTGAGAATTGAAAACACAGGTTCACACAAAAACTTGTCCATGAATCTTCATGGTGAAATTAAACAGCCAAAAGTGGAAGCAATACAAATTTCTGTCAATCAGGAATAAGCAAAATGAGACCCTCCCTGGTGACGCAAAGGGTTAGGATGCAGCACTGCAAGCTGGCCGCAGCCGTTTCAGTGCGAGTTCGATCCCCAGCCCTGGAGGTGACCACATGGCGTGGCAGACCACTCCTGACCCACCCGCTGCTCCCCTCGGCAGTGTACTTTGTCGATCTGCCTGTTCTGCCCCCCACTCTGTGAAGCCTCTCACCACCCCTGCACCTCTGGCTTGTACCCCAGATCTGTATGAATAAAAAATTAATCTTAAAAAAAAAAAAAGAAGCAGCAAAATGAGGTATATCCCTACAAGGATTATTATCTAGCAACAAAAAGGAATTGTTGATATTTGATACATGCCAGAGGAAATGTTATGCTAACAAAAATTATCAGGTACAAAAAGCTACATATTGTATTATTTCATGAATTTGAATGACTGGAATAGGCAAATCCATAGACACAGAAAGTAGATTAGTGCTTAACAGGAATTGGGAGGTGTGGGGTTTCTTTTTGGGGTGGTGGAAATGCTCTGGAATTAGACAGTAATAGTTGTACAAGATTGTAAGTAGAGTAAAAGTTATTCAATTATGCACTTTAAAATTGGTCAAAATGATGAATTTCATGGTATGTGAAATTAATCTCAAAAAATTTTTTGCAACATGATTTTTAAAAATACCTACTGACTAAGAAAACTCCAGATCCAGATCACTTCAGTGGTAAATCCTACTTAACAATTTAGGGAGAAATAGGATCAATTCTACAGCATCCTCTAGAAATGGAAGGAAAAAAACCAACACTGCACAGCTCATATTTTGAGCCAACACTACCCTGATACCCAAATCAGACAAAATATTCGATTATATGATTACAAGAAATGAATTCCTAATGAACATAGACCCTTAACAAAATTTTAGCAAATCAAATCTAGCAATAGATAGAAAAGGAAATGAGGCCTGACCAAATCAGGTTTATCCGAGGAATGGAAGGTTTGTTTCCAGTAGAAAACTAATCAGTATAATTCAGAATTCTAGCACAATTTAAAAAAAGAAAAACTATATGATCATCTCATTAGAGTCATTAAAAAATTGACAAAATTCAAAAGCCCATGAACAAACTGGATATCTAAGGGAACTTTCTTAACTTGGTAAAGGACATCTATGGAAAATCTTCAGCTAACATGATGAAAGTGATAGAAAGACTAACATTTTCTTTCCTTTTTTCTTTTTTAAAGATTTATTTATTTATTCATACAGGGTATAGGCCAGAGGTGCGGGGGGAATGAGAGGCTTCACCAGAGACAGAGTGGGGAGCAGAACAGGAAGATCAACGAAGTACACGGCTGAGGGGAGCCGCGGGCAGGTCAGGAGAGGTCTGCTGTGCCATGTGGGTCAGCTCGGGGGCGGGATCGAATTCCCACTGAAGTGGCTGCACTAACTTGCAGTGCTGCGTTCTAACCCGTTGCACCACCAGGGAGGACCCAAGACCAGCATTTTCTAATGGTGAAAGACTTAATCTAGAGACTGGGCAAAGACTACCAATGTCTCTGCTTCAACGTTTCTTTTCAACCTGGTGTTAGAGGTCCTAGACAGTAGAATAAAAAAAATAAAGGAACTGAAGGCATACAGATTGCGAAGGAAACTATCTGTGTATTAAGACAACATAATGTTTATTCTGGAAGTCCTGTTATAGGTAGAAAAAGCTACCAAAACTGGTAAATAAGTTCATCAAAGCCACATGACAGAGTCAATATACAAAAATCAATTGTATTTCTATATGCTAGCTATAAATAATTTGAAATAAAAATATGAAAATATCATTTACACTAAGACACAAACTTGACTTACTAGAAATAAAATTCACAAAATATATACAAAAATTAATAGCAAAATCCCCCCATGGAGATACGTACAAAATGTTGCTCTTAAATTTTTTTTTTTAAAGATTTATTTATTTGTGCATACAGAACTGGGGTGCAGGCCAGAGGCTCAGGGGCAGTGAGAGGATTCACCAGAGACAGAGTGGGGAGCAGAACAGGCAGATCGACAAAGTACACTGCTGAGGGGAGCAGCGGGCAGGTCAGGAGAGGTCTGCCACACCATGTGGTCACCTCTGGGGCAGGCGGGAATCGAACTCATGCGAAAGCGACTTTAGATTCTCAGTGCTGTGCTTTAACCTGCTGTGCCACCAGGGAGGGCCACTCTAAAATTTTTTAATAGCATAAAAAATGGAGCTTCCATATGACCCAGCAATCCCACTCCTAGGTATCTACCCAAAAGACACAAAAATGCTGATTCAAAAAGATACCTGAACTCCCATGTTTATTGTTGCTTTATTTACAATTGGAAAGACATGGAAACAGTCCAAATGCCCAAAAGTAGATGACTGGATTAAAAAGATGTGGTACATATATACAATGGAATATTACTCAGCAACCAAAAAAAAAACAAAAACAAAAAACAAAACACATGTCTTTTGCAGCAACATGGATGGAGCTGAAGAAGATCAGCTTAGTGAGATAAGCCAGAAAGAAAAGGAAAAATACCGGATGGTTTCTCTCATAGCAGGAGTATAATGGACCAGGCAAGAAAACAATACTAATAATGAACAACTATAGACCAGAGACATTTTATGGGGGTGGAGTGGGGAATGGGATCAAAAATAGTGGGGGGAGGGAAGTGCACTGGACTATGGTGATGGCACATGGGTGATTTGGTGGTGGGAAACCCACGGAGATTACAAATGAGATGGGAAAATGCACAAAATGATGTAAAAATAAACTATTATTTAAAAAAAATTAATAGCATAAATAGACCTGTACACTTATCCAGTGAGCCATCTTTTTACAAAAGTCCCAAGGTTATAAAATGGAGAAACAAAATTTTTCAACAAATGGTGCTGGAGAAAAAACTAACTTCCCCCCTTACCGTCCTATACAAAACGAATCATATAAATACAATTGAGTTTCGTTACTGACCTTGTATCACGTGACCTTGCTAGACTCACTTAGTTCTGGCTAAAAAGATGGTAGCCCAGAAGGGAGAAAGTAGGGTGGGGACACCTGTGGCTAATTTAGATCTGGTGGTCAGGGAAGACTTCCTGGGAGAGGTGATATTTGAATGGATTCAAATAAGGCCAGAGGAGAAGTTGAGGAGAGCAAGCAGGGAGACCTCTGGAATAGGGTCTGGGACAGTACAAAAAGAGGAGGAACTTCTTTGGGGTTGGGAAGACGCGGGCTGTCACTTTGGGCGTCCTGATCAACTCTGAAAGCAGACTGGGTGGAGTGGTGCATGGTGCATGGACAGTCACTTGCCAGTTCTCTGGACAGAGGTGACACAGGCACCTTTGCTAGGGGAAAGGCAGCCTTACTGGTGTGTACTGGGGCAGAACAGACCTTACAATTTGAGACTTGACTGTTTGTCATGATCGCACGAGTTACATGGGGACAAAGCCCTTTACAGGTCTAGCAGATGGCCCCAGTTTCCATGTGACGAGCCATCTACCAAACCCCTTCCGATATACCCAACTCCTGAGTATTTGGGATTTCCCAGGGCGGAATTCAAAGTGGGGTGGGGGGGGGCATAGATAACCAGGCACAAACCACCAGAGGTGGTTTGGACTCTGGGAAAATACTCAAGCAGATGGTGACCGTAATTCTCGCCCCCAACCCAGTGAAACTGGAGGTTAAGTTGCACATCCTGTGCTTCATTTAATTCTCACCACTGTCCTGCAGGGCAGCTCATACTACTCCCATTTCCCAGATGAAGACACCCCAGCTCAAAGTGTAGACAACTCGGTCACTCAGCTACTAGGTGGCAAAGCTGCTTCTCTCCAGGTCCTGTGCCTTTCTTTCTACCATGCTGTACACTTCTAGGGTGCTTGACAGTCTGAGCTGCAGCCAGGGTTGTGCCATAGGTGGTTGTTACGGTGAGGGGCAGGGTGGCGGGGATGAGCTCCGATGGCTGTCTGCGTGCTGTGGAGTCCTGTTGGGCCCCAGGAGGCCATGAGTAGGAGAGAACACTTAGGTCATCTGCTTCATGCTCAGGCAGCTACCTTGCCCTAGAACTATGTTGCTACTCCAAGGACCACGTGAGATCTAGCCAAAGGCCAGGCAAATCCATGCACCTGAAGGGGAGTCCTGGGCCGAGGGGGATTGTTACCCAGAGCCTGGGCCACCTGTGACTTTACAGGGACTACAGCACACAGAGAGTCATCAGGTGTAAAACTGCTGGTGTGTGTCTGACACATAGTAGGTGCTCAATCTCTGGTTGCTGTTATTACAGTGAAGACAGCATCCTCATCGAAATTGAATTGAAAGCAGAACTTCCTTCTGGGCTGAGACCAGGAGACCTCTCCAGGGCTGTGGGAACCAGATGAAATTTGTTCCTAATGGGGCTTCTGTGGAAGCTCAGCTAGCAGTTCTATCAAATTAGCAAGCCCAATGGGCATGAGGGAATGGATTTCTTCCTGAGCCTAGGCCATGCCATCCTTCCTCTCTTGGAAATCAGATTACGAGGAGGGCGGGACCAGGAAGGACATTGTGCTAACACAATTACCAGCCCCAGCTTGTCCATTTCAACCTGGGAACAGGGCAGAGAGGAGGGGAAGGTAGAGAAGACAGAGCCTCTCTCAGGAAGTTACAGGTCTGCAAGAGTGGACAGGATGAGCCCATTCCTGTGGCATCATCCCATTCTGGGATTAGTCGATCATCTCAAAGCTGTTTCCATCAGCAGAGCTCCTGTCCTCCCTCAGAGCTCAGATAGTGTTTCCCTTTATAGCTGTGATGCCATCCAGCCTTGGCTCGAGCCTCCCTAGTCATGGGTGCTTTTTTTCCATCAAGGCCTTCTATTCTGCTATTGATGCACCACTAGTCAACCGCAGTGAAGAGCATTGATGTCGGGTCTTAGATTTACATTAAACTAGGTGTAGAAGCCAGGGGTGTGTGGGGAGAGGGTCTTCAGCCCTCATCTGCCTGTGAGATTATGATCCTGCAGTAGGCCTCGGATTTTTGCATTCTCTCCCATGATGAGGCAAAGTATGATCTGGAAGGTGGACTCTGGCGTGTCACAGCACATCCGTCTACCGCGCCTCTTGCCATCAAGGTGCAGGAGTGAGCACGGGGGTGGCCCTGGCCCTGGCTGTCCAGGCAGAGCCACGCTGTAGTCTTCCTCAGTGACGGCAGGAAGCTGCTCTCATCCTGTCCAGGTGGGAGCAGGGCAGTGTGTTGTTCTGCTGGTGATGGCTCCTTCAGTGCCGTGGAGGAAGCTGGGCTAGACAAAGCAGGCACACGGGGAAGGCAGGCTGAGGGGACTGAGGAGAAAGAGATAGTGCCCTTGTGCATTTTAAAGACATCCTCTCCTTACAGCAGTGGGGGAGGGTTCTTCCCCGGGGAAGAACCCAAGGGACTGTGGTGTGGATCACAGGTGCTGTGGGGTGGGGGAGCTACAGGACCATGCCTGGAGGAGAAATCAAACACTGTCCAAAAATGAACCACGGCATAAGAAAATGAACATAGAAAATTAATAAAAAATAAAGCCACCCTCTCAGAGGATTTCCAGTTACATGGCAGCTAAGACACCATTGCTCCAGGTCATTCGAGCACAATTTCTGTTACTTGCCACCACCAGTTTCCTATGGACAGACAATATTTTTGGGCCTCAAAGTGCTGGATTCCTGACAGATATTGGCTTCTTTGTCATTTCCTCTCTGGCCCACTCCTGGGCACACCTGCTCTTTTCCAAAGGAAGGAAAACTAGGAATCCCTGTGGAGTTTCTTTACTCCCAACTGGACTGAGAAGCTGGGAGAAGTACAAAGCCCACCCCCAGACAGCAATGTGAAGAAGACCCCACAGCTCAGCTCCGTTGCTGAACCTGCCTTCCCTTGGGGGCTGCTCCAGATTAAGGTGGGGTCCTGTCCCTTGCCCCAAGAAGACTGACCCTAAATCCATTGAATCCCTCTTTGTTTGCTGGCACCCAACACTGCCCGGCTGAAAAATCTAATCTCAGTTAAGATTATGGCGTTACTCCCCATGATCCCCTCTGCCACTTTGGCCAGCTTCAAGATTGCCTTGGGAGTTGGAGCTGTCTGTTTGGAGGTACAGGTTAGGTTTCGGGGAGGCACGTTCAGCAAACATCAAGTGTGTATGTGCCAGGTACCGCAGTAGGTGTTTCCACGGACTTGACATTGATGTAAAAATTGCTTTTGTTAATTCTCTGCCCATTTCCCAGAGAAACCAAGAAAAGTTAAATGGTGCTTTGAAGTTAGAGGCAGGAGAGACCTGTCTTCTTCTTCGAGTCACACTGCCAACAGATGATGAGCTACGGCCAGTGAAAGCATACCCTGATGTCCCTTCCACGGTCCAGTGTGAGAAACCCACCCCCGAAGCCACAGCCTCCCCAGGCAGCCAGCAGCTTTAGGCCACAGAGGAAGCTGCCTGGGCTCCGCGGTGGGGCAGGCCCCACAGCCTTTGACAAGGGTGGGTTTTCAGATCGGAAGGGCTAGAGGCAAATGTGCACCATGTGGCTCCCTGGCAGGGTTAAGGTAGGTGAAATTTGCCCAGTTCCTGTATGAAACCAGAAGCACAAAGAGGAAGTACTCACGGGCAACCCACATGAGCACCTCCCTCTTCTGTCTTCCTTTGAAAAAGTGTTTATTGACATGTTGTAAAATGCACCCGTTTCAAGTGCTCCAGGATTTTAGTATATTTACCAAGATATACGGCCATCTCTACAATCTAAGCTTAGAATATTTTTATCATTTCCAAATGAAACATGCTATTTCCTCACAAATTTCCCCTCCTCCCCAGCCCCAGGCATCCTTAGCCACAGATCTGCCTACCCTGGCCACACAGATAGTGGAGTCACCTTATATGCATCTTTTGGGACCGAAGTCCTTCACTTAGCATGAGGTTTCCAAAGTTCACCCCTGTCGCACCCAAATAATACTCTACCGTGTGGTGTTTCCTCTACCCGTCCATCAGTTGACACACACTTGGGTTATTTTCATGTCCTGGGTGCTGTGAATATTTCTGCTGTGTTTTCATGTGGTCCTCTCTTTATCATGTATTTGTCTCCGTTCCCCACTCTGTTTTCCTTCTCGAATAGGAACCAGTTCTGGGGTATATAAATCTCAGTGTTATGAGAAAGGGGAATTCCTCTTGTGGACACGCATTTTAAATTTACTTCAGTGTGTTGTATGTTCTTACTGTTTTACTTTCTTCACTCAGCGCTGCACTGAAAGCACCCATCTATCTGGCCATGAGCACAGCACCCTAGCTGCTGTTTCCAGCTGCGGTGTGGCCTGCAGGTGCAGGCTACTGCCACATCCCTCACCACCACCCTGACAGGGACCAGCAAGTTACTGCCCCCACTCCAGTGCAAAGAAAACCCACAGTGGGCACCAGTTCAGTCCCCTTCAGGACTAGGTGAGGCTGTCCAGGAGGGGATGGGATGGGTGTTCGCATCTATCTTCCCACCCCAAGAATGGCCCAAACGTTACAAAGCCTCTGGACACCGGACTCAGCTGTGTCGTGTCTACCTGACATCATACATGGAGGTGCCTTATCTCAGGTCTCCCATCACTTTGCTGATTTTCTAGCACACTATATCTGTTTATCTTCTGGTCTCCAAAGGTGATATTGTCCTTTAGTCTTTGTGGATTAACAATTTGGAGGAAACTACTGTTCCCAGAACTGTCCTTTGTTCTTGGGGTGCAAAGACTTTGGATCCTATAAATGACCATTTTAATGTTTCCTAACTGGAGTGGAGGTGCTGGGAGGGGAACAGCTCAAGTCCTCCCCACACTCAGGAGCACCACAGAAAGAGGCAGTGAGGAAGAGAAAGGGGGGGGTGGAATTCAGATGTTTGACTGGGAATGTTAATCCCGTTTCTGGTGGATTCCTTGAGGGATTAAAATCCTTCAGGACAGTAGAATCTGAGGTACTTCTTTCCTGGGGGGAGTTGCTGCATTTGGGGTCAATCTTGCACAGGGCTCAGGACTGGAGCCTACCGGGGAGGAGAGTTGCCTCTTTGAGGGTACATGCAGATCTTGCCCTCCATCCCCTCTGGGGGCCTCTCCACACAACAGCTGGGTGTCCTCAGAATTCTTGCAATGAATCCATATGTATGTAACAGGAATCCCTTTGTCTTCATTTTGGACTTCTCATGAGTGGCTTTTCTGAAGGAAGGAGCCATCCTGCTGTTGGGTGGGCCAGAGCTCTGTGGTGACAGTCCCCTTCAGTCTCCTATGCCTGGCTGGCGGCTGCAAGGGGGTGCCGGGGCCATGAGCACAGGGGATCCCTCAGCTGCTCTCACTCGTTTCCCTTCACCAGCTTCTTCTGGCGTTCAAATTGTGGCTCCTGTTGCTGGCTTCATTCAGAAGTATTTAGAACCAATGAGAAGTCAGCCTTTCACAACCATGTTTCATTCCCAATGTCGTTTTCTCATAAACATTAAGAGGGAAAAGACCAGGAGGAGAGAACCTCTTTAGAGGAGCTACCAAGACACCCTATTTTCTTTTGCCTCCGCTATTTTGTTTTGGGAAAAGACCAGCAGCTTAACCAGTGTCTCCTCATGCTGGACCTTGTGTTGGGTGCTTCATATATACCTTCACTGACCCACACAGGGCAGCCTCACTTCTACTTTGTCTATGAAGAAATTCAGGTTCAGAGAGTTAAATGATCTGGTCCATGTCACAAAACCCAAAGTACAAAGCACCTAAGTTTCCCTGGCTTAAAGGCTACATTCTTTCTACTATCCCCTTGCAGCCCTGGACCCCCACTTTTCACCCCACCAGGCCCTCATCTCTCTTTGACTTACCACTTTTGCTATTCTTAGGCCATGGAGTTCTGAGTCAGAGCATGAAGGAAGGAGGTTTCTTGACCCGCAAAGGGACTCAAGGCTCAGAAGACAGTTAAGAGGAGGAATGAGCTTGTGATTCAGTCTGCCTTGCTTTTAGGGGAAGAAGCAACATGAGAGAAGTGTCTAAAAGTGCCTAGAATGGGGCAAAATAAGGTCTAGATCATGAGAAAACAGGGATGGTGCAGAAGCTGCTTCTCGGTCTTGCCCTCTGACCTCTTCAGAGTGGGGCCCTCCTCTGGGAAGGAAGATTGAACAGCAGAAGTTGCCAGGACAGCTGAACTTTTGCTAGGCCATGAAGTGACCCGAGGACTGAGAGGAAGAAAATCCTAGTAATTGTGGCCTTAGCAAGTGTCACTCATGTGCCTGAAACTCAGGTTTTCCCTCCACTTCCTTGTGGGGCTCCTGAGCCTGGAACTAGACCCTGGTTAGGTGGAGCTGGCAGGCTAGGTCAGAAGATAGGAGATAGGGGAGGTGGGTTGCAGAACTTGGCAGGGGGGGAGGGTGGTGGGTGGGTGTAAATGCTGTTGGTGTGGGGGAAGTGAGAGATTAAAGGACAACTAGGGCATAAACTCTCCCTCTGGACTGGGAGCTCCACTGTGTGAGCAGCTGAGCAGACCATATCTCCCTAGACTCTGGGAGGAGCATTCGTGTAGACCCCAGTGTGGATGGTCTTCTCCAGGGTGAGGACACCGCAGACTGCAGAAGCATATGAAATAGGCCTGCCCTCTGGTGCCTGGAATGTATTCCCATTATTCAGACCCTGAAGGTGGGAACCTCAGAGCTTGAGTGCCAACAGAGAATTGAAGAGGCCATCATTTAGCCCGAGATGTTCCAGAGCCAGTGTTGTTTTCTCCTAAATATTAAGAGGGAAAGGACTAGGAGGAGAGAACCTCTTTAGAGAAGCTACCAGTACACCCCATTTTCTTTTGCCCCGCTATTTTGTTTAATACCAGTGTCATGGACACGTGGCCAAAGGTCAGCAGGCTGCTGGACTTTTGGAATAAGACATGATGAGGACAGGAATAGTAGACAGCCCCACTGACTGTCAAGGCTTCCCCTCCAATTCCCATCCCTCCTCTTCCCATAGCACCAGGGATTAAAGATAGAATCTTTGATGTGTCACATTAGCAATCAAAAGAGCCAACCCCAGTTCAAAGCAGAAACACTAAATAATCTTGTTGTTGGACACAAAGGAGTTGATCCAGGCCAGGCAGATATTTAAGAAACAGCACTGGAACAGTTTAAAACTGGGATAAAGATGAAAGGATCTGACCCTGTAAGTTGTTTCACGCAGCTACTTGAGGAAAATGATCTTACTGGGACTTGATAGCTGAAACTAATAGAGCAATTTGAACTAGTTTTCTTGTAATTGGATGGATTTCATTTAAAACTTTTTTCCTCTCTTGGTCCTTGGGTGCTTATGACTTGACTTGAAAGAACTTCTCCCCGAATACCTAAACCCCAACCACCTCAGATACTCCTTGTCCCTTTTTCTTTCAATCTCCCAACATGTTTACTGCTTGATCTGAAAGTCACCAGAGGGATTGGCTAACATCTGCAGGTGCTGAAGCAGCAGGACACTATTCAGCATTCTGGGAGCATGGCTAAGGGGGTTCGGGCCAAGTCGCATCAGTCTGTATGTAGGGTCTTGTGTTGACTTCCTGGGGGTGAGGGAGTGCCAAGGTCAGCTGACTCTCTTTGGCACAAAGCTCTTCTGTTCATTACAGGTCATTTCTATCCATGCTACTGCTGCAATATTGCCATCAGTTCTCCCACTAGGTGAGGGCTGGGGATCAAACTAAGTGCCTCACCCAGTCAAGAGCACATTAGGAACAGCAGGACATGAAGAGAGCACTAGCTTCCAAGGCCGGGTTAAGCCACTAACTGATCATAATATAACTGAGAGGGCTGGAATGGATGATAGAGCCAACCACCCCCACCTCCTTCAGGGTAAGTTAAAAAAGTGCTGATCTAGGCCTGAACTTTATCATGCCCTTCTCCCCAACCACACCCCCCACAACCCCCCCTAGCTCTGGCTTCTCTGCTGGCAGATGTGTTTTATTTGACAAACTTTCCCACCAAGTACAATTCCATTGCCTCTTTTTCTCCAGCAGCTCAAAACCTTCCTCACATTTCCTTGCCTGTCCTCTCCAAGTGTCATGCATAGTATACTCATGGATGTCTAGTCTAAATCTGTCCCGCAGGTTTGGTGGACCTGAACCAAGCTGACCCTTTTCTTCTTAGTGTAGTCATACTTCTGGTGGCTTTTTAAATGGCTTAACATCTTTTTGAATCAGATATTACAGAATAGTTAATATACATGCATACAAGAAACAATCCTGCATGGAAAACTCTGGTCAAAACTTTTTTACTGGCACAAACACAGAGCATTTCCATGGCTGGACACACTCCTGATTCTCGAGGGTTGGCCAGTGCCAGGTCGGGGAATTTCGGTTCTGAAGGCCAGAAAGATGTTTGCTGTTCCACTGCTGAGGTCTGGGTCATCTCCAGCACCACCATTTAAGACTACAGTTTAATGAACTCCACCATTCCTTCCCCACCCGCTGCAGACTTGCTGGCGTAAGCAAGGATCTGTGAGCCTTGTCAGCCGGGCCTAGTTTGGTTTTGTTTTCCAAGCTCCCAGCTCTCAGACAGAGCCTTTAGAGAAATGCCTCCTGAAATCAGAGGCAGTGCCCAAATTTAGCTTCAATATCAGATCCATTATAACAGGATAATTTACCCTCTTCTGAGTAAAATTTGTAAATAGTGACTCCTGAAACATAATTTCCATACCCCTTGGCAAGTCTAGTCTTGAAACCCCTATGTCACGTGTATATGGCTAACATGCACCAAAAATGAAGATACACTAATGTCACACATGCCAGTGCTTTCTGTAGATCAGGTATTGTTCTAAATTATACATATATGTTCATTCAACCATCTAACAATGCGCCAGGACAGGGTCTGGAATTCCCCTATTCCAGGTAAGAAGCAGGGTACATTTGTCAAGACGAAGGCACACTAACTGGTTCTGGGGGGAGGATTCTCAGGAACAACAACACATCAGAATGGGATCTAGAAGAACTTGGAATAGAAGGAACTACAGTTCCATCAGAATGGGATCTAGAAGAACTTGGAATAGAAGGAACTACAGTTCAAAGTGTTCTCCATTTCAGAATTCCCAAGACTTTGACTTGCCCAAGGCTCATGCAACTATCCCCATTAAAACAGTAGAGAATCCACTTCGTTGGCTAGTTCAATGTTATTCCATTCCACTTACACCTCCACGTGCAGAGGTGTTTGTTACCCTTTGAGAGCCTATACTAATCACCCACCACTACACATTCGATTGCTTTAGGGGAAAGTTAACTGTGTTGGAGTTCAGGTTATTCTACAATCATTTGTGGAATTTATGCATTCCAACTGAGAACTTCTTGTGAACCAATTTTGCATTTTTGTTGACTTCCATTATAAGATTTTACGTGGGATTTTTGAGGACTGTAATAGCTGTTCTAGAGGTGGATGCTAGTCAGTGGGTCTGGAGAACTGTTGAACCCACTTAGCATTTCATTTCTTTCAATGTAGTCTTGCTAATGCCCTTCCCTCTACGTGTCTTTTCTAGACTACAAGAATGTCTCTTATGCTTAAAATTGTGGATTAGTCCTTCGATATCTTACGTGTTTTATTGCCTTTCTCTGGTCTTGGTAGGCATGCTAACAAAGGCAGATACAGACTTGTAAGCTAGCATTCTGTACTTCAGCTAGAATGTTCCATTGAGGTTCAATCACACATCAGGCCTTCTGTAGGCCAATGCTGGCTGGGGTCTCCATTTCCCAACTTGTCATTTGCAATGCCATCCCATATCTTTACAGTATGACTATCCTGTAAATAAACACAGCAGGACCCTTGGCAACTCAAGTAATGGAGTGAATGGAATTGAGTAACTCCTTCTGCTTGGATCTGGCCATTTTGGCCCTGGTTCCAGTAAAATTTATCTTTGCCTCTAAGACTCCATACTGAGAAGCATCTAACTACCTTTGTAATAACAATGAAGTGAAGGATACAGATGCTTCTTTCCACATACATGCTTCTTCTGTTGCATGTGGAAAGCACTGCTCTTTTCAGAAATTCAAAATCACCTCCAAGCCACTTGTACTTAAGATATTTCATTCCATTATGCATACTTAAGGACAAATGAACACTTAAGACTAAAATATCCCACCTGAGAGACCCATCCAGCTTGTGCAAAGCCATTATCCTGCTGCTGTCGGCGAGTGTGGACTCACTAAGCCTTACTTCACCTTAATGCTTAATCCTGGCATACTGCCTTGCTTAGATCACAAGGGAAGGGCGGTTTTCCTTTGCAAGTGTCTATTTTTTTCACAAGTCTTGGTTCATAAGAATTCTTCAGTTAACTGAAAGAAGTGGCTTTACAGGCAGGACATATGGGTGGTTTTTTGTTTTTCTTCCCCCTTTTAAGAAAACAATTTGCAATGCATGCCTGCAATTTCTTTTGGGACAGTGCCAACTAATAAGTCAGTTTTAAGTCATCATTCTCCTAAGTCTATCAAAATCTAGTGAAGGAGGCCAAGTAGATACCTAGCCTTCTATGCTACATATTCTGGCTAGATGTGACCCTTGTCCTTCAGGTGACAATGAACACTGACATGGATGAGGAATAATACAAGTTCTTTTCAGTGTGACATGGACTCAAGTTTCCAAGTAGGCAAGAATTAAAAAAAAGAAATGAAGGAGTAGTGCCTAGGCAAGCAGATCTTCCCTGGAAGAGAGGAAGAAGCCATGAGAAGTGAGGAATAGGTTTATTTGCATACACACACGAGAAGCGCTAGCTTTGCCAGGAGAGGTGGGACTTGTGAGAAGGTAAGGCTTCAGCAGAGGAAGGCACCTTGACAAACAAGGGACTCCCAGCCTAATAGATCAAGCACAGTTGCAAACTTTGCTTATCCCCAAGCCAACTACTCATTTAAACCATTTACCTGCTGTCCTAGAGATGCAGGAATCACTGATAAAAATCAGGTGGAAGATATAGTGGAGAGAAATGGTTTTGCATATCTGAACCAGCCACTTAAAACTTTTTGAGCAGGATGCAGAAAAAAACCCAAGTGGCACTTTGGAAAAGTTCATAACCTAGTCATTGCCACCTGCTCTAGTGAAAAAACAAAACCTGTCACAGAAGAATTTGGGGATTAAATGTGCTTCCAAGGTTGAGGCCTCAATTCTAAAGAGTTTAGGCAAAGGGATCCTGAAAGTGGTTCCTGCTAGGTTTCTAGGACCACGGTCACTGGCAGTGAGCATTGCTCAGCCTGTGCCTGTGGTTATCTGCAGGGTCTGTCTCCTGGCAAGCTGAACCTGGGAAGTGGGAAGTGTCTTCCATTTAAGGAAATCACCCTTGACAAGTGATCCTTCTTAAACACTAAAGCTGAGCCAGAATGAACTTTGACTTCTCTTTTGAGTACCCAGATGGGATCAAGGCTTTTAACATGAAAAGACCAAGTTCAACATTTGGGAAACATACTACCAAGTGGTTATTTCCCAAGGGAGCTTTACATTTTTTCTCTTCAGGATCATCTGTGGATTGGGCTTAGAGAAGTGAGAAGAGGCTATCTACTGATTAAGTACAACAAAAGAGCTGTTTATGCTGACTAGGAAGGGGAAGAGAAACACACACTGAGTGATTGCTATGGTTTTCTTTTTTTTTTTTTGTATATAAAGGATTAAAAATTCCAATTTAATAAATTTTGGAAAAGCAAATGCAAAATGACTTGGGCTTATAAAACCAGAATTTACAAGTATCTGTGAATAGTCAAAGACAAATCATAGAACCATTTTGATTATCCAAAGTAATTCTAATGGTTACAGAATCACTTTCCCACTCCCCCAGTGAGATTACAGTTGTTAAATTGTAAGCATCCCCACTGCTACTCATACTCCTTCACCTGCTTCTCAAAGACAGTGTTTTCACACCCAAGTCACATCACACATACCAGGCACATCTTTCCTTACGCAAAAGTCTACAAGATGGAATCTCTTTTGGCTTCGATGAACAACCTTCCTTTTTATAAATAACCCTTCTTCCCCTAGTGCCTAAATTCACCTCAAGCTTCATCCCCCACAGGCTGTCTCCCCTTGGTCCCAGTTCCAGTAGGACAGGTCCTCCTCTAAAAGGATCACTAGATCAGCGTGGCCACAGCAGTCACAAATCAGGCCCACTCTCAGCCAATGCCGGCTGGTGCTCTAGATGTCCAGCACCTCAGGAAAGTTAGTGTTCTTTTTCACGCCATGCCAGTATGACATCTATCTATGCCAGCAAGGCATAGGTCCTCCTGTCTTGCACAACCCTTCACTGATAACCAAATGACTGTAACCACTACTGCCATGCTAAAACTCTGTCTTTTCCCCTCTCAATCTTTATCTACAATGAAGCTGAATCTCTTCTAGAAGTATTAAATCACTGACTCCTCTCGCCACACACTCTGGTTCTAACAGACCTACTCACTAAGAATCTGTTACTTTAAGATGTCTTTCGCCCTGTAAGAGCTAGTTAGAACACCACAGCTTTGGTCAATTACAAGTCTCAGGGAAGATGCCAGTCCCATTAATTCTGACCAACTATTTTGGGTTGAGTTAAATGAATACAGTACCACACCCTGTTCTCTACTATACTTCTTCTTTAATATACTTATAATAATGTCACTGGAGTTTGAGCACAAAGCTTTTGAGAGCTGTCTTCCCCCTTCTTTCAGGATGTCATGACACCATTAGATGGGGGCTAAGGACATGCCTATTGGCCTTTTGAGTGCGTCTTGAAAACTAGCACCTAATTGGTAAAAGTGTTAGCCACAACTAGTTATATTTTATAGTCGCGATACAGTATGTGTTACAGCATCACACAATTTGAAGTCAGTGAAATTTATCAGGGATCTATGTTCTTGAATCTGATCTTAAGAGTTAACCTCTCCTTAGCATAAAAATGCTTTAGCATGTCTACGTTAAATGCTCAATGAAGAAGTGCTACTTAGAGAAAACATGGAAGATTTCTTTAAGAAAGGAGCCATGCCTTCCTATTTAGCTCTCCTTTCCATTTTTTCAGCATCAATCCAAAACTCACTGGCAACACAACCTGATTTTAGCAGGCACACACCAAGACCAGAACACCCATGTTATGTAAACAAGGTGAGTTGGCAAAAATACACATCCACAGACCCTTTCTGATGGAGAACTGAAAGAAAAGTCCATGAGACATCGAGCTCACGCGTGCCAGTGCACACACACAAGAACAAGTCAAACGTCTCAACAAGAATTTACTTTAACAGACTGCACAGGTACGCTACGTTCAAGTCTCACTGGAAAGGAGCCATTTCCATTTTTCCCCTTTCTTAACACAGCACAAGCCAGTGGCCTGCTAAACATTCAGACCCATTGTTAAATAGAAGGGAGCAGCATCAGACACAAAATTTCAGGCCCTGGTTTTATGTGCCTTTAATACTTTTTTCCTTTCCTCTGTGCTCACTAAACAGGATTTTTTTTTTAATAAAGCTACTTTTTGCAGCCTTTTGTTTTCCCTTTGTATTTATCATGTTTTTAATTTCTTCTCTGAGGAGGAATTCTCTGAATCTGTATCTTCCAATTCAACTCGGTGCCTTTTGAGGACACTATGGCCATGAACAGCCCTGTTGTTGTCTGTGCCTGGGGATTCACTGGGGTCCTCTCTTGTTCCAGCATTCGAGGTCTCACAGGTCATTTCAGACCCACAACAATCTTTGCGTAGGAGTGTCCCTGTCAGGGACAAGTTATCAGGGTCACTGTCTGAATGTCCTGGAGAAGAGTAGGCCACTGACTCCAGCTCCCCAAAGTTCTGCCCATTATTGTGGGGGTGAGGGGGGCGGGGGTGTAAGTGTCCATTGTTGTGGTTGGCACAGATGGTTTCGAGGTTCCTCTCTTCATTGTCGTCAGACTGGATCCTGGAACAGTTGCCAGACCCACTGCTGAGAGTGGAGCCAGATGCCTTAGGAACAGGAGGAGAGGGAGGCTCATCAGCCCGGTTGTTCAGAGTCTTGTTCAGGGCCTTTCCATTGAGCTTCTTGGTTTCAAAAGAGTGTTCTACAGAGCCACCATTGTTAGAGTCCTGGTAGGTATCCTCTGGCACCTCTGCCCGAGGATGGCTGCCATGCTCATGACCTGGGCCATTGCTGGGATTTCTGGCAGAAGTCCCTTCTTTAAAATTGTCCTTGCTGTGGCCTTCTGGGGGCAGGTCCTGGTTCCTCTGGACCATGACCATGCTAAGACAGGCTTCCTTACTGGAAGAAGGAGCTGGGTTGTCTTTGTGGCTGGTTCCTGCTCTCCCTTCATCTGTTTCTGCAGACACTACCGAGCTCTCTCCATCTTTGTTATTTGAGTAGGAGATATAGGAGTAGCGCAGCCACTTGTAAGCTTTGTAAATTTTTCGCTCAACTGACTCAATGTCAGAAGTGGGTGATGCCCGACTGGGCTGAATCTCCAGAGTGGAAGTGCTCCGCTCAGGTGACGAGGTGGGAGAAGAGGAGAGGTCATCCACTTTGATCTGGGGGTAATCATAGTTGTCCTCCCCAATATAGGTGCTGGTGGGTTTGGTGGGGACGCTAGGTCTCTCTTCTCGTGGGGGCTTCTGCCTGCGACGCATTGCGTTCCGCTGCCGGGTAGAAGTGCGGCGTTCATTCAGCTCCTCCTCATCCTCAGAGCTACTGGAGCTGCTGGAGCTGCTGGATTCATCTTCAGGGCTTGGTGACCGTGGCCGAGGGAAGAGGTCTGTGTCCAGTTCAACCTCACAGGCATTCTCTTCAGAATCAGACTCATTGGAAAGGGCCAAGAGGCGTTTGTCCTGGTAGCGCCGCAGAGCATACAGGCGCTGCTGGCGAGAGGCTGCATCCTCACACGTGGGTGGTGGTGGCGTTGATGCCACTGCGTTGGTGGTGGTGACCCGCAGGGGTCCTAAGTGGAAGGCGCTGTCAGCAGACTCATCCACTGTGGGTGGAGGGGAGCGAGGCAGCGAGGCAGAGGACTCGGAGTCAGTGTAGCCAGAGCGCTCACTAACCCCCGCTTGCAGCTGGAGGATAGTGCTCTCACTAAGGTCACTGTCTGAGTCGGAGCTCCAGCCCTCAATCTCGCGGCGCACCAAGGAGTCAAAGAAGGCCATCATCCGGGGATCTTCTTGCACGGACTGGTTGGCGTAGTCATGAGACAGGCCACTCCCACTGTTCAACACAAGGCTGATATATTCTTCATGGGTATAAAGACAGCGGGAGTCATCCTCAATCCGCCCGTCCAGGTCTCCAGTACAGCCTGGCTGCTTGTAGGGGCTCCAGATCTGCACAGAAAGTAAAAACAACACCAACAAGGGCTAGTTGGAAAGTATTCTAAAGCTGGTGGTGAACTTTCCCAGATCTACCCTGTCATGAAGCCAGAACACACTGCCTCCCCTGTAAATCTCCTTCCCTTAGCTTCCTTTATAGTAGTGTGGAAATGACAATATCCTCTCTTCCTAATCTCAGAGAACAGAGGCTGATTTGAAGATGGAGTTGCGCAGAGAAGTACTACTTTTTATAGTAAAAACAGACTCAACAGCCAGTCCTCTGTTACAGGTCATATTTCAGCCTATAACTCACTCTTCTTCTCCCCAAACATAACATTTCTATTTTGAACTAATGGGAATTGCTTACTGGAGTTTGATAAGAACAACCAACTGCCTACACTGCAGTACCCTCTCAGACAGGCAGGCATCAGTTACCCAGGAAGCTGGGTTCTCTTAACCAGGAAGCTTCTGACTTGCTCCCCAACTCTTCTGTTAAGCTGCAGAAGAGGTAGGACATCCCCATTCCCCCAGACTGTGATCCCATTTCTTAATGCCCCCCTAACTCCACGGTCAGAGACATAGGTTTATAGCTTAAAGGTGGCAAAACTAAGATCGAAACTTTATGTACTAAACAAGTTATGTAAAAAATCAAGTTCAAGGTAATTAAGCTGTTAACTGCAAATGAGAACAATCAACTTTCTCCTGATTGTCAGACTGGTCCACAGAGCAGTACAGGGAAGCCTGGTTAAATCAGGTAGTAGCCATGGCAACTCAGATGCAATTCCTGGCATTTTTCTTGCCTGATAGGCTGGTATCTTTATATGGCACCAACCCAGAAAACAGTGACCTGTCCTCCATTAAAACAATGGATTTGTTTCCCCAAAGCAATGTTGGGATAAATTTGCCTGCTTGTGAGCAGTTTCCTGTAGCCTAATTCTGTCATGGTTTACTTGGAACTTCTAGGAGGAAACATCTCTTTAAAAGGGTTCCCTGTTCAAGAGAGAATAAACCTTGTAGAGTAGTCTTTTTTTTTTTTTTTAGCAATTCCCAGTCACTCCCACTGTTTCCTGCCCACAACTCCTCAGGTATTCTAGCCTCTCTCCAGGTTCATAACCTCACCCAGGGAGTTTTAAGACTCTTAAGCTTTGGAGTGTATCAGAATCACCTAAAGAATAATGTCAATGTTGACACCTAAGCCCTATTCTAATGTTTGTGATTGATTAAGTCATGGGTAGGTTTTAGGATTTTGTGTCCCCCCCCCCAACTTTTCCTTTTTGATCGGTACAACTGATGGCATTTTTCAAATTGCATTATTCTTATTAGTTTATAACATTACACATGATTTGGGGATGTAGGTTCACAACCCTGCAGATGAATTTTATATTACACCCACCACCAAAGCATCCATAATCCACCATAGGCTACCACAGTCCTCTCCCCTCAGGACTTTGCATTTTTAACATGCACTCATGGATGAGTAAGTGAGTATGTAAGTTGGGGGATGGAGGAAGCTAACTTCTAGAAACACTGGAATATAGCCAGTATAAAATAAATAGCAGTAAATAAAGGATTTGTCTAGAAATTCTCAAATTCTTTGCAAGACTAAATGTTTGGGAAACATTTAGGCACAGCCTCCAGGGATGGGACTATCTCTGTGAACAGATGGCTGAGGGAATAAAAGTTCTGTGGCTTATGAAGGATGCTGAGAGGTCCAAAAGGCAAAGCTCTTAGGATGTTTTTTGGTCTTATTCTACACTCTGGGCTGAATCTGTCATTTCCTCAGTTTAAAAAATGGCAAAATGTTAATCATGTCAGTTAATATAAAGGTAAATCTGAATGTACTTCACAAAAACTAACTGTTAAATACTAATGGTGAGATGCTAGTCCAACTATCTGGTAATCCAATTTCTAGGTTCTAATCTATTACCACCCATCCCCCACCAAGTTTTCACTTCAGGAATGAAAATCATAATAACTGAAAGTCAGCTTTTATTTGGCTTCTGGAATGTATTAAGTTGAGGTATACTTTCATTCCTGAAGCTTAAAGTATTGGAACAAAATGTTAGACCAAGAAACAGGAGGCTCAAGTGTGGATTCCCATTCTGCCCCTAGTTAGCTAGTGACCCTGTGTGAAGCTTAGCCCCCCCGTTTAAACAGTGAATTAGATGAGTTTCATACAATTCTAATACTCAGACAACGCTAAATCCCCATCCCAGTGAGCCAATCTCCATTTAAACAATGAATTAGATGAGTTTCATACAATGCTAATACTCAGAAAAAAACGAAATCCCTATCCCAGTGAGCCAATCTCCAGTGGGAGATTGAACAGAACAGAACAGGCATAGCCCAGTTCCATTACTTGACATGGCCCTGGGCAAATGACATTACCCTGGAAAGTCTCTTATCTGTGGAATGAGAATGAAGAAATGACATAACCAAAAGGAAAGCACCGTTAAATGTGGCACTTAGTCATTCAATTGGCAAATACCTCAACTAGGACATTTTAACCACCTTCAAACTCTGGAACATCAGAAAGTACTGACCATCCCTCTATCGCATTAATCCTCCATCCTTGAAATGCCAACTTTAAACCTTGTGAAATTCTTTATTTCTCTATGCTGACAGTCAACAATTCAAGTGAAGCAACAAAAACACGGCTTTCTGTAGCTTCTTAATGTGGCCAGACCTGGTTCCTCACGGGGCAGGGCTCTTGGGAAAGGGGGGAGGGGGAGGAGTGAGCAGCTTCCTCTCCAAGTCCAGAGAAAAGTTCAGCTCAGAGGCTCTGAGGAGACAGATGCAGTTCAGTTCTTATTCAAATTTCATCAAAAATGGAAAGAAGTAATAGTGGTTCTGATCTACACCCAGGTGATTATGACATGCTTGTCAGCAGCTCTCAGCCCTTTTTTGTCTTTTCACTATTATGCTAAATTTAGAAAAACTGCATAGGTAAGGTCCTTACTTGCTTTCCTCAGTTCCTCATACTTTTGACTCTGGTTCCCAAGACCTTCCAGGCCTACCTCCGTCCTGTCTTCTAAGACTTCTACCTTGCTCTCCTTCTTGTGCTCTTCATTCTGATCAGGCACAGTGATTTTCTCAACAGGTCCTACACCTACCTGCTTCTGAGCATTTACTTATTAGCACAAGGCCCGCACACAGGAGTGACCAATACATATTGCCCACTCAGTGTAGTGATTAAATCTCTATCCCTTCTGCTTGGGATGCCCTTCCTGTCTTATTCTTCTCCTCCCTTTCGTAGTCTCCATTCTTCAAAAACCTGAGGATACCATAGAAACCTCTGCAGCTCTTGGTTTGCACTTTGCATCTGTGCACACATCACATTTTTTCACTATCTTTATTTCTGTCTCTCTTATTGGGTCATCAATTTTGGGTGTGATCTGTGTTATCCTGCTTTACTTTGTGTTCCTTATAGGGCCCAGAACAAATAGCACATAGCAGGTATATTGCAAATACGGTTTAATAAATGAATACTGGCCTGTGAGGAAAAAAAAAGCCAGCATGCACTCCATCTAGACTCCCACCTTATGTTTAACTACAAACTAAGCCCGCTCTTTTGCCAAGTATGGGCCTTTAGGAGGCTGGAAGACCTGTTATGGGTGAGAAGAGACTTGACCCACAACACGGATTATTCTTCTCTGGGCCAGAAGGCAGCAAAAAGAGAAGACAGGGAGAAGGTGAAATAGAAAGAGCAGTGAAGAGAAAAACAGGTCTCAGGTTGGACTAGAAATGATAATACTCTTGAGTTACTAATCTTCTCAGGAATAGCAAGCAAGAAAAGTGACACTAAAATAATCAGAAATTATCAGGCACAGGTAATTCACAAGGTACAGCTGGGTGGCAAGTCACTGTTAAGCATCCTCACTTGGCAGATGGGAAACAGGCTCAAAGCTGCTTAAGGCACTACTTGTACTGACTTAAGGTTTCAACTGGCTGAATAAGCTTCCTAGTGAGGCAGGGGTCAGGCCTACTAGAACCTGGGGCAATGAGTTGCATAGTCCAGTCTGGATAACCTCCCAAAGAAAACATTTTCTTTTCTTTCTCCACTGAGAACTTGGCTAGTTTCCAACCTATGACCTTTAGGGTAAGAACTCCATTTGACTAAATAGTAATTGGAGAGACTTAGCACAGAAGCATCCCAGAGTGCACACCACACAGGACTCTCTCTTCTAAAGAAGATGCCTAAACAGAGCTCTCCAAGACAGAGAATGATGTCAGCGTGCCTAGAGAAGGCACCCTGTTCCGCCAGCCCAATAGTCTAGGCCAGAGAGGGATGAAAGCAATGAAGAGACAAAGCCAGTTCAAGGACTGCCCAGGTAAAGACCCACTGAGATGGTCAAGCCCAGCAGTGGCATCAGCTGTCTGCTGCCTTCCCATTAGTGAGGTGAATGTGACAGTATCCTGGGAAGACAGTGGACAGCTTCACCACTGATTAACTGCAATAGCCCTGGCCCAGAATAGTAGTTTATAATTTAAATCTGTGCATCTATGGGAAGAAAAATTATCCAGAAGTACTATCGTGGGCCTAAGGGAAACTACTTTATCATAAGAGAGCTTTGGCCCACAGAGTCAACAATTATCTAAATAATAAAGTTGAATCAAGGACAAATAAAAATATTGACCCATACTTAGCAGCCCCTGCCTCAGAAACATGGTCGAACTTTGGATTGATTTTTTTAAAAAGATATTTGTACATATAGAACTGGGTACAGGCCAGACATATGGGGGTGGGGTGGGATGAGAGGATTCCTCAGAGACAGAGTAGGGAGCAGAACAGGCAGATGCACTAAAATAGACTGCTAAGGGGAGCAACAGGTGGGGTCAGGAAAAGTCTGCTGAGCCATGTGGGTCCCCCGCCCCGCATCCCCCCACCCTGACCCCGGTCAGGGATCAAACTCACGCTGCAGTGGTTGCTGTGATAGCTTCGTAGTGCTGTGCTTTAACCTGTTGCACCACCAGGGAGAGCCCAACTTTGGACTGATTTTTAAGAACACAAGTAAATAAAAACTACCAAATTATCACCAATGAATTTTTACTTTTCCCCTGAAAACTTCATGTCATGTCAGGGGAAAAAAATTATAAGTTTTAACTTTTTGCATTTAGTTTATTTAAAAGTCAACTAACAGGGTTCCCTGAATAAGGAAAATGAGGGCATTTTTTCAGTTATGGAAAAATGCCTCTTACACTGTGAGTGATGGCCACCCTTCTATGTATAAAAACCAGGTTGGGTCTGTCGATTGCAAGATATAAAAATATTCCTTAGCAGGGTTAAGTTCATTCAGTCAATTGGTGCAAGTGTCTAGCCTCAATCAACCACACTCAATGGTTTTTGAGTATACTGTAGTTCTGGTAGTGATTTAAATTCGTGCCATATTAGGACAGTGATTAATGCAAAGTGCATACTAAATAACTGAGAGGATTGTGGCATCCTAATCTGTTGATGAAGTTTGGAAAACAATTCATTTCATTTTCTTTTCCTTTCTTTTCTTTTTTAAAAATATTTTTTAAAACTTATTTATATACACAAGAACTGGAGAATAGGGCAGAGGTGGGGGGAGGTCAAGAGGATTCATCAGAGAAAGAGTAGGGAGTAGGGAGCAGAACAGGCAGATCTACTGAAATACACTGCTGAGGGGAGCAGTGGGTGAGACGGGAGAGGTCTGCTGTGCAATATGGGTCAGCTCCTTGGCAGGAGATGGAACTCGTGCAGCAGTGGCTGGGAATAGCTTGATAGTTCTGAGACTTAATCCTGAACTGCCAGGGAGGCCCTCAGAATTCATTCAGATTTAAGATCAAAGGCCACTGGAAATACAACAGCACAAAAGAGTACCTATTAGATACCTTCAGCTTCAAAGTCTAGTGGTTATTTTTAAAAATAGTCTCAAACCATACCTTCTAATATCAATTTTCCGGTATTTTGTAATATATCAAAATAATTGAGAATTCTGATAGAACTTTAATATGCTATTTGGTTATGAATTGTAAAATTTCTCTAAGAGGACAGAAGGGAAAGGAAGGTACCTCACCTTGATAATCTTTTCCACACCAGAAGAGCAGATCATGTAGGTGTGGGGGTTAAATCGGACCTGGTTAACAATAGACCGATGCCCTTTCAGCACCATGAAGGCTCCGTTGACCACCCTACCAATGCCACCTGGGAAGACAGAAGGAAACAATAATCAAACAATAAAACAGATGAAAGTAAATAGGACCTAGTTATGGCAGACGAACAGCTCAAACTGGAGTGAAATTTTTATTAACCAACACTACCAACAGAAATGTTTAAGCTTACAGATAAAGTTGCTATGGAAAGAGAGAAGATGAAATATCTCTCAGCATATGTGCTCTTACCAAGAATCTTTATTTAGCCTTTAAGCATTGCCCACATCCACCTACTGCAATTCCACTGTCAATGAAGCCACAGCCACTTAAAATATTTCTCAAGGTTTTGATCCTCAAGATAGAATCCAAGTATTGTTACCTTAGAAAAGGCTAGTCATGAGCAAAATGAGAGTGACCTGCTTAAGAATAATTAGACAGCTGAGTTAGGGATATATAGAACTAGATATATAGAAGCATGTAATTGCCTAAATGCAACACACTGCAAAATCTCTCATCCATGGGCCCTCAATTTCTATGATGAGGGCAGCAAACAAAACAAACATATAAAACAGTGGGAAAATATTGATGAAACTGTCCCCCGCTTGATAGGTGAGAAAACTAAAAATAAAGATTTGGGTCACTTTAATAATAAGCAGAGCCCAAATATTGAGAATTTGAATTAGAAAGCAGGCAGTACAGCCCCCATGTTTATTGCTGCTTTATTTACAATTGGAAAAACATGGAAGCAGCCCAAATGC
>NW_004567114.1:25053365-25058489 GCF_000260355.1 Condylura cristata | reverse complement strand
AGGGAAATGCACGGGACTATGGTGGTGGCACAGGGGTGATTTGGTGATGGGAAACCCGCGGGGATTACAATCGAGATGGAAAAAAAAATGTGCAAAATGATGTAAAAATAAACTTTGTAATAAAAAAAAAAGAAAGAAAGCAGGCAGTACAGACACTGTACTGACAGAGGTCACTGACAGAAAGCTGTATACTGAGGACCATTTTGTAGGTTTTCTTCTTTAATGACTCATAAAAGTACCAGAGGTCTGGAACTTATAACAGACAAAGATGTCATTATGTCTGAACTTGGAATAATCACAAAGGCTCACTATCAATGGTAAGAAATATCACAGCCACACAGAACACAGGCACCCAAATTTTGAACAAGACTGCTTCTGAGCAAACACAACAGTTTAATACATAGGCCAACCTGCGCTGGCAAAGGAATAACACTAAATTAGGGGGGGACACGTCCCTACCAGGAACAGGAAGCAGAAGCTGGGAAAGGGGCTGATGGAAAACATGAAATTAAGCTGGCAGGGGGCAAATTTTCATTTCTAAGAAATAGAATATTGATTTTCAGGAAGAAGGTAAATGTCCTTTATCTTCTAAGATTTAGATAGTAACACATCCAAGATAACAAGAGCAAAGCAGATATATAATGAACTGAAAATTCTTAACAGAATTTAGTGAAGAACACTGTTAACGAGTGAGTATAAAAAAATCAACGCTCAGATAAAAAAGGCAGATTATGGATTAGAAAATACCTTCAGCATTTCCTGGGAAAACCTTATCTCATGGCTCTGGATTGGGGCAAACAAAATCCTTGCAAAATGCACCGAAAGGGCAAAATGTTGAGCAAATAAATGAGTCACACTACTTTATAGGGGGAAGTTGGAAAAAACCAGGTGTTGGTAATTATTCAAGGTATACAACGGACAACAAAACTCGTTAACTACCAAGTCCTTCCCTAAATTATAAAACTTGGATTTAATGATAGTCACCAAAGAATGGTTGATTCAACCTGCATTCATTCTACTCATCTCATCTGACCAATCAGCAAAATTCAACATAGCTGCTTCTCTTTGCTACACTTTTCCACTTGCATTCCTAGACTACCCTCTCTTGATTTTCCTGCTACCTCATTAGTCATTTCTTGATTTCATTTTTGGTTCCATCCTCTGACTTAGAATGCCTGACTTAGAACTTGGTCCCTTCTCTTGACTAGCTATATTCACTCACTTGCTGATCTCCTCCAGTCTTAAGGCTTTCAAAACTATGCATATGCCACCAAAACTCAATTATTATGTCTAGTTAAAACCTTTTCCTTGACTAGACCTCTATAGCCAAACTATATTCAGCATCTTTATCTGAACGTTTAAGGACATGCACCCTTTTCTTCCCCAATATATCAAGAAATCTTAATGCTTTTACTTTCAGATTACATCTATATTACAACCACTGTTACTATAGGTAATCAGTAATCACCTATGTCAAGTGAGAATCCTACTGTTTCTCTCCATTTCTATACTTGGCAGCCCTACTCCTGCCATCTATTCTCAACTCATCAGCCAAACTGATGCTTTTAAGTCAGATCAAATCAATCCTTGGCTCAGAATTCTCTAGTGACTCTACAATTTCCTTCACAGTAATAGCCTAAGTAATTGGACATACTCTTTGCCCCTCTTAACTTTATATCTTCATCTACTATTCTCCCCCTCCCTTACTCTGCTTCAGCACATTGTTTTCCTTGCTATTTCTCAAACACCAGGCATATTCTCACTTCAGAACCTTCACAATGGTTCTAGTGAAATGATATTCCCCTAAATTTCTGCATGACTTACCACTTCAAAGTCTTTGCTCAAACACGACCTTCTCAATGAGGCCTACATTGAACACCCTATTGAATAGTATCTTCCCCTGAGCTCCCCACACCACTTCCCAACTTCCTTATCTCTACTTTTTCTCTCCCATAGCACATCTAAGAGAATCTTTTAAAGATACTATATCATTTATTGTCTCTATTGTTTATTGTCAGTTTCCCTCACCCCAGAATGTAAGTTTTTGGTGACAGTGCTTTGTTTCTCTGCTATAGTCCACCCAAAGCCTATAGAAAAGAGCCTAACACATAGTAGGTTTTAGTAAATATTTTCTACATGAGTAGAGATGTTAGTGGATTAGACTGCAGAAGATAAGAATACAGGAAAGAAAATAAACCTCCTTTGATGGATTCCATTTTCTAATGTATTGCATTATCTAAGGTTGATCTTTCTTCATCTTCTTGCTGGCAATTCTGGACTTTTTTAAACAGCATTTTATTGTGGTAAGAGTAGAAAAATAAAGGGGCTAAAATTCTATCTATCCATCAGTTCTTTGAAATACAAATTTCATGAAAACTTTACTGATCCTCTAAATCTCTTCTAGCCTTAATTATCTTTTTTCATGGACTCTGGACTTATAAAATGGTACACACACATGCCATTACCTCATCTCTTAGGCTGGCGATCTTCTAAAGGCAAGAAAGTGTTTATCTTCAGATCACCCATAGAACTTTGCATAACACTCAGCTAAGAAAATTCATTAAGTGAATAAACTGAAGTAAATTCACTCATTTTCTCTGGAGCAGGATTTGAGGGAAGGTAAAGCTACGAAATACTAAGTTAAGTTAAGCACATGTGGTAATTAATCTATTTCATTCCTGACTCTACTTAGAGAATTAAGAGTTTGCAGTTGACTACCACTTTCCCTCACTACATGTACAATAGCAAGCCAATTCTAAGAGCCAAGTGAACATTCCCAAAGTCTCTGTTTTTGAACCATAAGGAAAGTACAATCAAGGGTATGGCAATACAGAGAGCAGTGGCTAACTCCTGGGGATCACATAACATTTGGTAATTAAGAAAAGCCAGATGGAGACAGTCAGTGCTGTCAAGAAAGCTAAAATAGCTACACAAACAACAATACTTAATTGCACAGAAAAGTATAAGTTCTTTCATCATCTGTATTTCACATGTGTTTGCAACCAGCTACTTGTAAAAATTAAAAACTGTTGTTATTTCAAATAAATTGGAGGAAAAAGCAGATGCCCAGGCCCCTGAGAGTGAACACATGTCTAGAAAAAGTAGAAGAGGCAGTGGATGCTCACATATGCAGGCCCATGAAAATGTACTTACAGCTGTTTCCAGCCTACTTCATCAGCCCACTGGCAGTGGGGGTGGCTGCAGTGACTTGGCATATTTCTCCCCCGTCCATTCAGGGAAAAATTTGTCATGTAACTTCCTCCTTAAACTAGAGATGAGTCAAGAGCAGCCTTTATGCAAGAAAAGTTAACACTGGGAGAGCACCAGAGGAAGACAATATCTTGGTTTCTACAGTTTTTCAGAGAAAAGTTAATGAGGAATAATGATCACTGAGTAGCTTCTGAGTCCCCTCACAACATTCCTATGAAAGTAGATATTACTATTTTTGTTTCTATTGTTAATATTCTTATTTTAAAGATGAAGAGAGAGAAGCTTGGCTTTTTCCAAACCCTCCAATTAACTAATCAGGACTTAGGCCCACGCCTACCAACCAATCCTATTACACTGTTTCTTTCCAGGAAGAGTGAAGTCTTACTGTAGAGTCCTGTCTCAGAGAAAGCAACTCTATTCTGTGAAAACCTGAAAGCTTTTCCAAGGCTTCTTTGACCTTCAAAAAAACTTATGTAAGCCCCAGTACACTTTCTGAAATACCAGATAGCACACTCATATCAAGGACCCAAAAATTTTCTCCAGTCTAATTAGACTCCATTTGTTTAACTTACTCAGTTAATCATTTAAACAGAAACAGAACAAATCCAGAGGCAAAAAATCAGTACAACAAAGAAATGTATTTGAAGAATTTCTAAATAAATTTGGGAGTACTACCTCAGGAGAAGATTTAGAAGCCACTTTCAAATGCATACAAGGCTGAGGAAAAGTATAAAAAGGTCCATTCTCAGTAAGCCCTAACTCAATATACAACAGGAAGAACTTTCTAATTACTGCAGTTACCCTCAGGCCACAAACACTTACTATGCCAGGCATCCTAGCAGAGGTTTGGATTTTACCTCAAAAAAAGTGTGTTTTAATATATGTAAGTTATAACTCAAGAAAAAAATTTGTGGGGGTGGGTATGTGGACAGAAAATTTTGTAGTCCTCTAATACTATATTTGGGTGTGTATGTTGGGATGTCATATTTTCACTCAGCTAAAATTTTATATTGTGGTTTATTCTTTGACCAAGGTTATTTATTAATTTATCTTGTATTTTGCATTGAGGAATAAGAAAAGACATAGAAAATAGCATTAAAAAACATAGGTTGAGGGCCCTCCCTGGTGGCACAGCAGGTAAAAACACAGCACTAAGTAGCTGAAAGCCACTTTCACATTAGTTCAATTCCCACCTGCCCCGGAGGTGATCACATGGCCTAGCAGACCTCTCCTGACCCGCCCGCTGCTCCCCTCAGCAGTGTACTTCATCGATCTGCCTGTTCTGCTCCCCACTCTGTCTCTAGTGAATCCTCTCACTGTCCCTGCACCTCTAGCCTGTACCCCAGTTCTGTATGCATCAATCAATAAATAAATCTTAAAAAAAAAATATATATATATATATATAGCTTGGGTCCTCCCTGGTGGTGCAATGGGTTGGGATACAGCACTGCAAGCAAGCTGCAGCCGCCTCAGTAAATTCGATCCCCGGCCCCAGAGGTGATTCACATGGCCTGGCAGACCTCTTTTGTCTCACCCACTGCTCCCCTCAGCAGTGTATTTCATCTATCTGTCTGTTCTCCCCGCTCTGTCTTGGATGAGACCTCTCACCACTCCTGCACTTCTGGCCTATACACCAGTTCTGTATGTATAAATAACTCTTTAAAATATATATATAACTTAATGAAATATCACAAGGCGAATATCCTAATAACCAACATCCAGGTCAAGAAATAGGATTTTCCTGGCCACCCAGGTTTTTCTGTGCCTCATTCCAAATACAACCCCTACTAAAATACCCATTACCCTGATTTGTCTATTAATCATTTCTCCTGCAGTTTTAAATAATTTTATTTATCTAAGTATGCATTTCTAACTACTTTTTTTAAAAATTCATTATCTACTTAGATTTCTAAG
>NW_004567114.1:24993763-25052204 GCF_000260355.1 Condylura cristata | reverse complement strand
GGGGGACACCAAAGGTGTGCATGCACATAGAAAAGGTCATTTGAGAAGGTGACCAAAGGGGAGAGGAGGCCACAGGAGAAATCAAACTTGTTAGCACCTTGGTCTTGGGCTTTTACCAGACCAATAGAGAAAATAAAGTTCTTATTGTGATTACCTGTTCCTCTCTTGATAAAATAGGTAAGTGACTGGTCATCCTTGATCCAAGCAGGAGGAGTCAAGTCAGTGCTATTCTTTAGTCAGAATAAATCTACTTCTGGTTGTAAAGGTCTCAAAGGCAAGACTGTGGGGCTGCTTGTTGCAGGTGTCTTCTTCAAACCAGTATGTCCCCTAAGTGCCAGGGAATAGCAGGATATTTTACTCAGGCTTTCTGATCCTATTCCATCCACAAGTGCAGCCCTTTGGGGCTTTTGATGGAGAACCTGGCAAGTCCATTCTCTGTTCTTAATGTTCTCTCCTTTAGTGGTTCTTTATCTTCTTTTCTCATACAGGTTCAAAATCTGGCAAATACCTTGCGAAGCAGGCCTCTCCCACTAGGTCACCTTACCTCCTAGGCACTGTATTGCTGTGGGAATTTCATCCTGCCATTCCAGCCCACCCTCCTAGCAACCTGTGTGACACCAGCACTCAGCATGTGTCCTAAGGGGAAAACTGGCCAGGTGTTTGGGTCCCTCTAGATTCCACAATCCTATGAATCTACGGTGGCCATCAAAAATTAATTTCTTTGATCCTAGTCTGTCTAGGATGCCCAAACTGCACCCTATATATATATTTCCCTTGTAAAGAAAATGGTCAGCATCTTATGCTCAGCTAAGGAGAGCTCTTCCCTCCTTAGAACTTAAGTTCTTCTAGCACACATTTGTCACCACAGCTTTCCGACATCTTTAAAAATACAGTTTCTGTCCCTCCCTGGTGGCGCAGCGGGTTCAAGCACAGCACTAAGAATCAAAAGCCACTTCCACATGAGTTCGATCCCCGCCTGCTTCAGAGGTGACCCACATAGCGCGGCAGACCTCTCCTGACCCACCCGCTGCTCCCCTCAGCAGTGTACTTCCTTGATCTGCCTGTTCTGCTCCCCGCTCTATCTTGGGTGAATCCTCTCACTGCCCCTGCAACTTTGGCCTGTACCCCAGTTATATATGAGTAAATAAATAAATCTTTTTTAAAAAATAGTTTCTGTAATTTGTTTTTTGTGGTTAAGGCAGTAGGAGCGAGCTATTACATCCTAAGTGGAATCTGAAGTCTAAAGCTATTTTTAAAATAGAAATTTTATCTTTTTCAGTTTTTTTTTTTAAAGATTTATTTATTTGTGCATACAGAACTGGGGTACAGGCTAGAGGCTCAGGGGTGGTGAGAGGCTTCACCAGAGACAGAGTGGGGAGCAGAACAGGCAGATCTATGAAGTACACTGCTGAGGGGAGCAGCGAGCGGGTCAGGAGAGGTCTGCCACGCCATGTGGTCACCTCCGGGGCAGGCGGGATTCGAACTCATGCGGAAGTGGCTTTAGCTTCTCAGTGCTGTGCTTTAACCCGCTGCGCACCAGGGAGGGCCTTTCAGTTTTTTAATAGAAATTTTATATATAATTTTTTTCTCAAAATTTTCCCATTTTATCTACTTCCCCAAAGTTCAGCCTAATATAGTAGTATGAAAATTTTATAATTTACCAACAAAAATGTAAACACAAATTTAAATTTTAAAATAAGATTTAAAAAATTTATTTATGCATATAAGAACTGAGATATAGGCCAGAGGTACATGGGTAAAAGGATTCACTAGCGTGGGGAGTATAACAGGCAGATCTACTGAAATACAAAGCTTGAGGGGAGCAGTGGGCGAGACAGGAGGAGATCGAACTCATGCCATAGTGGCTGGCAATAGCTTGACAGCACTGAGACTTTAGTCTCTGCACTACTAGGGAGGCTGCTAAAATTTTTTTATATACTATGCTTGTAAGACTTCAAATATTATATTGTTGTATGAGATTCAAGTTACCATTACAATTATTACTTATAATAATTATTACAGTTATTACTCAAAACAAATATACTTTTATTGGTTTTTTTCTTTTTAAAGATTTTTATTTATTTATTTTTGTGTAGAAGAACTGGAGTGTAGGCCAGAGGTGTGGGGTTGAAAGGATTCACCAGAGACAGAGTGGGGAGCAGGGCAGGTGGATCTGCTGAGATATACTGCTGAGGGGAGCAGATAGGTCTGCTGCACCATATGTGGGTCAGCTTCCCGTCCCGGGACTGAACTCTGTGCTGTGGCGGTGACAGCACTAAGACTAACCCCTAGGCCACAGGGAGGCCCACTTTCAATGGAAACCTATTACATATAAAGTAACTTATTCTAAGTGCCTAGGATAAAGGAAGAAATAGGGGTTAGTTGGGTTACAGCCCTAGAAGATATTTCAGACTCTTTGGCACTGTTAAAGGTTTTATGTCTCAGGGCAATACATCATGCTAAGGTTCATTGGTTATCTTGGGCTTTCTGGTTTATTTTTTTGTGAAACAGAAAAAGGACAAATGAAAAAGGGGAGTGAGTGGGAAAGGAGCATGGATACTGTCTTACAATTTTTTTTATAAAAGATTACATGTGTAATTTGAAAATCTGAAATGAATTTCTTTAAACCCTCTGTGCCTGTTAATCACCCTTAGAAATCTGTCTCCATGTTTGAGTACGCCAATCCTAAATGAGCCATCAGTTCTTGCCAACCCATATATTACATACTTACATAGATAGTCTGACAATAACCCACACCTTAAGTTAGTACAGAAATCAGCAGAGTGAGGGAAAAAAGTATAATGCTATTGCTAATTCTTTCCTCTTCTTTCTTCATACAAACATGAAAAAGACCCCTGAGGAAAACAGTCTTGGGGGGGGGGGGAATGAAAATGATCCAACTACTTATTTCAAAAGTCACATTAAATAATTAAAATTTTTTTAACAACAAGTAAAAGGCACAAATAAGTACAAAGATTATTTTGGAGATTGGGAGATTTAATATAGAATGATCTCTGGTGCAGAATATCACTTTTTGTTCAGTCAGACTATTGTTCTCTCATCTGGTGTGCTTCATAGGTAAGCGGCTTCACTAAAGCTTTCCAAAGGGGAAAAGGCCTTTAGCAACTTGTTTAGTAACCAGCCCTCAGCAATAAGCTAGTTATACCGCAAGTGGGCTTGATGAGTTTTGAAAGGCAGATGTTTGGTAACAATATTGCTAATTCAGCAACAGGCAAGCTGACAACTTCCCCTTAAGCACTAGACACCTTTGTGTCAGTTCTCAGCATAGTTCACTATCACTTTCCAGTTTGATGCTAGGTATCACCTGAAGCAGATCACTGTATTATGCTCTTTTTATAATAAAGAAATATACTTAAAAAAAAAAAAAAACAGTAGATAGTAGCCCATTTAACACACATTTCTGCATGTGAGGTTATTATAAAAAATGAAAAATGATCTAGGCTGTTTGAAACTTCAAATTTGAGGAAAGCTGCAGATTTTTCCACAGTAAATCTAGAGCAAATGCAAAATATGTCTTCCTAATTCCTCTGATGTCTGTTTTGGGCCAAATCACCAGCACTGTACTAAGTAGTCAACAAAGTTAGTCTCCCTTCAGTTAACACCATCAAGGAGGCCAAAGAAAAGAAGCCCTGACTACTGCTTGTAGAGTAATAAGCAGGAATGTGGAGATGTATAATAAAGGAAAAGCAAGACTGCAATATTCCAGATGTGAAATAAAGAAAAAAGGACATAAAAGAGATCTATTAAGTCAAAGAAAGGCTCTTTGAAGAAAAACAAAAATCTAAGCATCATTGTGTTACATAAGGCTATGTATGAAGGCTATAATTAAAGCTGGATTCTAATTTTTAATTTAAAATTTTCTTCAATCACCTTTCCAATAAAATTATTTTATTAATAGAGAAATACCTTCCTCTTTAGATATGTACTTTCAGGACACAACATGAAAAAGTCAAGATTAGCAGCAGATTTATACTACAGATATATATACACATATATATGTATATACACACACATTCTCTCTCTCTCTCTCTCTCTCTCTCTCACACACACACACACACACACACACACACACACACACTCACCTGCTTCAGGATCTGCAGGTATTCTCCACATGTACAGATTGAAGTCATCAGAGCCTGAAAGGATATACTGTTGAGACAAAAATACATATGTGTATTATTTATATATTGATTGGTAATGTCTACCTTTACAAGGGAAGATTTTTCAAGAATAAGGTAAATGGATATATATTCATAAGGCACTACACACAAAATACTCATAAGTATTTGCAAATCAAAAGGCTCACTTATTAGTAGAAAACAGTCCAACTCAAAAATGGGCAAATAGAAAATATACAAATGGCCAATAAACATACAAAAAGATGCTTAAGGAGTGCCTCCCTGGTGGCACAAGAGGTTAAGGCTCATGAAGCTACCCACAGCCACTGCAGTACAAGTTCAATCCCCAGCCAGGGAGATAAATTATCCACATGGCACAGCAGACCTCTCCTGTCTTGCTCACTGCTCCCCTCAGCAGCGTATTTCAATCAATCCACCTGTTCTGCTCACCATTTTCTCTGGTGACTCCTCTCACCCCTGACACCTCTAGCCTATTCCCCAGTTTTTGTGCATAAATAAATAAAGGTTAAAAGTTAAACTCTGAACTACCATGTAACCCAGCATTTCACTCCCATATGTATATTAAAAAACTGAAAGTAGGAACCTGAGATATCCCTTAAATATGGTTAAAATGGTAACTTTGAGGTTATGTATATTTACTATAATTTTTCAAAAAGAATTTTTAGTGCAGGAAAAAAAAACATAGGTGCTTCCCAGAAATCTTTTATGCAAGGCCAAGTATCTGGAACTTTCCTGCTATCAACTGACATCTCTTGAGCAGGAAATTGCTGCCAATCTAGTCACAAGTTAGTGGTATAAGCCAGGGGTATAAGCAATCCCTTTTCATGTGGCTGCTTCACACTGCTTGATCTAAAAAAATAGGACACTAAGCCATACCTTTCTAACTAAGACTCATAAAAACATTATCAAACATTGTCTATCAGCAGCCAGTGAGCAATTCTGAGAGCTCATTTATTTCCAAAGATTAACAAAAGTGCTTTGAGGTAAATAATACTTCCTGCCCTTTGCCTCCCATGCCCATATCCTTTGAAAAAGCAGTCCATAGCTTTCTTTTTTCAAAGATTAATTTATTTATGCATACTAGAATTGGGATACAAGCAGAGGTGTGGGGGGTGAGAAGATTCACCAGAGACAAAGTGGGGAGCAGAACAGGCAGATCTACTGAAATACACTGCTGAGGGGAGCAATGGGCGAGACAGGAGAAGTCTGCTGCACCATGTGGGCTCCCTCCCAGGCCAGGGACTGAACTCATGCCACAGCAGCTATGATAGCTTCATTTTGCTACTACTTAGCCTGCTGCACCACCAGGGAGGCCCGAGGTCCATACTTTTCTAAAGAAAACTTTTCACTTAAAAATGACACCAAACGGGCCCTCCCTGGTGGCACAGAGGGTTAAAGCACTGCACTAAGAAACTAAAGCCACTTCCATATGAGTTCGATTCCCTCCTGCCCCGGAGGCGACCACATGGCGAGGCAGACCTCTCCTGACCCGCCCTCAGCAGTGTACTTCACTGATCTGCCTGTTCTGCTTCCCGCTCTGTCTCTGGTGAATCCTCTCACCCTTCGCATCTCTGGCCTGTACCCCAGTTCTGTACAAATAAATAAATAAATCTTTAAAAAAAAAAATGACACCAAATGATTTCAAAAAGTGTACTCCAACATCTGTGGACCAATGTAAATACTTTACAACCATTAAAAATCAATTTACCTGTCTTCAAAACTTGAAATCTTGTGGGAACAAGAAGAAAGAAGGCAAAGATGGGCATGTTTAAAGGCTAAAAAAACACTATCCAAAGGGAAAAAATGATTTGGTCCAGGGCATAGTGGAGTCAGTGGTATTTTGATATAGCAGCCAGAAAGGACGAACACACTATTTGAGGCTCAATTAGTTGTAAGATTCTATGATGACTCTGAAAGAATGGTGGAAGCCAAATCAGAGCTTGAAATTCTTAAGTTTTCCAAGTCATTACTACTTGACCAACTGTGTTCGTCCTTTCTGGCTGCTATATCAAAATACCACTATTTGAGGCTCAATTAGTTGTAAGATTCTATGATGACTCTGTGAAAGAATGGTGGAAGCCAAATCAGAGCTTGAAGTTCTTAAGTATTCCAAGTCATTACTACTTGACACAAACATGCTCATGGAGAGAAAGACTAATCCTGTTAACTTTGACTTTAAAAAGTTTCCTTAACATAAAAAAAAAACCCAAACAATTGGATTTTAAAAAGTGCACAGGATATGAAGACATATCTCCAAAAAAGAAATATATAATATATATAAAATGGCTATGTTCAAATGGCCAAGAAGTACATGAACAGATTGCTCAATATCCCTAACATCAGGGAAATGTCTATCAAACCACAAGATACCACCTCACATCCATTAGGAAGGCTACTATCAAAACAACAGAAATTAGTTCCTCAAAGTTAAAAAAAGTTGCCATAGAGCCAACAACTTAACTTTCAATCTGAAAGAACTGAAAGCAGGATCTGTAAAAGGTATTTGTACACATGTGTTGATAACAGCATTACTCACAATAGCCAAGAGGAAGCAACCCAAGTCTGCTAATAGATAAGTGAATAAATAAAAATGTGGCATATACATACAGTAGAATATAATTCAGTCTTTAAAAAGAAGGAAAATTATGATACACTACAAGAATGAATCATGAACTTAAGTGAAATAAGCAGTCACAAAAAAACAAATACTATGTGATTCCATTTATGAGGTATCTAGACTAGTCAGACTGATAGACACAGAAAGTAGCACAGTGCTTACAAAGGACTAGGGAGGATGAGGAGTCAATATGTAACGGTACAAAGTTTTGGCTTTACAAAATGAAAATGGTAACATTTGTTGTGTAAATGGTTACACAACAAAGTGAATGTACTTACTATGACACTCAGCATTTGAAAAGAAGAATCCTTGTTGCTGCCCTGCCTTAGATATCCATTAACTCCCAGCGTTTATGCAACTATCTCAGTTGAAGTTAGGAAGTCTGAATTCAAGAACCTAAGGGTTTTCCTCTCAAAGCTTGTTTGGCAAAAACACCTACTAGTTAGGAGGAATGATTCATTCATTCCATCCTAACTAAGCACCAGGTACTCTGGTACTTAAAAATATATGAAAGGTAAATTCTGGGCTCCTAAGGGACTTAAATCAAGCAGAAAAATTTCATTTGAATATGCGGCCACCATGCCATAAAGTAGAAAGCACTAGGGACTATTATGAGAAATAAGGTGCTTGGTGACTTGCAATGAGGCAAGACAAGCATTGAGCCAACTTTGGGTAAAAAGGTAATGAAAAAGTTGAAAAGAAAGAAAAAAAAAAGCTATGGTGTGTAGTCTACTGTTTTAAAAGACATGGTCCTTGATACCCTGTTTGTATCACTCAAGTCTTACTTTAAAGATTTTATTTATTTATGCATACAAGAGCTGGGTATAGGCCAGAAGGTGCAAGTGTGTGTGTGTGTGTGTGTGTGTGTGTGTGAGAGAGAGAGAGAGAGAGAGAGAGAGAGAGAGAGAGAGAGAGAGAGGGCTCACTAGAGACACTTTGAGGGTTAGAAAAGGCAGACTGACTGAAATACACCACTGAGGGGAACAGCAGGTGGGTCAGCTCCATGGCCGGGGAGCGAACTCATGCTGCAGTGGTTGCTGATAGCTTTATGGGGCTGAGACTTAACCTCTTGCACCACTTGGGAGGGCCAGGTCTTACTTCTTGATCTCCAATTGCTATAACCAAAGCCTAGGAGGCTGCAGATTCAACCAATGACTCGAGAATTGGCGTATTAATATCCCAGTCACCAGATCTGAAGAGTGTTCTATACCGTTCTCCTCAGGTTCAAATTCCAAGTACCCATAATTGCACTTGACTCATTATTCTTTCTCTCCCTAATTCATTTCTCTGTTCCTTTATGATTTCCTGCATTTGCAAGTAAACTACTCACCCTAGAAGTGAAACCCAAATTAATACATATAGAGGGGTAGGCAAGGAAACAAAAAAACTGTCCACTAGCAATTTATGTATGATATTTAAGTGATATATAACTTACTTATTATCCAGCTTCTCATCATTTCAGGTGTATTTAAAAGCATCTATAAAACATTGCATAAAAATCTTGCTATCCTTTCCCTCTCATATCTTCCACAAACTAAACAAAAAAATATTAAAGGAGAGTGAATCAAGGGTAGGCTTATCAGAAGTTTACTATTTCATTGTAAAGGATTCGTATTCTTTTATTTGTTCAGCTATTCACCAGGGAAAGCAAGACAAAGTAAAGGGGACTCCTAGAGAGCATGCCTTAGATAACTCCCACAGAGTTAAGGCCTTTTGGATTTAATGTGACAGTAGTTCCTAAAATACACAGAAAATATATACAGTGTACAGACTTCCACTAAGGGGTGAAGGCAACTCCTGCTCCTCTCTTCCTTTTAGAAACACTACAGGGAATGCTTCCAAAGAGGGGGTCTTGACCTGCTGCTGTCTAGTCAAGCCATTTAAGAATTCACACACACTAGAATCACAAAACTTCCCTGAAGAATTCATTTATGGAATTTCATGGTTGTCTACTGGGCCACTTCCAATATTAAAAGTTGGCTGCCGAGGATACTGCTGACTGTGGGAGACTGAAATAAAACTGAATTCATCCCTTTATTCATTAAGCAAATATTTATCGAATGTCTACTATGTATGGGGCACAATTCCAGGGAAAGGAACACAGAGCTGATCAAAAGGGCCCTGTCGCTGCCCACATGAAGTTTAAATTTTATTGGGTGGGAAGAAGAAAAGCATATGCATATACAATGAGAGACTGGATTGGGGGATAAAGAGGTTAAAAGAATATGTAAAGTGTCCAGTAAGTGTTATAGAGAAAAAATAAAAATCAGGTTAGCACAGGGAGTACTAGCAGTGTTAGTACCCATTTCACATACAGAGATCACAGAAGGGTTCTCTGGTAAAATGACATTTTCAGCAGACCCTGAAGGAAATGAGGGAGCAAGTTATATGGATATCTGTGAAAATAACATTCCAGGATAAGAAACAGAGTTCTTGGGTTATTTCAAAATACATGGTAGGCAAAAGAGCTCTTTTGCCTTTCTTAAAACAAACAAACAAGAAAAAAAACCCACAGAAATAAAGATAGTAGGCTCAGTACAGAGATATATTAATATCATCATACCAGCTGTAATGATTTCTTCTTCTAAAGCTATGTTGGAAGGGTTCATCTCCCAAGCTCACGTTGTAGCTGCTAGTGGGTAATCTTTACCAGCAAGCCCATGAATATGGGATACAAGGGATGAGCAAGAAAACAAAAACCAAATGGTGCCCAAACCAATCACTACACAAAGAAACCAAACTACATCGTTATCTCCAAATTTATGAAACACAATAATTATCAAATTAATCAGAAAACTGAACTTCAGGTGATGAAACTTTAGGTTTTCGGTTTCTCCCACTTTCCTTTTTATTTTATCTACTTTCATAGAGAATCTGCATAGGGAATCCGGTATTAAATCTGAAGCTGACCCAAAGTAATAGGCCTCGTGCCTAGATAACAGCAAAGTTCAGCGTCAGATAGCCCTTCATAAACAGGTAAGCTACAGAAGTATAATAGGAAAAAGAGGTGAATCAAAATTTCCATGTTTTACATTTCTATTCCTTTTTGTGATGTGAGACTTCATAGCTAACACTAACATTTAAAACATCACCATGAAAAATCCTAAAGATTACTTTTTAGTTTCAGGAAAGAAAAAAGTAAATAAGGTGATACCAAGTTTATGGCTGTGTAGGGATACAAATACAGACTTCACTACCTTCTCTTATGTCCTTGACCTCATTCTAAACAGTGAGGGGTCGGTGACAAATTAAATCTCTCTTCACGTGAGTCTTTTTACATTGCTTCCTAACTGAGACGGAAAGCTCCAAAAAAGGAGTATGGCTTAGCTAGCCCATTATCTAGGCAACAAAGGTCTACTTCCCAAAATACTGTGGGTTGGAGAGAAGTTGGGAGATCTACAGACTACTTCAGAGAGTGGAAGACATAATTAAGTAATTTGGTTTTATGGGTAAAAATGGCAATACCAAAACAAAAATAAGCATAAAATGTTGTATGGATCCAAGGCATCCAAAATCCCTCCCAAAGTTTGGCCACAGTCTGACCCATCTGTTTATTCATTCTCTAGTCCAAAGGGGCAGTGTGTTTACTAATTTTGATGCAGCCTGGTCATTTTAAGCAAAGTGAACTGAGGCTAGTGCGTTTTATCTAATCTATCGTCAGTTTGGGATATTAACTTGTTCAAGCGTAGGCGCAGGGCAACAACTGCTCCTCTCAGTAATTTCAGAAGGAACCTCACCATTCAAAAGAGATAACTGCATTAGCATTCTGTCACTGTGTCATCTGCCCACAAGTCTTCTGATGACCCTGTATAGAAAACAGTCACTCACCTAACATTTCCTACTCAGGCAGACAGCTGTAATACAAGAATTCCTACCCCTCCATTCTTTAGCATTCTCAAATTACACATACTCTCAAGAAAGACCTTTTTTTATTTGCAGAGGTGTTCATATAGCTGAATGTCAAGAGAAACTTGGGCCTCTAAATATACAGACAATCTTTGTATAGTCACCCAAGAAATTTTTAATAAATTGAAGGTTTAAAGGATCTAAATGTGGCAACCATAGGAAAGCTGCTTACTGAGTAGGAGCTTACTGGGGGAAAAAAAAAAATCACACACAAATTTATGAGTCATCTTTAAGCAAAGCAACCATTAATATTTCTCCCTCTCTAAAACTTTTTAAGTGTTAATGTTTAAACCAATCAAAAAAAGGGACAAATATGGAATACAGATAAGTACCTATAAATGATATTCTAAGGCCTCACAGGGTTTATAAATATGGATATATATTCATTCGTTTCTCATCCACTCAAAATCCACACTGAAAAGAGGAAAAGTATTTTTTTTTAAAGATTTATTTATTTATGCATACAGAACTGGGGTACAGGCCAGAGGCGGTGAGAGGCTTCACCAGAGACAGAGTGGGGAACAGGACAGGCAGATAGACGAAGTACACTGCTGAGGGGAGCAGCGGGTGGGTCAGGAGAGGTCTGCCACACCATGTGGTCACCTCTGGGGCAGGCGGGAATCGAACTCATGCGGAAGCGGCTTTAGAATCTCAATGCTGTGCTTTAACCCGCTGCACCACCAGGGAGGGCCCGAGGAAAAGTATTTTTATAAGAGAGATAGGCCTGATATACTCTAAGGATAACAAAAATATTTATTTATTTTTGCATAGAAGAACTGGAATGTAAGCCAGAGGGGCGAAAGTGGAGGGGGGTGGTGGTGAGAGGATTCATCGAAGACACAGTGGGAAGCAGAACAGGCAGATCAACTGAAATACACTGCTGAGGGGAGCAGTGGGTGAGACAGGAGAGATCTGCTGCACCATGCGAGTCAGCTTCCCAGCTGGGGATCAAAATCAAACCATTGTGGTGATAGTGCTGAAATTTAACTTGTAGAGCATTGGGGAGACCCCCCAAAATATTTCTTAACAGACCATCTGTTAACAGAGAAATCTCTTTCTGCTCAATTCTAAGTATGTGTATACATATGTGCGTGTCTGTGCAGTATGTGAATATGTGTTTGCACAGCATTTGATATTCTCCAACAACAGCTGATGGAAAAGGAAACATCAGTTAATAGTCCCTGAGTGCTTATCAACTTACACAGTTCTCTCCAATGCTTCTTCCACAATAATTGATTAATTATCCTTCAGTAAATGGCATGGCTGTTTAGCTAACTGTATTGACTAGAACAGAAAAACCACATGGCTTTCTAGACTAGATCAGTAACATCAGAGATTACTACTTAACACTTAAACACACCTTTTAGACCTCCTGACCTTTGTGAAAGGGGCAAAATTGTGATTGAATAATTTTGTGATGTGCGCTCTAAAAGACTATGTTCAGAAAAAGGATTGCCAGGGCCCTCCCTGGTGGTGCTTTAACGGGTTAAAGCACAACACTATGAAGCTATTGCAAACACTTTACTGCAGCATGAGTTCAATCCCCAGCCAGTGAGGGGACCCACATGGTATGGCAGACCTCTCCTGACCCAACCACTGCTCCCCTAAGCAGTGTATTTCAGTACATCTGCCTGTTCTGCTCCCTGCTCTGTCTCTGGTGAATCTTCTGACTGTCCCCGCCCCCCCCGCCCCCCCCCCCGTATACTTAAATAAATTAAAAAAAAAAAAAGAAGAAAAGAGAAAAGCTTGCCAACCAGTAAATAATAATATATCTTTGATTAAATATACCATCCGAAGTAGTCAGGGAAATTCTTCTTTGGAAATGGAAGTCATAGACTTTTTTTATTTATAGTAGGAGCAACAGAATTCCATTGGCTCCCAATAAAAGTACACAAAAATGCATACTCATAAGATTATGCCTTTTTTTTTGTATGTGAAGTTACACTATTCTTGATTCTTTAGACCATTTGCCATTTCAGCTCCATTAGGCTCCTGGAATTTTCAGTTTATTAAAATAACTAACCTTTATAGGTTCTGAGTAGGAAAATTTCTATTAATAAAGAAATGTTCCATAGAGACAGCCAATAATAGTCAAACAATCAGAAGGGAAGAAATAAAAAAAATGCTCTGACTCTCCAATGACTGCCTATATTAAAAAAGGAGCCTATATTAGTTAAATATGAATCTTTATTTGGCCAAACTTTCCTGGAAACCTGGGCAAGATGAAGACCATAAACCAAAAGGAATTTAGCAATCAATCTCTTCTCTGTGGCTCTCAGTTCTTGTCTGTGAGGACTGATAATGGCATCACTTACTTCAGTCTGCCTATGAGAAGTTACACTCTTCATTTACCAAGGGTCTCCAACAATTCAGAAGCAGCTTCTTCTCCAAAGTTTGAAGACCCCCCCGAAAAGAGGCAATGCTACTGAAAGTAAAAATTCTAAGGAGGAGGGAGCAGATCAAAGAAGAAAGGTTATATATACTCTGTTCCCTTCATTAATTATCTATTTATCGATAAAGGATTTCCTAATAAAGCCCAGAGTACTAGCCAGGCAGGATATAGTAAAGAATTGCCATATTCTGTCACCACATCAATTCCACTTATTCCTAAGAAATCAGGTCACCTATTTATTGGTCCTTTAAGCTGAACAATTATAAATCAGATCTATCTAGCAGGCCAGCATATACACTCCAAAACTTTTTAAGGTTTCTAAATTCTAAAATTGCATAGTTAATGGACTAAAAGTTGGTCTTATCCATAGGTAAAATGCTAGGTTTCAGGAGTTCCATAAATTTCTTAATATTATATGCAAAACTATGTGCATACATACATTTTTCTGAAATGACTCTTCATAGCTTTTTAGATGTTCAAGGTGATTCAGGATTTAAAAATTATAAATGACAGAGTTAATAAACAAGTAATATCCACATTACCTTCTCCTTCTAAAATAAAAGTCTCCTAAAATATCCACCTAAATAATATACATGATAAAGAATTCCTCCGCCACAACATTCAGTATTCAGCTTTCCCTCTATCAGCCCGTGAAGGACTGTATTGCCACCTGCTCTCCATACCACAGGTGGCAGGATACCTATGAGAAAGAGGGGTAAATGCAACCAGAGACAAGAGACTGAGTTTAGTCCTGGTTCTTCTACCAGTTAGATATGCCACATTAAACTACTCCAGGTCTGTGCTTGTAAGAGCTGGGGTGCAGGCCAGAGGTATTACTTCAAGGAGAGGAGACCATATGGCATGCCAGGTCCCCAAGTGAGCTTAGTCAGGGCTGCACAGGGTTATACAAAAAGCAAAGTTATAACTTCACTGGTTTGGAGCACTTTTGCTGGTTAATTCCTACACCTCTGTTATATCCATACAATGTCAACATAGAGAGGTTAAGTGGTGATGTAATGTCTGAGGCCAGGCTATATACTCAAGGCCACTTTGTTAAAGTCACAAGGCACAGTCAACTCTCCTCTTCAGGGGACAAGACAGGATAATTTCATTATCATGATTTCGGGAGCACTGCCATCTACCATGTTCAAAAGAAAGACACATAAGTGATCTCAGAATTCAGATGTCCCAGTGCTCAGCTCTTTCAAGAAAACATGCTATCTCCTTCCTTATCCACCCCACTTTCAGCAAAATGGGGTCATTAGGTCAGACTTTAGATGTGGCAAAAGAAAAGAGTTAAAAGTTATCATAATGTCCATTTCTAGGCCACATACACCTAGTAGCTTAAGAGACTTACTTCCTAAATGCCTGAGCTCTATGCTGGACTCTCACAATGTAGGGCAAGAGCCATTTAAGGAATTGTGAAAGAAGGAGAACAAAAGCCAAATGCTGTCTTACAAGTGTGTGTCAGAAAAGTCAGCAGGTGGAAAACTGGCCTTCTATCACCCTGTTAAAGAGACTGGCTCACAGAACATGCACAGGGAAGTGTGAAGCTTGGGAGACAGAATGTACCTGTCACTCAGGTACATTCAGGGCTTCAGGAAGAAAAATAAAAACAAACAAAATTCAAGCACAATATGAAAGAAAGAAGAACTCAGGGTTCAGGTAGCCTCCAGAGGAAGAAATGTTGCTTTACTATAGGTCTCCTCACTATACTGCAAGGCTAGAAGGTGATCTGGCTTTAAAAAAAAAAAAAAAGTTAAAGCCTTAACTTGGGGCTATTTCTGATGATGCCCAATCTAATGTCACTTATATCATCTTTATCTGATAATAGAAATGATAATTAATTAATTAAAAGATTATACTTAAATGAAAGGGGAGTCAGATTTATATAGGGCTTTGAAAGAAAACCGCAAGAGGTACCATCTGGCACTCATGTGACTGTCTACACAGTGCCTGACATAGACTGACATACAGTAGATGCTCAGTAAATATTGCTTTCTTATTTTAAAAGATGGTGGGCAGGGGGAGTACAAAGGAGGTTAGAAAAGGTTCAGCAGGAGTAAAGAAAAAGTCTCAACTGACTGAGGAATTAGTGACAGACCATTTAAGTAAACATGAAATAAAATCATCCCGTTGAAGCACATAAGTTTTAAACTGGTGGCTCTAGAGAAAAATAAGTATGGTGTACAGATTTATTTATACCATCAAGTACGGATCTGTTACAATATTTAAAAACTGAGAGACGTCACAAAAAAGTCTTTTTTTTTTTTTTTAAGTCAGAGGCTATTGTGGCAACTATGGACTGAAAATGAGTCAAAGCTTTATTTAGATTTACATTAAAATTAAATTCTCCAGTTTGTCACTGTCCCCACAACTCCCTATTTTACTTCCTTTAAAAAAAAATATTTACAGGTCCTCCCTGGTGGCACAGTGGGTTGAAGCACAGTACTCAGAAGCTAAAGCCACTTCAGCATGAGTTCGATCCCCCCGGAGGTGACCCACATGGCGCAGCAGACCTCTCCTGACCCGCCCGCTGCTCCCCTCAGCAGTGTACTTTGTAAATCTGCATGTTCTGCTCCCCACTCTGTCTCTGGTGAATCCTCTCGCCGCCCCTGCACCTCTTGCTGTACCCCAGTTCTGTACGCATGAATAAATAAATAAATCTTTAAAAAAAATTTACTTATTTATGCATATAAGAACTGGAATACAGGCCAGAAGTGTGGGGTCAGCGGTGAGAGGATTCGCCAGAGACAGAGTGGGGAACAGAACAGGCAGACTTACTGAAATATACTGCTGAGGGGAACAGTGGGGTATGCCATGTGGGTAAGCTCCCTGGCCAGGGATCAAACTCATGTTACAGTGGCTATATAGCTTCATAGTGCTGAGACTTATCCCACTGTGCCATCATGGAGGGTCCTCTCTATTTTACTTCTAGCTCAATTCACTTGTTTTTACTACTTGACTTACTCTGTTGGCATCAAGGTGCCATTTGCAATGTGAAAAGATCTCTACTGAGAGTTATAACACTTAAGCTACACATTTGTTTATGTCTTGATTTATAGATCTCAACTTTGAGTCTCTGCTTTCTCATCTATCAGAAGAGGATCTTACAAAGTGACCTCTGATAGTTCTATAATTCCAGTTAATTTACAATAGTGGGAATGAGCATGGAGGAGATAAAAAATTAAGATAGGCCTATTTCATACTTTATTCCTAGTCAAATTCTTGAAATGTTCATTTCATTTTGAGGTGAATGAATTACTTAGTAAACCTAGAATAATTTAAAAAGAAGTGCAGGCGCTCTTACATGATATTTGTGTTCATTTGAATGGAGTGACTAACTTCATTGCAATTACAGATAGATAGGTCACTCACTGCCTTTCTTACCCATGTTCATTCCTATTATGGAAATTCTCAGATTCCTCTCTGGGATGGTTACCCAGCCCATGACTAAATGAAGAGTTCCAGAGCACAGAGCTCTGACTGTGGTTATTCTCAAAGTACACAAGAGCAAGATCAAAAATAAAGACTAATCTAAGGAAAGGATAGGTTTTGGAATTTGAAAGTAGCAAAAACGATACTATCTGAACCAGTCAAAGTATGCAAGTCAGTCCCAAAGATCATACTGTAAACCACAACAGCTGCTGCTTTAACCCTGAATGTGGGAAGTCATAAATCACCTCTGAGAAACTGTTCTAGGAATGAGACAAATTTAGCTCCCATGCAATACTAGAAAGCTGTTCATTCAGTAGATTAGTTTTATCTTCCCAAAGCTCCTAGAACCTGAGCAGAAAAAAAATGGTACTTATCAATCCTGTTTTACAATTAGAGAAACTTAGGCTCAGAAAGCTAAAAACTACACAGTGCACAAAGTTCTCAACATTTTTCCTTCAACAAGTATTTATTTGTGTGTTCTTACTGTGCACTAGGCATTAGAGACAGACAACAATGGGTTAGCCACATTTCTTAGCCCCCAAGGGAAGAATAAAACTAAATTCCTGGCCCTCCCTGGTGGCTGTCCGGGTTAAAGCACTGCACTAAAAAGCTTAAGCCACTTCCACATGAGTTTGATCCCCGCCTGCCCCGGAGGAGATCCACATGGCGTGACAGGCCTCTCCTGACCTGCCCGCTGCACTTCCTTTTCCCTAGTATATTGCTTTGATAATCTATATGGGTAATATGAACAGATTTCAAAAACATTAATTCTGAAACTGGTCCAAACTTAGATTCAATAACTTTGTATCTCCTCCTTCCAAGGAAAACTACTTATCTCAACCATAAGGCAATCTAGTTTGTCAGAGAGGATACAGTAGTTATAAGTTCTTCTCATAAGACACAAGTCATTAAAAAAAAAAGTCAAATTTCTATAGAGAAAATCAAAACCATTTAAAATTTTTTGGTAATCATTCTACATAATCCAAAGGCAAAACTTACATGCTCAGGGCCATCGTAAAATATATTGTTGTGGTTTTGCCTATGGCCATTTGTAGGCAAATGGGTACTTACAATCAAAGTCATAGGTTTTTTGTTTTTAAAGATTTATTTATTTATCTGTGCATACAGAACTGGGGTACAGGCCAGAGGCTCAGGGGCGGCGAGAGGCTTCACCAGAGACAGAGTGGGGAACAGAACAGGCAGATCGATGAAGTACACTGCTGAGGGGAGCAGCGGGCGGGTCAGGAGAGGTCTGCCGCGCCATGTGGTCACCTCCGGGGCAGGCGGGAATCGAACTCATGCGGAAGTGGCTTCGGATTCTCAGTGCTGCGCTTTAACCCGCTGCGCCACCAGGGAGGGCCCAGTCATAGGTTTTTAACCAGAGGCAATCCACTCCCTTCGAGTATCTGACAATGTCTGGACACATTTTTGGTTGTCTGGGGGACAACTGTAGAGGAAATGTTACTGGCATCTAGTGGGAAGAGGCGAAGCAAGGATGCTACTGACCATCCTGCAATGCACAAGGCAACCCCACATAACAAAAGAGAAAGAATTATCTGACCTAAATGTTAATAGTGCCAAGGCCACAGAGCCATGGTATAGGTGCTCTAAATATTGGCTCGCGGCCTCTGTTCTGGACCTTTTGAAAAGGATTCCATGCAGATATAATCTGGCTGCTAAGATAGGAAATGAAAGAAAACACAATCTCCATTTTGCTTTACCTCTTTTACTTTTCCCTCAGTTCCTGTCTTTCTGGCAATAAAACCTAATAAGCCATTACATTTAATGCCTGTTCTTTATTGTTCAAGGAAAGCTGGAAAATCAGCAAAAGCAAGGAAGAAAGGGAAAAGTGAGGGAGGGAAGAGTTTGTCATTTCCATAGTTCAGATTTACTTTAATTTCATAACAGCAATTACCCACTATGAATCTGATCATCTCTAAAGGTTTCTTCCCACCAAAGAAACAAATTGGCTGGAAAAAATGAAGTAATTCAGGCCCTGTGCCTTCTTCAAAGAGGCATCACTTATATAATTGAGGCCACCTAGTGGTTTCAATTGTGAATTGCAGCTAGCCAGCCTTAAAATGCCAACTTCAATATAAATTCTGAATTTTGATATCTTGTTTACAAAAATAAATATCCTAGTCAGATAACTTAAAAAGCTATACTAGTTTATGTAATATACAACTCAATCCAAACAAGCATTTATTGTGTTTCTACTACATATACTAATCTAAGCTACGACAAGTGGAAGTCTCTTTTAACTTAATCCAGGGAAAAATATCCTAGTTTCTGTCTTCATAAAGCAGGTCTTCACAGGTTGTCAAAGAGATGTTTTATTAATGGGTCATGTCCAAAAATAACTTTAAAGAGGTAGAGTGTGGGCCTTCCTGGTGGGGCAAGGGGTTAAGTAAATTTTTTCTTCTTATACACAATGTCATTAATGAAGCTATCTAAATAAATAAATCTTTGAAAAAAAAAAGAGGTAGAGTATAACATGTGACAGTTGACTATCAAATTTGATACAGTTGATAATACCCAAAAAGGACACCAAATATTAACAAGAGATGAAAGTTTCTCTATTTCTAATCTAGAGATGAAGTAGTAATAACATTTTATTGTGTATAAGAGAAAAAAAATTTACTTATTTGGTCAATCTTTCTTTATACTTGTAAAGACAAATGTAAAACTTCGCTTGATTACTCCAAATAGTCTAATAGCCCACTCAGTGACACCCAATGAAATTCTGTGGTCAAGACAGGGAAGTACAAAATGCCAACTATGATTTTAAACTGTCAGTTTTAAGTCAACATCAGTATCTCAATTCCCAATGAGACTGTGAGGAGACCGGAAACTCACAGATTGGTTGATGCTGGCAATAAAAGGAAAGAGTTAGCATCTGGCTGCCTCTCAAACAAAGCTGTTCAGCCCACTGCCTCCCAGAAAAAGATGCAATCCCAAAGGGCCACTTAGGCTGTATGCCTCTTGGATGGTATTTAGGGTATTTCATTCATCCCTGTGCTTTGTTGGGGGAAAAAAATCTCACTGATAGGCTTGTTTTCCACAGACTGCCTTTGTTTAGAAATGACACATTCTTTGGATATTAAAATGCATTCACGAACATGGCAGAACCAGGTTGTTCAGAACCAATTTGTAGCCAACGTTGATTTATAGTATGTGCCTCATATTTGTAGCCAACCTTGATTTATGTATGTGCCTCATATTACCCAAAGGCAGCCATGATAAAGAAGCTGACTATTAAGCCAGAACAACTACAGACACTGATTACACTCAGTTGTTTCAACCTGACATGATGCTACAGAGAAATAAAGACCAGTATAGAATACAAGAGAAATGCCAGTGTGGGATGCGGTAGGCAGAGGGCACTTTACCTGGTCACGATCTCCTGCAAAACAGCAGCTTTTCATGGTGCAAGAGTTGAAGTAACCCTGATTGTCAAACTGGAACACAGGTAGACGGGAGTGGATATCATACAGCACAGGGGGTAAGCGACGCCTTAGGGCCAGGAGCTGGGTCCCATTGCTGTTGAATCGCACACTCATGGCACTCTGGAGGGACAGGTTGCCACCATAGCGCAGGAGAGAACTGAAAGGCAGAAAGCACACAGATTGGCATGAGCCTGAAGACACACTGCATTTATTTCTTCTGAACACGTGCACAGGAGCTCCTGTCAGGCTTGTACATTGAATTCTGACAGAAAGATATTTGATAGTGTGCTATAAAGTAATAATGAGGATAGAAATGCCTTTGGTTAATACTTATAATTCATTTACCTGCCTTCACTAGGGAGCTGTATGTTCTGGTTCACCTAATATTTTTCTATGGCTTCATAATTTTCGTAACATTTTTTTAAAAGTTACACAGTATGGTTCCAAATAATTTCTTTTCATGATTCATAAGATAATTTGTTTTATAGTGAACTAGAATGGCCATGAACATTAACAACTATATAGTGCTAAATAACAAAAAGCGTGTTTGTGTGTCTCTGTGTTTTATCTTTCTAGTAGTCAGTATCCTAGATTACCTAGACAGTATTCATGATGACTGATCACACCAGTATCATAAACAAATCATCCTTCTAAGAGCACTGAAATACTGACAGGAAAGTGAGATTACGAATATCCGTTGGGGATACTGAAGAAATGAGTGTCACACTGAGCTACTCACTCACTCTGCTTCACACAGACACTATTACTGTTTACAGGGCAGGGAGAAGAACATGGCTGAACCCCCAAACCTGCCTCATCAAGACAAAACATATAAGATCTTTAATTGAAATGAACTTCAATACAATCAGTGTGTAATACAGCAAATCTAAAGACAATAGTTTCTAAATCAAACACCCAAAGTTACCCATCCCCTCGTGGATAAAAGTCCACCCATGCTTTGGTCCAAAGCATGGCCTAAAAGCCCGCCACAAGTTAAAGCACCTTCTGGCTGGGACCCGTAGAAAGGGGTTGGAAATGGCCAGACAAGTCTGGGAGGAAAAGAGCAAAATCAAAATCAAGATAAACGCTGCCATAGTCAACCTCCCCACGGGTCTCTCACCACATCTGTTTCAACCAGTCCAGGACCAAGAAAACAAGAGCTGCTTCTTCACATGTCTCTCTGCTCCATGTGCCTCCCTAGGTGGGGCAGGGAACTTGAAACCTCCCCTTTTCCTGGAGACCACCCTGTTATGTTATGAAAAGGAAGAGTTCCTGGTAGCTTTAAGAGATAAAAAAAAGTCTATAAATACTAAGGAATCCCAGTCCTGGAAAAGGTCTTAACTACCTAAATTAAATCAGCCTAGCAAATCTGAAACATTTTAAGGAAGAAGTTTTACCAAATGAAAACTTAAAAGAGCTACATGCTATCAGAAGAGACAAAATGTTGAACAGAGATAACACATTTGAGTGTGGGAAGGGGCAAGAGTGATGGAGAAGATAAGGGAACAAGAAAGTAGATTACTAATGGGAAAAGGAGGTCCTGAAAGCACAATGCAAAAGCAGTTGCTAACCTGGTCACCACTAGCCAGTCAGTCCTGTGTCCCAGAGGAATGCTCTGGTACTGCAGCTATGTGTCGAAACAAGGCTTCAGCAAATCAGAATTTAATCCCCTCATGATTAAATGGAAGGAAAGAGAGACTTAGAAAACAGTCCCTAGAATGCCAAGAATCAAGAAAAAACCTGGTACTCCGGCAGGCCCCAAATGACGATTCCTGCAAAGAACTATATTCTTATAATGGTCCTAAGCACAGGCCACAGTCACTGACAGAGAATAAATGACAGGGCTCTTTGTGCCCAGGCATTTCCTCTACAGGGTGCCCTAGCTGCTACACCATGTTGCATTATCTAAACATTAAGCACAAAACAAGAGGCTTTCAACTTATGATCAGTATGGCTTGCACAATAAACTATCTTCCACAAAACAGAAGAGGAACAGAGGGTGAAAACAACTCAATAAAAAGAAACAGCCAGTCCCACCAGTCATAGTGGCAGGGATTTACATCCACTCAGGCATCCTGACAGGGACGCTGGGGCCTCTGGCAAAAGCCCTTCCCATCTGTTAAAAGGAACTTCCTCTACTGATTCTAGTCAGGCCTACAGAGGTCTGCCCCATCTCCACCCAAGCTTCTGGACTTAACTTGGCAATCTGATCACTCTAAAAGGGTCTATTTGGGGGTTCCAAGAGAATCACTGACTTTTCTCTTGACTATGCTGCAGGGCAGAAAATTTCTATCACACAGAGAAGGTATATCAGAATCTTGCTCCTAGAATCCTTAGGGTTGCAATCTAAAGAGCAAGTTACTGACATTGAGTATTTGATGTTTGGATGCAAAATTCATTTTCTTCTAGAGGGAAGGAATGTCACCAGAAATCCAGAGGGTGACCTATGTTAACTAATTTCTCAGCAGGACTTCTATAACTGTCTACTCTTGATAAGGATAGCAGGGGTGATTCTAGTTCATTGGGAAGAAACGGCTTAGAAGGAGTTTGTCTTTATAGTGAGATAAAAAGTGCCAGGTGCAATGTGCATGAGAAAACACCTAGGACTAAGTTTTAAAATACAGATCTCAGGTTCAACCCCCAGCTATCTAATTCAATCGTGGCAGTTGGTCTATGAATTTGAATTTAACAAGCAACCCCTGTTAATTCTGATGCAAGTGACATTCAAACCACACTTTGAAAAACCAGATTGCATTTTGGAATTAGGGGAATAGAGAGTGGGGGTGGGTAGAAAAGGTGAAGAGTAAGATTACTAGAGGCTCAACAAAAGCCAACCACATGCCATAACACTTCACAGCTGTTTCTACTCGCCAAAAGGACTTCCAAATCTTTTCAATATTACAGTTCCTAGGCTCTACCAACAACTTATGAAATATATTTGTCTTCTGTTCTGCACCTTTCCTGAAGGAGACATGTCTCACTGCCTCTTGGGAAGCCAAGAGTCTCTAGATACAATTAAGAATGACTCAACTTTGACTTGCTTTGTGGACTCTGATCTTGGTGGCAAAGATGACACTATCTTTAATTCTGAGAAACAGCCACCATTAAACACCCAAATGAGGTGAAAGAGTATTTGAAAGGCCCCCAAAGGAATACTCAATTGGACTTCTTTATTGGTCTGGTAGAATAAAAAGAACAATTTTTTCTTAAGTACTGGGCTAAGGCTTTCAGGGAAAAGTGTCTGGGTGTATCGTGTACAGCACAAGAAAAGGTATCAATAAATATTCCAACATCAGAGCCCATAAACCTAGATGTCCATAAGTTCATGATTAAATAATTAATTTGATGATAGCAACAAGAATTTCTAAAGCCCACCAACATGAATTTCCTCAGTTTCTATCTGAAAGTCACCTAAGATCTGTAAAATACAAGAATCAAGGCACTGCCATTCCAATTCACAGACATCAGAGCTAGTATATAAAACCAGAGAGGCCAAAGTGAGGCCCTGCAGGTGGGGGGAAATTCCTCCCACCTCATTCTACTTTAGGACAGCTTCTGACTTACAGGATGACCTAAGAATATGGGACATTTTGTACCCCTATAATATAATGCAAAGAATATTACAGATCCTACCAGATAATCAGAATTAGGCAAAAAGTGAACCAGTTCAGGGAATCACAAGAGTCCCATTCAAATGTATTCAGCACTCCAAAAATCTTTTTAACCATTTAATTTTATAATACAAGTATTATAAAGGAGAAGGACCTGGGAGTTTTCTTTTTTGTTTGTTTGCTTGCTTGGTTTTTTTTTTCCCTAATAAAATCCTAATTCCAAGATTAAGACTTCTCTAGAGGGAACTCTAGAGAACTGCTGAACAACCAGTTTGAGGAATACACCTTGTGATCTGTGACCGAAAAAAGATTTGTTACTCAAAATATGATTCCCTGCAAACTTCCTGGCTCAAACTATAGATGCAGGTTCAGTGTACATGATAAAATTTCCTTCCTTTTTTGAATAACCAGAAAATTTTAGTTTGACTGAGGTCAACAACAGGCAGTGACTAAAAATTTCTGATAAAGACATCTTTAGATAGTCAAATGGCCTGTCCATCTCTCAAGGAAGTAAATATGAATGGCAGGCATTGTATTGCTTCTGTCATCATCTTCCAGGGCGGGGACATGACCAGAATGGAAGTGATCTAGAGCCCAAGTTTTTATACTTTCGGCCCAGAGATCCCCAAAATTGCACAAAACCAACCAAGATCTTAAAACGAACCAAGAGACAATGCCATGGATACTCGTAACTTTTCCATAGAACTGGGGGCTTAACATTTAAACCATCTCAAGTTCATCTAAATAGTTGGCATATTCAACTCTGCCCACCCCCCTCACCTGTCCCTTTCACTCCGAGCTGCAGAAAAGAGGAAGGTGTTTCATAAGCAGTCATTCAATATTCATCTGAAAACTAGTCCTGGTCCTGTAACAGGTGGTCCACAGGAAAAGAGGAGGCTCCAGGTTCCCTGCTCCACCCAAAGGAAGGGGGAGCTGAGCAGAGCAGAGGAGAATCTGGAGAGGACACTGAAGAGGACGGAAGCAGGATAGTAGGAAGCCAGAAGGAGACCTGAAGGAGGCATATGGAGCAGAGAGACATGTGAAGAAGTGGTTCTTGTTTTCTTGGTCCTGGATTGGTTGAAACAGATGTGGGTAAGAGACCCATGGGGAGGTTAACAGTGGCAGTGTTTATGTTGATTTTGATTTTGTTCTTTTCCTCCCAGACTTGTCTAGTCATGTCTGACCCTTTTCTATGGGTCCCAGCCAAAAGGTGCTTTAGATTTGTGGCCGTCTTTCAGGCTTTGCTTTAGGCCAATCCCTTTCGGATGGACTTCCACCCATGAGGGGGATGAGTAACTTTGGATGTTTGATTTAGAAACTATATTCTTTGTCTATTCTATCTTGCACACTGATTGTATTAAAGTTTATTTCCATTAAAGGTATCATATGTTTTGTCTTAATGAGGTGGATGGCAGAACCTATTTAGAGCAGTTAGGTTTGGGGGTGCAGGGATGCCCTTCTCATTGTTCTGTAACAGCCCTACTTGCTTTTTTAAAAAAAGATTTTATTTATTATGCATAAAGAACTGGGATACAAGCCAGAGGTGTAGGGCCATGAGAGAATTCACCAGAGACAGAGTGGGGAGCAGAATAGGCAGATCGATAAGTACACTACTGAGGGGAGTAGCAAGCTTGAGACAGGAGAGGTCTGTTGTGCCATGTGGATCACTTTCAGGGCAGGGCATCGAACTCGCACTGAGGCAGCCATGGTCAGCTTGGCAGTGCTGTGCTCCAAGCCGCTGTGCCACCAGGGAGGGCCCAACAGCCCTACTTTCTGACAAATATTACATAGCAGCAGTCCTGATCTTGTATAGAAAACATTACTAGGTAGGTGGAAGGGAAAAAACAGGCAAAGGAGGGAGATTGAGATGGCAGTGGCTACAGCAACCATCACAGAGCAGGAGAGGGTGGGAAGATGTGTAGGTAAATGGGGGGTTCATGACGGCAGAAGAAAAACTGTGCTGGGTACACTGACTGTTAGATTACAAAGTCAAAGAACTAGAGTAATGCTAAGGAGGAAAGAAGTCAAATCTAGGGAAAATCCCAACTCAAGAAGGTCTGAAAACAAAAATCACAATTAGGTAACTTCTAATTAAAATCTTAGGCAGAGTTCAAAAAAAGAGAAAAGTGAAACGTAAAAGAAAGGGGAGAAAAAATGCTGATGATCATCCATTACAGAAAGACAGTCTGTTTCATACAGAGCCACTCACTGAGAATCTACTAAAAACTCAGTCACCTCTAGTTGGCAGTAGTAGAAAAAATCTTAAAATAATGGCTTTCAAACTTTTTTATAGTAACCCTTTGTAAGTAGGTTTTATATTGCATCAAATTCATTAAGCAATAAATACCACTTACTATGTGTAATGCAATGGTTATTTTCGCTCCTGACTATTTATTGAATAAATAGTTGTGATTTCATGAAAACACTGGATTATTCAAAGAGCTTCCTACTTTGTTTCCTAGTTTCTGCTGTTGACCCATGCTTCAGTTTATCCTAAACAAAGCAGCTAGAATGATCCTGGACCATAAATCAGATCATGCCATTCTTTTGCTAAAAATCCTCCGTTTTAATAAGTGAAAAGAAATGCCAACAAGACCTTACACAATGCATCTTCTATTCTCATCCCTTACATCTCTGACTCCACCTATCATTCTTCTTATCTTACTCTCTACTTCAATTGCATGATACTTCTTTTTTTTTTTTTAAAGATTTATTTATTTGTGCATACAGAACTGGGGTACAGGCCAGAGGCTCAGGGGCGGCGAGAGGCTTCACCAGAGACAGAGTGGGGAATAGAACAGGCAGATCAAAGAAGTACACTGCTGAGGGGAGCAGCGGGAGGGTCAGGAGAGGTCTGCCACGCCATGTGGTCTCCTCCGGGGCAGGCAGGAATCAAACTCATGCGGAAGCGGCTTTAGATTCTCAGTGCTGTGCTTTAACCCACTGCGCCACCAGGGAGGGCCGCATGATACTTCTTTACTGTTCCCAGAACACATCATATATTTTCAGGGACTTTGCATTTGCAAATCCAGAAGTTTAGAATATTCCTCCCCAGATCTATGCATGGTTTATTTACTTACCTCTTTATTTAAATATCTTCCTCAACCAGGCCTTTCCCGACACTCTATGAAAAACTGCAACTTAGCCAATGCTCCCTGTCTCCCTGGCCTGCTATATTTTTCTCTAAGTCATGAATAACCATTTATCACTACATGATTTTTATGTATTTATTCTGTTTATTTGTCCTCTCCTATTTTTCTATCTTTTTGTATCACAGGTGCTTTAAACAGTGCTAGGTAGATAACAAACATTCAATAAACATTTGTTAAAGAAATGGTTGAATGGATCATGAAGCATAATTTTTTAAAAAAACCTCATTTAACAGTGTTAGGAGATCCAAATCCCCTCCAGCTTCATCCACACTGCCACAAATGGTCAGACTTTCTTTTTTGAAAGCTAAGTAGTATTCCATTTTGTAATATACTACATCTTCTTGATCCACTCATTTCAATTTGGGCACTTAGATTGTCTCCATAGCTTGGCCATTATAAACAGTGCTGCAATAAACATGGGAGCATATGTTTCCCTTTGTATTAGTGTTTGCTTTTTTTTTTTTTTTTTTTGAAATTCTCTAGATAGATTCCTAGTAGGAGTGGAATTGCTGGGTTGTACTACAGACTATTTTTAATCTTTTGAGAAATCTGCATACTGTTTTTATTAGGGCCCAATGGTCTATATTCCCACTAAAAGTTAAGAGGATTTCTTTTAATCCACATCCTTGCCAGTACTTGTTATCTTCAGGAGTTTTTTAAATATGGGCCATTCTCACAGCTGTAGTATCTCCTTGTGGTTTTGATTTGTACCTCTCTCAAAAAGAAATGATGAACATTTTTATGTAAATGTTGGTCATCTATTTGTCTTCTTTGGAAAAGTACTCAGATAAGTTTTCCTGCCCATTTTTTGATGGAGTTGTTTTTGTTTTGTTGGGTTGCACACTCATTTTATTGAGTTTGGTTTGGTTTTAGAATCAGCCATTCTACTTCCAAAAAAATTCATAAATAAATGTCAAAGTGGTATGACTGGTCTTGCTCTTGGCAAAATGTTCCAATATGTATAAATGTATATGAAGAAGTCCCTATCTAAAATATATGATTCATAAGAGATAAAAATATAAGTGGTTAAGCCCATGACCACAAAATAAAAAGTTTAAACTATGAATACACTGGAGAATTATACCAATATAAAAACCCTAGAAGAAACAAGTTTTTCATTAAATTTAATTTCCAAAATGTTTTTGTGTATAATGAACATAATTCTATAGTAAAGACAGTAGAGTAACATTATTTTCATTTCACACTGTATAATGAGCATAATAATTCTATAGTATAGACAGTAGAGTAACATTATTCTCATTTCACACTGTAGGATACCAAAGTCCTGGGGGTTATTTTATTTTACCCTAATCACATCATAGGTAAGTTATAGAAATAGGATAAGCAAGTTTTTTTCTGGCATTTGGGTCAGTAAGACTTCACAAAATACACTTGGAGATGGACTATTCTGCCCAGCAAAGAGAACAGGTCTGACTGATATGCTTTAGGTCTAGAAGGATTCATCTAAGTTATTTACTTCACATTCTTCCTTGTAATTCAGTAATCCATGTAATTCATTCATTTAAACATTTCTAAATACCTGCTAACTATTTTAGGCACTGTATTTGGTATGTGGATTGTATTAAAAGATGAAATAACATGAATAAGACACTGTTAAGGACTAATGAGGAACAAGAAAACCAACAGTGTTATAATAAGGGGAATATGTAATATAGAGACATGCCTTTTACTGGGGAGACAGGCATATAAGTGGTCACAAAAGACTCCTAGAATAAAAGTGTACCCTGCTTCTGAATAGAGAGTAAGGAGAGCTGCCCTTATTAACTTGTGAATGAAAACAAAGTCTATCTGGATATATTAACATGTGGACAAATTTCCAATACATACTGATGTGTGAAAAAGCAAAGTTGTAGAAGGATTATATAGTAGATTATATAGTAGTGAAATATATAGATTATATTTGTTTGAAAACCATACATGCATGTAGAAACAATGCCATATATAACTATGCAAGCATATAAAACAAAAAACTAGCCAAAAAGTTCTGGAAACATTACCAAACATTTCCTCACTTTAGCTTTATTGATTGTTTTAAAAAGTCAATGCTATGTACTTGTATTTTTTTTTTAGTTTTGAAATAGCTACAGATTCAAAGATTTATTAATATATCCAACAATTTGATTGAACCTTACAAGAATCATGCTTAGTGAAAAAGCTACTCTTCAAAGGATACATATGGAATGATTCCATTTATATAAGATTCAGGAAATAACATAATTATATAGATGGGAAGCAGATTCATGGTTGCCTGGTTTTAGGAAGGGGTACCAGTGGTTACGGTTATAAAAAGGAAATAGGAGTGAGTTTTGGAGTGATGGTCAATAAAGTACCTTTATCTTGGTATAGGCTTAGTGCTAAGACTTAACACCTTATGCCACCAGGGAGGCCCTGTACTTACATTTTTAAAAGGAATTGTCTTCAGAAGAGGAAGCAACTCCTCTCCACAGATCTGCGTAAGCTAGCTAGTGCTAATTGCACTTCAAAAGAAAACCTATGCAGCCGGGAGTCCATGAGTAAAGGGATATGCAAAGACATGTCTAATTCCGGTGCTTAGCAACAAGGACCTGTGCTGATGCCCAAGGGCAAAAAGCCCACTTACTTTAAGGAAGGGGAAGACCTGGTCATCAAGTCCAATAAGGGGCAACCCTAGGTTTTTTGTTTCTCTTGCTTCTGTTGGCCTTGTACTGGGCTCAGTTACAAAACATACATGTTGTATAACAAATAATAAAAATTGAAAACTCCAGATTTTTTTACAAATTATTTTTGCTTCTCAAAAAGTTCAACATAGATTGGCCATACTGTTAGGCCTGGGCCTGGGATGGCAAAAGGGAAGCCATGATGACCTCTCAGCCACCTCAGCAGGATATAACCTAAAGAAAAACAACTCCTCCTCAACACTCTGGCACCCAACAGCCATTACCCTGGGTTGAACATCTGAACACCTAAGGGTCCAGCATGGTAAGATGGGCTGAGAAAAACAGAGCCCCTTCCGCATAGCTGAAAGATCCCTCACAGACACCCCCTTGTTTAAACATCACCCTATATAAGCTCTGCTCATTTGTTCATTTGATTCAAGGCGTGACTTCTCTTACCCCCACTTTAAAGAACTGGATTCTCTTTTTTGTCCCTCCTCTTTGTGCTTATCTATGATACCACTGCTACACCTTTCACATGGGACCCAGTAATTCTACTTCTATGTATATGACGGAAAGAATTGAAAATGGGTGTGCAAACAAATACTTGGGCACTCAAACAAATTCACAATAGACAAAAGGTGGAAATAACTCAAATAAGTATCGGTGGGTAAAGATATACACTGTGGTATACACACACACATATAGATCCGTAAAAGAGAATATTATTCAGTCATAAAAAAGGAATGAATCCCAAAAACACCATGCTAAGTGAAAGAAGTCAGACAAAAGGCCAAATGACATATGAAATACCCAGAGCTGGTAAATCCAAAGAAACAGAAAGCAGATCAGTGGTATATGGAAGCTAAAGAGAGGGAAAAAGTAATCTGAAAAAGAAACAATGATTTTTGTTTTCGGGGATGGGGAGGTGATGCAAATGTTTTGGAACTAGATGGAAGTGGTGGTTGTACAACACTGTGAATATACTAAATGCCAATGAAATTTGTATTTTAAAATTTGATGCTATGTGACTTTTGCCTCAATTTAAAGATTACCTTTTAGAGATTTAAAGTATTCAGAGAGGAAGTTAACAGGATGTTATCTGGAAATTAATTCAGGTAACTAAGAATGTTACAGATGAGGATCAAAAGAAACAAGATTGTCCATGGTTGTCAACTATGGAAAATGGGTTTAGTATAGTGCTGTTCATCTTACTATTCTATTTTATTTAATTGTGGAATTATTTTTATCACAAAAAATTTAAAGGAAAAGGTCAAGATTTATACCTTCAGGGATGATTTTTCTCTAATTCACTAAAAAGAAAGACATCAAAAGTTTTAAAATATAAAAGTTCACTTGAAAAAAGGTTTTGATATTGCCTCCCCCTGAATAACTAGATTTGGGGAATATTAAATATTGCATGTTTCCAGAACTCCCATCCATTCACCAAGCAATCTTCAGATGCTCTACGCGAGGCTGTCTCTTGTTATAAAAAGTACATACGGCCCTCCCTGGTGGCGCAGCGGGTTAAAAGCTCAGCACTGAGAAGCTAAAGCCACTTCTGCATAATTCGATTCCCGCCTGCCCCAGAGGAGACCACATGGCGTGGCAGACCTCTCCTGACATGCCCGCTGCTCCCCTCATCAGTGTACTTCGTCGATCTCCCTGTTCTGCTCCCCACTGTCTCTGGTGAAGCCTCTCACCGCCCCTGTACCTCTGGCCTATACCCCAGTTCTGTATGCATAAATAAATAAATCTTTTAAAAAAAAAAAGTACATACATTTGTGCTTGGTGAGAAGGAAAGGACACAGATAAGCTCTGAGGTAAATAAAGCCCACAGAGCCTGGATCCTAGTGAGCACATCAGCAAATTCAACAGGACATCTTAATAACCAATTCTGTTTTGCAGGATAAACAAAGTAGCAAAATAATTTGGGGTATTTGTTTTTAAGTGTCAGACTCATATGTCACACTCCAGACCAAAAACTCAATCTAGGATAGAGCATTTTAAGAAATTCATTTTAAGAAATTCTCTAATGTTGAGAATCTGATTAGGGCCCAGCAGATAAACTGGCTCTAAAGCTCCACCTTGTGGCCTCAAAGCTCAAAAGCAACTTCTGTAGAATCCTCCATTCCCTCCACATAGCTAACTGATAGGTATGCAAAGTCAGCAACCCTTATAATCTCCTCTGAGGACTTAATTCCTTAGAGATGAAGTTTTGATTCATAGCATTCAGGGAATAATAGTTCCAGAAAACATTATAGACAACTAACTTTGAATATATGCACTATTTGGGGATGAATATTAACACTGTGCATACATTCAATGTTTATATTGATTCCATAACATTCTAAGCACTCTTATGTTTGCAGTAGAGGTTAAATATAAATAAAATACAACTCTGTCCTTAAAATCTTCAGAAAAGTAACAACACAGCTGAAAGCAAACACTTCCTTTTGAGAAGTTGGGCACTGAGAAGGAAATCAAACACCTTATACTGATTTGCTGGAGAGAAAATACAATTATATTAAAAGGTGAGCAAATACAGTAAAAACATCAACTGAGAGACGTAAAAAAATGTCCCAAACTGTAAGTTTCACTGAGGCTACTCTCTTCCTTCAGAAAAAAGGGGAAGCTTTCTTACATACTCTTATGCCCAAACTGTGCTGGGTGTTGGGGTCACACTGAGCAAAGGAAAGGAAGCTTTAAGAGTTGTAGCAGGGAGATTTGTCAAGGAGGTTGTCCCTGATAGATTGCCATTTGATCTTGGACCTTGAAGGGTAACTAGGACCTGACCGAGTAAGGAAAAATCAAGAAAAAGGGAGAAATTCTTCTTCATGTGTGTGTGAGTGCAGAGGAGGAGTACACGGGGAGGAAGGATGCCGGCACAAGAGAAGGCACAGATTGCTTGCTCAAGGAGTTTCTCTTTTATCCAGTAAAGTAGGCCATATATTCATTTACAAAAAAAGAAAATATTTTCTTAGAGCATCCCACATTATGTTCTGTGATATGACCAGGAACAAAGACAATGAAAAGCCACTAAAGTTGGGCGGGGGAAACGGCCAAAGTGCTATCTAAGGATATGTGCTATATGTCATCAACCAAGAGGGAAGTTAAAAAGCTAGTGCAATCAGCCCCTTCTGGTGAGAGTGACATGGGCTTGAAATGGGGAAGGAGCTTCAAGAACTCAAAATACTGGCCAGGCACTAACACAGAGCAATGCTGCTTATGGCAAAGGGATGTGAGACTGAAAGTTAAATAGAGCTCTGGGGTTTCAAGGAAGGAAAGAATATAGTTCTAGAGAGAAAACAAACTTATTATCAGTTTCAGTGGATGGAACACTCACCAAAGTAATTCACATATAGAGAAAGAAGGGAGAGGAGAGAGGAGGGCTTGGGAGGGAAAGGGAGAGGAGCATAGTGTTTAATCAAAACGCTTGTTTCCGGATTAAAGCTAATTATTCTGATACCTAAACTCCAACAATTCCAAATCTTTCTAAATTGCAACTTTATATAATACCATCTAAACTGATATTTATCTCTCCTTTTTTCCCTTCAAGTCAGTTCCCTAAAGAGCTGGTGATATTGCAACAACCACTGGCATCACAGGGAAGAAGATCAATACCCACTTGAAGACAACAGTAAATTTGGATTCTTTTTAGTTAAATTTACTTTAAGATCTAACATAATAAAATGCACTAACTCTATAAACATGCAGCTCAATAAATTTTTACATAAATATACATCCTGAAACTACCACCCAGATAAAGACACAGAACACCAGGATTTTCCTTATCCTAGGTAACCACTATTCTGACTGCTTGCTCATGAATAGTGTACAAATGGAATCATACGGTATGTGTATTAAGATGATTATGTGGCTTCTTTCATTCAACATTATGGCTAAGAGGCTCATCCGTGTCAATGTATGTATCTATAGTTCACCCCCTTTTCATGTCTCTGCAACATTCTGTTTTATGACTATTTTTATTTATTCATTCTCCTTTGATTAAACACTAGTATTGTTACTAGCCTTTGGCTTTTATGAATAAAGTAGCCATGAATATTCTTGGGAATGCCTTGCGTTGAAATATTTTTCTTAGATATATCTAAAAGTGAGGCTGCTGAATTGTGAAATCATAAATTTAGTTTTTGTAGCTACTGACAGCAAATTTTCCAAAGAGGTTGTACCAATTTATACTCACCTGAAATGTATGAGGTTTCAGTTTCTCCACACCCTTGATATTACCAAGTCTCTTTAATTTTAACCAGTCTGCATTAGTGATAATTCACTGTGGTCTCGTTTTGCACTTCCCTTATGAGTAAAAAGCTGAGAAAACCTTTTCAATGTCTATGGACTATTTGGGTATCACCTTTTGTGAAATTTATATTCAACATTTTCTGCTCACTTTAAAAATTGAGTTTTGTTCTTTTACTTGATTTGTAATTCTTTTTATATTCTGAATATGAATATTTGTTCAATAAATGTATTATGGCTATTCCTTCCTAGGTTATGGCTTGTCGTCTGGCTTATGTTTTCCCTTAATGAACATTTTAATAAACAAAAATTCTCAATTTTAATGAAATCCAAATCATCAGCTTTTTTTCTTTCATGTATAATACTTTTTACTTTTTCATGGATAAACTTTTTGTATAATACTTGTCTACCCTGATGGCCTTGCTTTCTGCGAGAAGAGGACAAAGTCCAGAGAGCCTCATTATTTAAAATTTCAACAAATATCAGTGCCTGAGTATCACTTCTAGCCTTTGAAGTTGAACCACTGGCACTATTTTCCCCTAATCATGAGCAATCCTTAAGTGTAATGTGGCAGAAATTGTCTGATTTGTTTAGAAGGCAGTGAGCACACTTGTTTGTCTCAATGGGATTGGCACTGGCCCTGCAGGACAGATGTTGAGTCTGGAAGTGTCTCAAGTCAAGTGAGGTCCTAAACACTTTCTTTCTAGTAATAGGGATTTGGACTCATTGCCCATTTTCACATGTGCCTTTACACAATATGTAAAAATACCATCTCATAAGGCAAGTCTTACAAGAATTGTTGGCGTATCCTAGTTTTGTTACTGAGTGGGAAATTACTCTATTATCCATGTCAAAGCAAGGCACTGTTATCTGTCACAAAACTAACAGTGCCTAACAGAAATTGACAGAAACTAAAAACAAGAGAGGGGAGAGAAAGATTAAGTGAACAGACAACTAAAACGGGCATTAAAAAGGGTGAAACCAGCAGGGAAAACTTTTCTTCTCCTCAACTCTCTAGATGTTCAAGGATCTCAGTCTGCAAACTATTCAGAGGCTTCTGCAAAAGTCCAAGTAAGACCTAATTGAGAGATGTTGGCAGTGACAATTGAGAGGATTGTTGTGAAAAGGTATCAACAGACATAATCTAAATGAAGTAAAAGAATCCTTGTCCAAACACAAAGCGTAATACTTGTGTCTGTGATGTCATTCTCTCTTCTCCAGTTCCTGATACTCAAGTTTCCATACTATGGCCCACTCATTACCACAAAAATCCCAAAAGTAGACCTTTCAAACTCCAACAACTGCAGAGCCAGACAAGTAACATAAGTGAATAAAGTACTCCTGGATTAAGACATCCCAAAGTACAAATATCATACAAAGATGATCAAGGATGTAAGAAAATAAAAGTTGAAAAATTAAAAAAAAAAAAAAGACATTAAAGAGCAGTGGAACCCTTAATACATTCTAACAGTTTAAGAAGAGAAAGATCATCTAGTACAGCTCAGCATAACTAGCCCTACATGGATATGGACACAAGGGCTTGCTTCTTCTCCCATACCAATTTATACTAAGGAAATCAGGACAGAAAAGCTCTATAATTTAATCCATGTGCGTGGACCAAAGAACAGGACTCTAACAGTATATTCTGCCCCTTTTCTGCCTCACTCATAAAACCTTATAAAAGTTGAAAGAAAAAAGTAAAAACATCCTAGTTCCCATGGTACTGTGCTCCTCCTTTCATTCCAGGAAAGTAATCAGTCAAGATTGCCAATTAGTCTTCTTAGATGATTATTCTCCCACATGGGCTTTTAAAAACGACACTTACCAAAGAAACCACACAACCTCATCCATAATTGAAGAAGTAATTGACACAAGGAGATAATATTTCCCTCCGTAATCCCAGAAACAGCTAAAACATTAGAGTCTGGAGAAACATGTTGTTTCATGTGCAACTAGTAGGCTTGCAAATCAGTGCAATCTTTGATGATGGCACTACAATCTGATATCAAAAATATAAAAATATACCCATTGACGTAGCAATTACCTAGAAATATTTTTGCAAAAGTCAGCAAGATATATTGCAATTAGGTTCAATGTACATTGTTTATAATGGCCCAAACTAGAAACAAGAAGTCCTGGTTGTTAAGTACATCGCATAAATGGAATATGCTATCATTTAAAAATATGTGCTAGCTCTGTAAGTGTTGATGTGAAAAAAACTCAAAGACAGTGAGTATATCTAAAAGGTTTCTTCAGTTGAAATTTTTAAAAGGATATATACACATTGCTGTAATATGCATTAAATTACGTTCTGAAAATATACATAAGAAATCATTCACTGTGGTTGCCTTTGAAGAGAGTGGCTAGAGACCAGGAAGAACCACCATATTGATGAACAAACATTTAAAAAATATAAAAAAATAACAGAAGATAATCTTGACATGTGATATTCTTTTTTTGTTTGTTTCATTACAATTCTATGAACATAAACCCTAAATCTAATAAATGTGAGTATAAAAATAAAACAATCTCACTTATGCTTTTTTAAAAAGGAAGAAGCCTTCTTTAGTGAGAAGACAAGGATCCAAATACAATGTACAGTAGGAAACTGGTGGAGGCTGGAAAAACAACAGAAGAATTAGAACACTCAGCACCCTCCCCCCCCCCTTCTCTTAAGACACTGCTGACATCGTGAACTACTCAGGCTTTCCACTGGGAATGAATAGCTCAGGGCCCCACTCCCATTGCCAGCTACTCATTATAAGTATGGGCAATAGCAGGTTGAGAGATGGCTGATGTAACTAGCCCAAGTCTTGCCTTTTATAACTGGATATGGCAGAATGGTTGTTCATAAAGAACCTGTAGTGGAGAGAATATGAGAGCTCAACACAAGAGACTGTCTTCCTAGCAGAAAACAAGCTTCCCTAAGCATAAACATTCCAGCAGCATAGAAAAGCAAGAGCCAGTATATAGCAAAAGAGAAGGCAAGAGAAATCTTTGCTGCCCTACATAGCCTGAAGGAACCCTGATCAACACTATAGACACTTTCTGGCCATCAGATGTGCTACAATAATTCTTCTTCTTTTTTTTTTTTTAAAAAAGATTTACATTTATTTATGCATACAAGAGCTGGAGTGTAGGCCAGAGGTGTGGGGCAGTAAGAGGATTAACCAAAGACAGTGAGGAGCAGAACAAGTAGATTGACTGAAATACACTGCTGGGGGGAGCAGCGGATGAGACAGGAGAGGTCTGCTGTGCCATATGGGTCAGCTCCCTGACTGGGGATCAAACTCATGCTGCAGTGGCTGTGGATAGCTTCACAGTGCTGAGACTTAACCCTTGTGCCAACAGGGAGGCCCTGCTGTAATAATTCTAACCAACTCTGACTGCTTCATGGAAAGCATCAGTGAGCACTAATAACCACCTAGGGAGATAATCATCTGTAATTCACTGTCCCTTTCATATGAGCACCATGAATTAAATCATAACTTAACTTTTCATATGATTTTGCAATGTTATTTTACAAAGTGGGAAATTACCTACATGTCAAAGTTCCAGAGGAGGTGGTGATACATGAAAGTCATCTATAAAGCAAGGCTAGTTTTATGTACAGATTGTCGCTACCCCATGGATTTAAGGAATACCAAAGAGTCTTCTACTTGGCCTTCTCCACACATTTTACTTAATGATGCCTGAAATACCTCCATTAATGGGTGCATTGGTGGTAGGAAGTCCATGGGGACAACCAAGATGGAAAAAGGCACAAAATATAAAAAATAAATAATAATTAAAAAAAAATACCCCCATTATTATGACCCATATTATCAGTTCAGGATTATCCCAACTATATAGTTTTTTAAAAAACAAACAGAAGGGGAAACAAATTAGGTTCCCAGCTCTGTCATACAAGGGCTCTTAACCTTTATTGCTGTAGTCACTGATCCTCTGGAGAATTTGAAAAAAGCAAATTCCTTTCTCAGAAAAATGAGTACACTATGTAATATCCATACAATTTAGGGAAGTAGGTATTAGTTTTCCTAAAACCTATCTAAGGAAACCTTCCAGCCGGTAGTTCAGAATCTGTGGTTCAACAACTAGAAATTTGACACCTTTCTCCCCCAAACCATCCCTACTTGCATCTAGGGAACAGTGCGCCAAAGGTAGAAGGCAGCACTGAAAGAAGGCTCTCACAAGTCTGCCCACACTGCCCCTGTCTAGAATTCGAATTACATCACTCCTCAGCGATCAGTATGGATTTTTCACGCTGCCTGCCCATTGGGAACAGGGCTTCTATGGCTTCAGAGATATCAATACAAGTCAGGAGACAACCAACTGAGATTAACTCATAGACAGGATCTCACAATACAACTTTTGCAAGCAGACCACATTACCTGGGAGTAGTGAGCAATTTTAATAACTTAAGAACAAAGGGGCTTACCTCTGAGGCTTTCGAATATCCCAGAGACCCACTCCTTCCTTTGAATTGGCTGTGGCCAATAACCTGGGCTCCACAGGATTAAACATGACACTATGAAAGGCAGATGGATAGTTTGCCAGACAGAAGGGCTCTGTGAAGAGAGAAATTATGTCAGTTCATTTCAAGCACCTTAGGCCAATGGCAGGCAAACAGTGGGAATGTGAAAACAAGCAGAAGCACACCATTTAAAAACCACCCCAAGAGCGGAGTAGTATGTCATCCTAGCAGTCATCCTTACACAAGGTCCCTGTTAGTCCTAGGATATACTTTTTGCACACAGAAGGGCTGAAAATCACAATTTAAACAAAATTTAAGCTGTAATATTGAGAAGTATACATATATATATAGTACCTACTCAGACACTGTGAAAAAAATAGAAATGGTCACCTCAGATGAGAAAGCAAGCAATTTACAGTAAGTGAAAATGAATTCCACATGGGCTGAAAAAATGTATGACCAATTACTTGTAGGATTATTATACTCTAATCCAAATGTATACATTTTAAAAATTAAAACTATATAGATCTAATGAAGACAAAGGAAACCAATGACAAAGATGAAGACAATCTGGTGGTAAGTAAAATGTATATATATATATATACACACACACACATATCGTAATGTGAAGCTGTACTTCCCAAATGGTAAAATAATAATATCTGATCAAAGATGAAATCAAATTAAAAACCAAAGACAAAATAATAGTGTATATACAGTTATGGTACACACAGTTCCCTAAAATAAAATTACCTCAGTCTAGAATGTTGTCATTTCATTCCCAATACTGGAATAAATCTAAATCCTTTAAATTTACTAGCTGACTCCAGGTAAAAGGAATACTCTGTTACCTGGGAGGATACACGTCAGTGGAAGTTGTTATAGACAGAAAACAATCCCCAGTCTATGATTTCCATTCAAGATCCTTCATAGGCCTTGGGGTAGGGGAGCTCTCAGTCCTCCCCACCATCAGGCATTTCAGCCACGGGAAAATTTCGCTTACCAAGTATAGCTTACAGCTACCTTATCTGCCTGAGCCCAAGAACAGGCTGTTCCTAGAGCTTTAACCTCAGCAGAGAACACAGCCCAGATGTTAAATGCTCAGAATATAAAATAATACAAGATCCTGATCCTGCCAGGACAGGTAGGATAGTAATTCCACATATGCAGGTATGATCGTGACAAAGCTGCCCAGGGAGATTGCGAGGATGGCACTCAGGGTAGCACTGGAGGAAAGTGTCTTTGAAGACAGGCAGAGTTACAGACAGAGATCTCTCTACAGGAAATGAATTGAAAAGATGTATTTCCTAAAGAACTGAGAAATTCAACAGAACAAGTTTTTCTATAAAAGATTCAAAAATGCATTTGGAGAGAAACTCACACAGACATTTCCTCTTAAACAGAGGGGCTTTGCCATCACTTACGTTCCTATACACAGTTAAAATGAGGTTCTGTGGTTATTTCATTAAAGTAACAAAGCTAAAAGTAGGATGCAAAAAGTGTATCTAACACCCACATTCTCTGTAATTAATGAGAATTATGTGTGTGCCAGCACAAGGATCAGAGTTGACTCCTGGTGGCAGCCCTCTGTAAAGTGGCATTGCATCTTAGAATCGTGTACAGCAAGATTCTGTGGCATTTTCTACATGCACAGGGGTTTGTAGAGACTCACATGACACTGGAAAATAGAACCTCCAAAGACATTTATGTATGCCCCCATGTGAACTTATTTTCCCTTTGTATCAGTTCGACCCAGGTTATTCAGATCCCAAATTGAGTATGCAGTGAGCTTGACATCGAACTCTTCAATACAATTCAACAACCTTTTGTAGTAACCCTACCTCCATGGGGAGACTCCCGGATGTCCCAGATGAGAACCCGGCCATCATCTGAGGAGCTGGCAAAAATGTTGTCATTTACTGGGCTCACTGACAAGCCATACACTGCATCTTCATGAGCAAACACATCCAAGGTCTCACTGCTGAAAGAGAGAGCAGAAAGAGGTTCACAGGCATACCTAGTCCCAGTCCTAGTCTAGTTCCTAGGATGGAGTTCTCTTTCATTTCTAGGGGAAAGTCAATCTAACTAAATCCAAAGGATATTATATGTATTAAAAAATAGGTATTCAACTTTCAGGTAAAAGAAAGTTCAAACAAGCTTTTTAGAGACTTCACAATAAGCTTACTTTTTGCCTGAATAAGCATATTCAAGAGTGACCCAATAGATGAGTTTTATGTTTTCATTTACCACAGGATGCATTTGCTTGTGTATAGATTCAGTGTGGTACTTGAACTCCAATAAGAAAAGAAGGTTTAGGCCCTCCCTGGTGGCACAGGGGTTAAAGACACAGTGATATCAAGTTATCGCCAGCCACTGCAGGTTGAGCTCAATCCCTGGCCAGGGAGCTCACCAACATGGTGGAGCAGACCTCGCCTGTCGTACCCACTGCTCTCCTCAGCAAAGTATTTCAGTTGATCTGCCTATTCTGCTCCCCACTCTGTCTCTGGTGAATCCTCTCACCCCCTGCCACCTCTAGCCTGCACCCCAGTTCTTACATGCATAAATAAATAAAATAAATCTTTTTTTTTTTTTTTAAAGAGAGAGAACATTATAGTCTCACCGATATGGAGACTGAAGCATAGATTATTAGGTCACTTAAAATCAAGTGGTGCTAGGATCTAAATTTAGGCTGTATGGTCTCTTATTCACCGTGCCCAATGAATGGGAGATGCCTCTTCTACCTCTGCTGGCATCAAATTTGACTACTTTAAACCTCCTTTTAAAATGGTATCTCTTAATAAAATTGTGAGTGTTAAATGAATTAACACATACAAAGCACTTGTAACAGTACCTGGCAGTTAGAACTCAATAAAAGCTATCATCATCATCATCATCATTACAGTTATTTTTATTCTATTTCCTTCCTTTCTAAACTCTCCTTTCAAGTTCTAACCTGAAAGCTATAATTTCACGCCAACTTTAAAAAATACATTTTTTTTTAAAGATTTATTTATTTGTACATACAGAAGTGGGGTACACAGGCCAGAGGCTCAGGGGCGGTGAGAGGCTTCACCAGAGACAGAGCGGGGAACAGAACAGGCAGATCTACGAAGTACACTGCTGAGGGGAGCAGCGGGCGCGTCAGGAGAGGTCTGCCACACCATGTGGTCACCTCCGGGGCAGGCGGGAATTGAACTCATGCGGAAGCGGCTTTAGATTCTCAGTGCAGTGCTTTAACCCGCTGCGCCACCAGGGAGGGCCCAAAAAATACATTTTTTAATCAAAATTTTATTTCAAAACTACTATAAGACTCTATTTTGGAAAATAATAGCTGGTTTGTGCTATTTTCTTTAAAAGATCACTTTGATCTAAAGAGAAAGTTGCCTCTCTTCACCTGAATAATAGAATCAATCGCCTTCACATATCAACAAATTATTTACCTTTCAACATCATGGAGGATAACTTGCTCATCATTTCCTGTAAGGAAAAAATAGGAGACACATAATAACTCCTTCAAAGTAATTCCTACCCACAAAACAATTTAACATTTTAAAGACTTCAGGGAAAATACATGAAAAGTATGAACATTAAATACAAATTAAATGTTAATTAGAAAAAAGATTTATAAAAATAATTTGAGGATAGGACATTCCTATAGAGAATTTTGAAAAGCATTGACAGCAACTAGGTATAACATAACAAATTTCCAAGTTACCAGTGGATGTTGTGGAAAAAACCACCTGTGGCAATTAAGGAAAAGATAAATGATCATTGGCAATTCATTCATGTAAGATAGTTTTTTTGTTTTTTTTTGTTTTTTTTTTAAGCAAAATGCTCATTAACCCTAAGATCTGGGGGGAAAATCTGTGAATTTTCTGTCTCATTTTTTTAAATGTGTGAAACAGATAATAACTGTACCTACCTTTCGAAGTCACTGTGAAAATCAAATAGAATCAGAATCATGCTAACCACTTTGTAATCCTCCAATGTTTGATACTACTCACATCCTCATTATCTCTTAGAACACTAAAACATGATTCTAAATGGCAGGAAAGTTTTTATCCACAATTTTTTTCTTTTGTATTTCTTTTTGTTTCATCAAGAACCCTAAAAATACCACATTTATGGTAGGTCTAGTTTTACTTTCAAGTGGTTTATATAGTAAAAAGAATAAAAACTCGAATATGAGAAAATGGAAGTAAAAAACTCCCCAAATTGTTGAAAATACAGCCAATGGGCCTGTAAGTAGAAAGTAAAAGTATCCATAGGATGTAGCCCAGAATATCTTAAAATCCTAGATATCAACCGTAGAGTTCTCCTGCTCACCTGTGACTACACAGGTACCTCTCATTTTCTTTCTCCTCTTCCTACTAAACCCATATTTTTACAATGTAAACTAAATAAATAAGTTCTGCCATGGGCACATACCAAGTAAGTCAGGCCTTACTAAGACCTACTAGTTAATAGGCACAGTATGCAGTAATAGGGCTTTAAGTTTCTTTGAAAAACTCACAGACCGAGTGCACAATTAATAGTCACAAGATGAGTTATTCTGTAGTAGTGGGGACACTGATAAAGGAGAAATCACGTGGCAGAAGGGGACAGTGTTTTCATGGGGAAGGAAACATTTGAACAGAAATTCAAATAACAAAACTCTTACCAATGGAAGACAAGAGGAATAAAAAAATCATGACCAAGGAGCAACAGAACACATAAAAGGCATAGTGCACCCTAAGATGGCAGTGTTTTAATGGGCTAGAATATAAGACTTAGAGGAAGAAAGATGAGACCAGGGAGGTAGACTAGGGGTTAGACTTTATCCTGTGGGCACTGCAAAGCAGAGATTCACGTAGTGGAATCTGAAGGAAAACTGATATAAGCAATGAATTAGATGGATGGTTAGAGATCAGTAACAGAAAACACAGAAAGTCACTGCAATCGTTCAGGCCAAAGAAATAATCTGAATCAGAGCAGTGGGTATAACAGAGAACAGAGACACTTTCAAGATAGATCTGATAGTCTAGGTGGTGAGTAACAAGATGAGTATATGAAAGAAAGGCAGGTTTGAGGACAGCTGAGATTTCTATTAGATTAAACCAAGTAAAACTCGTTTTTATACGTTGAAGTGTCAGCAGTTTTTCCAAGCTAAGTTTAAATAACAGAATGATGATAACAACTGAGAAAGAAAATCCGAGAACAAGAGGAAATTTTGGTTCAGAGAGAGGACCAATAATCTTTATTTTAGATCTGATACATTTAAATTGCTTTTGGAACACAGACATAGATATTCATTGGAAGGAAATCTGCAGGTCAGAACAGAAGTCAGGGCTAGATATATTATGGTCAGAAAGGAGGATGGTTGATGAACTCTATTTCCAAGAGGCTGGCTGGAGCACAAGTCATTTAAACTGTGCCCTAACACAATGTTTTTCAGACGGGAGTCATTAGGGGTCATGTCATCAACTTGAGTCATAAATTTTAAAATCTATAAAAATGAAATAGAATTATAAGACAAAACAAAACAAAACAGGGTATATGACACATACTTAGGTTAGGGACTATTTTAAGTATGCATGTTCCTGAGTATGAGATTGCAATATGAAGTTTTATACCAATAAATGAAAGAGCAAGAGTGGAGTAAAAAGAAAGAAGAAAGGGAAAGAAGGAAGGGAAAGAAGGTGGTGGTGGTGGGGGAACAGCAGAAGGGAAAAAGGGAAGAAAGGAGAGAGAATTTACTCTAACACATGCATCTAAACTGTGGTAATACTTAAAGACAAGTTATGGGAAATCAGTAATTATACAGCGTAATGAGGTAAAAGAAATCAAGGGAGTTATTTTGGCACTCCTTTAAATTCCTAGCAATGTGAATTTCCCAAGGTGGAAAACTCCCTTCTTCTCACCTCCAGAGAATACTTTGGTGTTTCCACTGTTGAAAGCCAGGCAAAAAATGTTAGAATGATGCTCTCCCTTCAGTTGTATGGGCTTGACTCTGGAATGGATAGCTTGTTCCATATGCCATAGCAGAACCCGGCGATCATCTCCTCCTTGAGAAAGAAATAAGAATTTAAAGTTAAAACAGCTGACATTTAGTTTAGCCAGCCCTGACTCCCATACTTTTTAAAACTGCATCTCCCCAACTTGATGAGATTCTAACCCAGATACATAAATGGAGGGCTCGATCCCCTTATCCATCAATAGACACATGGTCTCTAAGTCACTTTTTTTCCAAGGAATTAAATTTAATCTTGTCTGTACCTTCACTTTGTTTCTTTATAGTTCACATATAAGCAAAATCACCCAGTATGTCTTTCTCTTTCTGACTTTTTTGTTTAGCATAAATAATCTACTCCAGGTTCAGGCATGTTGTTGCAAATAGCAAGATTTTGTCTTTTTAATATTTAAATAGGATACTATTTTTCTTTAAAAAAAAAGATTTATTTATTTATGCATACAATAACTGGTGTACAGGCCAGAGGTGCAAGGGGGGGGTGAGAGAATTCACCAGAGAGCAGAATAGGCAGTTCAACTGAAATACTCTGCTGGGGGGAGCAGCAGGTGGGCCAGGAGAAGTCTGCTACCCCATATGGGTCAGCTCCCTGGCCAAGGATCAAATTTGTGCTGCAGTGGCTGTGGATTGCTTCATAGTGCTGTGTTTTAACCCCTTGCACCACCAGGGAGGCCCAGAATACTATTTTTCACTCCGCTTTCACTGAATATGGACACTGTATAAATGATAACTAAGGATTTGCCTGTCATAGTAGTAAGATCTAGACAGAACCCTACTTTCACAAAGCTGAGCCTAGCACTTTCCCCTGTATAACTACTCTTAATAGTCTAGGCAATATTACAATGTCCTACATCATGTGTCATATGTTATACATATTTGTTATATTTGCAGATGCATTTAAAAAATGACAGGATAAGCCAACTGTTAACAGTGGTTATACTATTTGTAGGGAATAGTAATTAAAAGAGTAATAAAAGACAGATTGAAGGGTTTTAATTTTATTTTGTACATTTGGCACTGCTTGACTTTTATTAACAAGTCTACCAATATTATATTCCTAATAAAAACTTAAGTTATAATAGTAGCAAGCACTGGCAACAAAACAAAGTAAACTCTGTACCTCTGCCTCTTTTTTCTCCATTCAATATTAAGAGCCACAAATTATAGCACATCTATACAAGGGCATACCATGGAGCCCCTCCTCCATATAAGGAGTCACTATCCTTGTGGGAGGTCTATAAGGATAAATCAGAAAGACATCCAAAGGTATTCGTTATGTTAGCTTTTAATAATCCCTATTCCTATTGCTTTCCCCCAACACTGAGGTCACAGGTCAAGGACCTGTCATTTCTTTTGCTACTATGTATCTTATTAGAGAAATACTTCCCTGTAGTATCTTTATCAAAGTAGAAAATTAAAAGACAAAGAGGCTCATGTTTCTTCTACTCATTCATGCTTGCATTTTAATCTCCTGAATCTATTTCATCAAATAGAAAACGGGCACCACATACCAAAATGGTGTATTCAAAGCAATTTACAGATTTAACACAATACCGATCAATACCAATGGCTTTTTTTAAGAGAATAGAATAAACAATTATCAAATTCATACAGAACCACAAAAGGTCCTGAATAGCTAAAACAATCTTGAAAGAGGGAAAACGGTATCACACTTCCTGACTTCAAACAATATTACACAGCAACAGTAATCAAAACAATTTGGTACTGGAGCAAAAAATAGAAACGTAAACCAATGGAACAGAAGCCCCAGAGATAAATGCATATAAACATTGACATTTAATCTTCAACAAAGTAGTTACAGCCATAAAGTAGAGAAAAGATAAACTTTTTAGTCTATGGTGCAGGAAAATATGAATAGCCATTTGCAAAAAATAAAGATAACAGAGCAAGACAAATATTTAACTCCACATACAAACATTAATTCAAATTGGATTAAAGATTTGGCTATCGGAACTGAAACCATAAAGTACTTGAAAGAAAATACAGGGGACACAGTACAGGATATCTACCACAAAAATGCATTTGGGAATTTCTTTCCCAACAGCAAGAGAAACAAAAGCAAAAATAAGTGGGACAATATCAAACTAAAACCTTGTACTTCAGGACACCCCTAGTGGTGCAGCAAGTTAAAGTGCAGCAGTATGAAGCTATCCATAGCCACTGCAGCGCAAGTTCGACCCTGGACCAGGGAGGTGACCCACATGGCATGGCAGACCTCTCCTGACCCACCTGCTCCTCCCCTAGCAGAGTATTTCAGAACATCTGCCTATTCTATCTCTAGTGAATCCTCTCACCCCTGCACCTCTGGCCTGTACTGTCCTTGTACGCATAAGTATTTAAAAAACACATGTACAAAACCTTGTACTTCAGAGAAATATAAAACAAAGACAACCTACAAAATGGGGGGGAAAATTGCATACCATACTTCTGACAAGGGGTTAATCTCCAAAATTCATGAAGTACTTACATAGTCCAACAGCAAAGAAATGATCTAATAAAAAAAATAGACAAAGGACCTCAATAGACACTTCTATAAAGAAGGCAGATGGCCTACAGACATATGAAAAAAATGTTCAATATCACTTATAATAGAAATGAAAATTAAAACCACATTGAGATACCCCCTCATCCCTGAGAGAATGGCCCATATAAAAAAGAACAGAATTAACAAATGTGAGGTTGTAGTGAACTCTTATCTACTATTGGTGGGAATGCAAGACCCCGTGGAAAATAAAAGTGGAAATTCCAACAATATGACCCAGCAATGCCTATTAGGTATTTTTCCAAATAATATGAAAACACTAACACAAAAAGATTTACCTATACTTATTTATATATATAGCAGCACTGTTTACATATGCCAAGTCAAGGGAAAACACCCATGGTTAGTAGATAGAAAAACATATAGTTAATGGAATATCACAACCCAACTATGAAAAAGATGAAACAGTGGCATCTGGGGGGAAACAGATGGACCTCAAACATATTCAACACTGTATGTTTTAGGGGTATATGTTCATATCTCTTCAGATGTATGATGCCACGCTATATACACTATCAAAGCATCCATCCCTCTACCATTGACCAGTGGGTTCCATTTCCCTATCCTCACCCTCCCCTTCTGGTAGAATCAGTTCTGTAGTCAGAATTTCTAGGGTATGTTTTCCAGTTTTGTCTATTCCTTTGTTTTTGTTATTTTTTTTCTTTATATTCCATGTGAGTGAAATCACCTAGTATTTGTCTTTATCCTTCTGACTGACTTTGCTTAATATAATCCCCTCTAGTTCCATTCATGTTATTGCAAATGGCAAATTTGCAACTTATTTTGTAGATGAGTATTAATTCCGCTGTCTGTGACCCATTTACCTATCTTTAGGTTGTTTCTAAAAATTGACTGTTGTAAACAGTGCTACAGTAATCACAGGAGTGCATATATCCCTTTCAAATTAGTTTCTTCCTATTCTTTGGGTGGATAATTGCTACATCACATGACAGATCTGTTTTTAATATTTTGAGAAATCTCCATGCTCTTTTTCAAATCTCCATGCTCTTTTTAATATTTTGAGAAATCTCCAGACCCTGCTCCAGGGTCTGGAGCAGTCTATTTTCCCATCAACAATATATGAGGATTCCTTTTTCTACATCCATGCGATCACTGATTTCTGGTCCTTTTGATATGTGTCATTCTCAAGGTGTGAGATGGTATCTTATAGTATGGATAAAAATCATTTTTAAAAAACAATAGGCACTGAGGCAAATATGAAAACTCACAGAAGCAGAAACCCAAATAGCCAATACAGAGGCTCTCAATGTCTGTAGTAATCAAAGAAATACAATTTTTATAATTAGGTATATTCTTACAAGGAAATATATTGAGTGTTCACTGTATCACTGATCGTAATAGAAAAGGAAGACTGTGACAATAAAAATAGCCATCAATACACAAATTAGTGGATTCCATTAATGAATCTATACCCAAAAGAATAGTATATAACACCACAAATAAAATCTACAACCAACAGAATACTGTATAGCAGTTGAATCAACATGAACAAGCCTTGAAAACCTAATGGTAAGTTTAAAAAGCAAGTTTTAGATTGATATGTAAAGGATGACATTAAGTATACACTTCACAAGTAATAAATAATAAGTACAAAACAATACCATATTTATAAACACATTGTAAAAAGGGGGGCCTTCAATTATATTTGGAAAGCTTTTTGGGGGGGCGGGAAGACTAGAAACAAATGTAATAAATTACCAATATTCTGTCAAATCTGACTGGTACCTCTTCTTCACATTTAAATATTTCATGATATTAAGAAAGTATTGTAACATCTCTAGAGGATAATAATGGCATTGTGGTAATGATAAAAAAGAAAATAACCCCTATCAATTAGGGACGTATATTGAAGTAGGTGAAATGGATCTGTCTACAATTTCCATTTAATATTTCAGGATGAAAGAGGAAGAGATGGATTAATAAAAATTGTTGAATGTAGGTAACTATATTTTGTATATGTTTGAACATTGTAATAAAATAAAGTATTTGGGAGATTTTTAAAGATTTATTTATTTATTCATACACAACTGGAGTAACAGGCCAGAGGCACAGAGGCGGTGAGAGGATTTACCAGAGACAGTGGGGAGCAGAACAGGCAGACTGATGAAGTACACTGCTTACACTGCTGAGGGGAACTGTAGGCAAGATAGGAGAGGTCTGCTGTGCCATGTGAGTCTCCTACCTGGTCAGGGTTCAAATTGTCCTTGAAGTGGCTGTGAGGAGCTTCATGGTGCTATCTTTTAACCCATTTCACCACCAGGGAGAGCTGGGGATATTTTTTTAATGTTCATAATAGAAATAGAATAAGAGAACAAGACTCTCTAAAATGAGCTGGGATGCTCATAGCAAAAAAACAAAAAACAAAAATCAAATGAAGGCACCTATTCATGAAAACCTATGTCTCTTGGAATTGCAACATCTTTAAAAATTTCAATAAAAAAGAAAACAGAGTTATCAATATCTATGCACTCAATGTCATAACCATTCTCAGCCAAGGGTCTTCCCCCATCACCCAGAGGGCATTACCTTTAATGTTCATTCTAGGTATTTATAGGATGGTTTAATTTTGCCAAATACTTAGTAATTCAAAATACATAGTTATTTGTAGAGTTCCTTACAGTCATTTAAAATGACATGTCATCTTTCTCATCAATGAGGCAGCCCAATAGCAGGCACAGAGAAACAAACCTGAACAGCAAGCCCATCACCTCTAAGACTAGCCCAGTGATTCCACTGAGAAGGTCAAATACAAAACCCATGGAGGGTATCACACCTGACAGTAACATCTGATCTTTGCTGGAGAACAACTGGAGAAAGGCTGCACTCCCCAGACTACAATAGTCAATCAGAGTCCACCCTGCCCTGGGCGCTGCACCTGAGGGAAGAGTCACTGAGCCAGCCTTCCACCAGGTCACAGCCACACCAACAACCTGCAACCTGAGAAGAAGGTCAAATAAGGCCTCATGTCTGGGTCCTCCTCTGCCCACAGGGGTGCTTACTGCCCAAGCCCCAAAAGCCCCCAAGGCCTCAATAAAGTTTCCCTTTCACTAACTGGAATAAGCCCATTAATTAAATGACATATATACTCAGTATCTAACATGGTAACAACCATGTTCACAGGAGATTGGACTCAGAGGCAGAAATTATGCCATGACAGGGCCTACTTCTACTTTGCCCTCAAAATGTAAGTGCACATTCCACCACCATCCTATAAACATAAACACACCTTTAATTCCTTCCTTAGGCAAGGTACTAAAAACACTACAAAGACAATACTTTTCAATCATGTGTTGGCAAAACACACACACACACAATAGATGCGAACTGAGGCCACATTACTTTCTTTTTAAAAAATAGCACAATGGCAGGTTTGGGGTTTCATCTTCTATAGACAGCAAAGATGATGGTATAGAATGGTACAGGAATTACAAGCTCTGGAACAGAAGTCTCTGGATTCAATCCTAGTTTCACCAACCAACCTGGCTGTGATTGAGTGAGTTATTCTACTTCTCTAGCCTCAACTTTAAGACTGTAAAAAGAATAAAATACCAGCTGTCTCCCAGGTTTACTTGAGATAACATATGTAAAAGCATTAGCCTAGTGTGTTCTGTATTAGACACACACCTCAAAACATCCTAGTTTCTAAATAAATCACCCATGAATTTGTTCTCATCTTTCAAATTCTTGTTTAGGTAGCTTAAGAGTACGAATACTATATTTTAATAAAATAAAACTATACACAAATTTGTACATGGAAAGGCAGATGCAAACAGAGTCTACATTTTGGGTATAGCATTTAATACCCTTTATATTGTTGCAAGGTTTTTCACCCTGCAAAAACTAAAGGCAAATCTTTCAGTTGCCTCTCTTCTCAACCTATTTATTCCTTATCTCTCTCTATATATATGTATGTATATATACATATTGTTGTATGTACATACACACATACACATAAGTACACATTTACATGTACACACAAGCATATATAATAGAGTCTGTGAAGCCAAATCTTCTTTTATGTTGACCATCTCTTTCCTGAGTTCTACAAAGCTGCAAAGAGCTATAAAGGAATAGCTTATGTGTCACACAGCCTAGCCACATCAATGATTAGAAGTCTGTTTTAGCTATTTTTCCAAAATTGAAAAAATTAACATTTATGTAGACATTTATGCACATATCTTCCCTGTGCGATAAGATTATAGGGACCCTTTTTCCAGATGAGGATCAGAGAAACAAAGTAACCCAAGGAATTAGTATTCCTTGTGTCTCTTCTACCAAAGTGCAGAGGGCAGAACACTAAGAATTCCAAATGAGGATGTCCCATAGTTTTATGCAGCATTTTTCATGTGTCTCCTTTTGTTTCTGGTAATGTTTCACATTTGGATCTTCTTCTTCTTCTTTTTTTTTTTAACCATTTTTAAGTGTAGAGTTTGGTGGCATTGAGTGCATTAACTTCACAATGTTGGAAGCCATCTAGAGAACCTTTTCATCTTCCGAAACTGAAAATATGTATGCCTTGAACAACAACTCTCCCTGGCAATCACCATTCTACCTTTCGAGAGGTATTTCTGTCTCTATGAATTTGTCTACTCTAATAAATGGACGCACACAATATTTGTCCTCTGATGACTGGCTTATTTTATTTAGCCTAATGTCTTCAAGGTCCATCCATGTTGTAGCATGTGTCTGAATTTCATTTCTTTTTAAGGCTGAATAATATTCTATTGTGTGTATAAATCACATTTCATTTATCCATCTGTTGATGAACACTTAGGTTGTTCCCACTTTTTGGCTATCATGATTAATGCCATTGAGAAAATGAGTGTAGATACATGTTTGAGTGCCTGCTTTCAATTCTTGTGAGTCTATACCTAGAATTAAAATGGTACCATATTGTAACTTTATGTTTGATTTTCTGAGTAAAACTGCCACATTGTTTTCCACAGTGGACATATCATACAACTTATATTCCTACCTGTAAAGTACAGGAATCCAATTTGTCAATAATCCTCACAAACACTTGTTGCTTTCTGGTTTTTCTTTAAAAATAGCTATTCCGGGCCTTCCTGGTGATGGCGCAATGGATTAAAGCACACACTATGAAGCTGTTGCAGTCACTGCAGCTAGAGTTGAATCCCCAGCCAGCAAGGTGACGACATGGTGCAGCAGACCACTCCTGACCTGCCCGCTGCTCCCCTCAGCAGTGTACTCATCAATCTGCCTGCTGTTTCCCACTGTTTCTGGTGAATCCTTTCACCTCCACACCTCTGGCCTATACCCAAGTTCTGTATGCATAAATAAATAAATCTTAAAAAAAAAGTTATTCCAGTGGATGTGAAATGTTTGCTGGTCTTTCTAACTTTCAAAAAATAACCAAGATGGCTCCTAAGCCTTAATGAATAACTAGGAGCACATCATTCTCCATGCAGTCTATTTTTTGATGTTATGTATTATTTTATACTTTATCTATCCTGAAATTTATTTTCATTTTTCTTCATACTTACTTACCTATAGCTATGTTAAATGTATTGGTTTAACATTTCACTACCTGAAAAAACTAATGTGTGTACATACACATACATACACACACACACACATATATATTTGGAGTATTTATATGTATTCCCTCCTCAAATTACTTATAAAAACATTAAGGGCACATGGCCCTCCCTGGTGGCGCAGCGGGTTAAAGCACAGCACTGAGAATCTGAAGCCACTTCCGCATGAGTTCGATTCCCGCCTGCCGCCTGCCCCGGAGGAGACCACATGGCGAGCCAGACCTCTCCTGGCCCGCCCGCTGCTCCCCTCAGCAGTGTACTTCGTAGATCTGCCTGTTCTGCTCCCCACTCTGTCTCTGGTGAAGCCTCTCACCGCCCCTGAGCCTCTGGCCTGTACCCCAGTTCTGTATGAATAAATAAATAAATCTTAAAAAAAAAAAAAACATTAAGGGCACAAATGTTCATTTGCCCAACCTACCACTTCTGCAACTAGATTTATTTTAGAAGTGGATATGGTATGAGGCATTACAACATTTAAAACCAAAGACTTGTTTTTTAAAAAAAAGTAGAGTGTCAGCAACCAAAAAAAATAATAATAATAAACACATGCCTTTGGCAGCAACATGGTTGGACCTGGAAAAGTTCATGCTTAGTGAAATAAGCCAGAAAGGAAAGGAAAAATACTGATGATTTCACTCATAGCAGGAGTTTAAAGGACCAGGGGAGAAAATAATAATAATAATGAACAACTACATACCAGAGACATTTTACAGGGGTGGAAAGGGGAATGGGATCAAAAACAGTGGGGGAAGGAAGTACATTGGACTATGGTGATGGCACATGGGTGATTTGGTGATGGGAAGCCTACAGGGATTACAACTGAGATGGAAAAAGGCACAAAATCATGTAAAAATAAACTATTATATTATTAAAAAAAAAAAAGTAGAGTGTTTGCTTGTTAGTTTAAAAACCAACAACAAAGACTTAGGATATTCATGCATAGATTCAACTATCAATATTGCTATCACATATTCTAGCTATCTGCCATTAAGCAGATTGCTCTAAATTGTATCCTCTCATCTGTACAATGAGACTATACCTAGCTGTTTTTTTATGTTATGTTAGAATTAATGGGAAATGTGTAAAGGGCTTTACCCATTGCCTGATACACAGTAGGAGCTAGATAAATGTTAGCTAATTATTTTGCTGTTTGAATTTCAAAAGAAATAGCTAACTAACATCAGCTAAATTACTCTGGGTCGGGGACCACCCTAAGGGTTTTACATGTAGTGGTTCTTCTAGTTCTTTTAACAATCCTAAATAGATACTGTCTTTTATTTTCCAGATGAAACTGCAGAAAAGCAACATAATCTGAAGGCATAGCTACCAAGAATGAGAGTTGGGATCTGAATCCAGGTAATCTGGTTCCAAAGACCAACTTCCTCTCAACAATAAATTCTAGCCTCTCAAATACAACACGGGCCAGGCATGGAAGTGAAACCTGCCAGATTAAATGGAAACTGAACGACATTCAACCCTTTGTAAAGGACACGTCACTACTCAGCTCCATTCAGTTACTGTCATAGAGGAATGCAGACTCAGAGTTTGCCAATCTGCCAAGTTTTTGGAGAAGCCAGCAACCTGATTTTTGCTTAATGCAAGCATCAGTGCAAGCTAACATTTGGCCCATGAGTAAGTTAAGGTAGGGCAGTTAAACCAAGATAATAAACTGGGGTACAATGATACTTTTTAAGTCAGGAGGAAAAAATCAAATGGTGAGAGCAAGTAGGTGGGTATGGAAAGTTGGTATCATGTGAATTTTGCTCTTTACCACAGAAGTAGTCATAGGAGGGATAATATCTACAGGCATCAAGTACCCCACCCTATTCAGTACTCAGATATTTTGAAAGCTGAGTCCATCTATCTACCTATATCTTATTTTCCCATATATTCATTAAGTAGCAGGACTTTACTATCCCCATTTTAAAGATGTGAAAAGTGAGGCTCTGGCTTGCCTCAGTGATACAGCCTTGACTCCTAGCTTGAAGCACTTTACATTAAATTGGAAGCAAGAATTTGGGTAGCAGCAACAATCCAACTGGACAGCTAGGACACACCAGAAAATAAAGGGGTTCTTTTAAAATCATGTGATTAGTAGCAAGTGTTTAACAGAGTTAAGTTTTTTTTTTGTTTTTGTTTGTTTGTTTGTTTAAGATTTATTTATTTGCATTCAGAACTGGAGTACAGGACAGAGGTGCAGGGATGGTGAGAGGCTTCACCAGAGACAGAGTAGGGAGCAGAAAAGGCCAATTGACAAGTACAGGGCTGAGGGGAACAGCGGGCGGGTCAGGAGAGGTCTGCCACACCATGTGAGTCACCTCCATGGCTAGGAATTGAACTCATGCTGAAGTGGCTTTAGCTTCTTACTGCTGCACTTTAACCTGCCACCAGGAAGGGCCCGAGCTTGTGTTTTTAAATCCCAAGTACATACCAATCCCTAGATAATGTCTCTAAATTCCTGACCAGAAATACAGAAATCCATAAATATCTTACATCAGAATCATAAAGTCAGAAAACACCTTAAATCTTTTCCACCATTCCTATTTTGCCAGTGAAGAAACTGAAGCACAGATCAACTCCGCTATCCAAGAGCACAAGACCAGTGAGAAAAGAATGGGATTCAAATCCGAGATTCCCAATTTCAAAGACCCTGTGCTCTTCCGAAAGCATGGAAAGCAAAGGCCACTGAATGATTTCAGAGAAATTATTTTAATAATTATATACTTTAGGGTTTCCCTGGTGATGCAAGGGGTTTAGTCTCAGCACTATCAAGCTATCTTCAGCCATAATAGCACCAGTTGGATTCCTCACAAGGGAGCTGACCCGTATGATGTGGCAGACCTCTCCTATCTTGGCCACTGCTCCCCTCAGCAGTGTGTTTCAGTCAACTCCCTATTCTATTCCCTACTCTGTCTCTGGTGAATCCTCTCAACCTCCATACATCTGGCCTGTACCGCAGTTCTTCTATACATAAGTAAATAGTTTAAAATACATACTTTTTTTTAAAAAAAGATTTATTTATTTTATTCATACAGAACTGGGGTACAGGCCAGAGATGCGGAGGGTGAGAGAATTCACCAGGGACAGAGTGAGGAGCAGAACAGGCAGATCAAGAAGTACACTACTGAGGGGAGCAGCGGGCGGGTCAGGAGAGGTCTGCCACGCCATGTGGTCACCTCCAGGGCAGGCAGGGATCGAACTCATGGGAACTCATTCGGAAGTGGCTTAAGCTTCTTAGTGCTGTGCTTTAACTCGCTGCGCTACTAGGGAGGGCCTAAAATATATACTTTAAAAATTTATTTATTTATGCATACAAGAACTGGGGTACAAGACATAGTTGTGGGGGGTGGGGTGGTGGATGTATGAGAGGATTCACCAGAGACAGAGTGGGGAGCAGAACAAGCAGATGTACCAAAATACACTGCTGAGTGTAGCAGCAGACAGGCCAGGAGAGGTCTGCCTTGCCATATGGGTCACCCCCCCTTGCTGGGGACTGAACTCATGCTGCAGTGGCTGCAGACAGCCTCACAGTGCTGTGCTTTAGCCAGTTGTGCCACCAAGAGGGGCCCAAAATACATATATATACTTTAATGTGTAGTAAGGGGAAAATTGTGTGTGGTTTATAGGAACCATATTAAAAGTTTCCCTTCAAATACTGCTTTAAGAAGAACAAATTTAGAAAAAGACGTTAAATAACAACATAGATGATCCCTTTAAATGTGACTAAAATCAGAAAGGTTTAGCTTAGGGACCTCCCTGGTGGAGCAGGGGTCCCCTGCCAGAGAGCTAATCCACATGGCAGAGACTTCTCCTGCCTTGCCTGCTGCTCCCCTCAGCAGTATACTTCAGTAGATCTGCCTGTTCCATGCCTACTCTGTCTCTTGTGAGTCCTCTCACCCTCTGCCCCACCCTGTGTCTACACCCCAGGTTGCCCACATGGCACAGCAGATCTGTCCTGTCTCCCCTACCATTCTCCTCAGCTGTGTATTTTAGTAGGTCTTCCCTGTTCTGTTCCCCACTTTGTCTCTGGTGAATTCTCTCACCACCACCCCCATGCTCTGTACCTCTGGCCTATACCCAGGTTATTGTATGCATAAATAAATCTTAAATATATATATATTATGGTGATGGCACACAGGTGACTCGGTGACGGGAAACCCACGGGGATTACAATTGAGATGAAAAAAAATGTACAAAATGATGTAAAAATAAACTATTATATTATTAAAAAAATATATATATATATATATATAAAGCTCTTGAAACCAAAGAACATGAGGATTTTTGCTGTAGAACAGTGCTCAACTAGGATATTTTGTCCCTCTGGGGAGCATCTGGCAATGTCTGGAGACTTTGTTGGTTGTCACAACTGGGGAGATGCTACAGGCACATATGGGTTAGAGGCCAGGATGTTGCTAAATGACCTACAACACACAGGATAAACCTCCACAATAAAGAATTATTCAGTCTAAAATGGCAATACTGTAAAGTCTGGGGAAAAAAACCTGCTTTTGAAAACTATTCAATAACAAAAATGTTAACTAAGAAAGTTACAAAACAGCCTAATTCCAGCCCTCCCTGGTGGCGCAGCTGGTTTAAAGCACAGCACTGAGAAGCTAAAGCCACTTTCGTGTGAGTTCGATTCCCGCCTGCCCCGGAGGTGACCACATGGTGTGGCAGACCTCTCCTGACCCGCCCGCTGCTCCCCTCAGCAGTGTACTTCGTAGATCTGCCTGTTCTGCTCCCCACTCTGTCTCTGGTGAAACCTCTCGCCGCCCCTGAGCCTCTGGCCTGTACCCCAGTTCTGTATGAACAAATAAATAAATCTTAAAAAAGAAAAAAAACTAAACAGCCTAATTCGGCTTTAAATATGTACATATGCTTACAAAAAAAGAGTAAACTATATCCTTTGCATTAAAAATCATTATCCCGAGTAGGTGGGATTCTTCTTTCTTTAAGATTCCCTATTTTCTAAATTTCCTATAATATTTTTTAACATGAATAAGTGGGAAGTCTGTCTTATAAGTGCTATATTCTGATGACATACGATTTAAGGAAATTCTCAATAGTAAACTATAGAATTAGTGAAATGTCCAACAATAATGGCAGCTCCTTAAGTAAAACTAGGAAAACACTAGAAACCAATTCTTAGGGCTTCAAGGACAGTAGGATTTAGAAGAAAGTTACTGAGACAGCAGGTGGTACACTGTAAAGTATTCCCAGACCAGGACCACAGGCTGTCTTTATGTCCAGTTCCCTCTTCTGCCAGGGGATTCCCCTGGACAATATGCTCTACTGCTTATACCAGAGACGCTTTTCATTGATTCTGAGTAGTTCCTGATTTTTAAGTTCTTTTTTTAAAAGAATACTACTGACCTGACTTTTGTAAAAGCAGTATTACAACATAATAAAGCTTTTTTCCCCTCCTTGGTCGATTTTAAAAACATTGAACCAGTATTTTCCTTGTCTTATTTCATGTCTAATTTTTTAAATTTACTTATCTACTTACATTATTGTTCATTTTACAACAATGTTTACTTCCCCCTCCCCTATCCATCATTACATAGTCCCCACCAATATTTTCTTAGACCTTCTAGAAGATACCTAATACCCACTTATGAACAGGTAGTAACAGAGGTGTCAACTCGGAGATTATAAATCAAAGGCCACTTGAAGTCAACTGGCCACCAAACACCCAAATTTCAGTTATTTCTCACCAATATATCTAAGGCAAAATACATGTTTCAGACATCTATGGCACCAATTGGTATGTACAGTATATATAGCAAGGTTAAGATGAGAGAGAAATAAGAGAAACTACATAAATATCAGCCCTCAGAAACTCCAATTAGTCATTTGGCCTTAAGTAGTAACATAAAAGATAAAAGTGTAATTTAGATACACTACTTGAAGGAGAATTCAGCAGGAGGGAAATTGTGTAACAAGATTTTGAAAATACCTGAATTTGCAAAATAAAAAGTCCTCCTCCTGAGAAATACACTTAGATGGAAACAAACTCCCCAAAATAAAGAAATACATAGTTCAACATGCTAAGAATTAAAATCTCTACTTATTTATCTATAAAGGGGCACTACTATCTTAATCAAAACAGCCATATACAGAGGCAATGAAACTCAAGATAAAATATACTGAAGAGTTAAACACTTAAAAAGTTTAACACTTTA
>NW_004567114.1:24982979-24992938 GCF_000260355.1 Condylura cristata | reverse complement strand
TTCAATTGGCCTGCTTTCAGCAAATACCAAACTCAAATTGCAGACTTTGTAAATATATTCAACTGGACTAATAGAGAGGTGGAATCAACTTGGTAACCAGAGTATATATACCTATTGCTAATTAGACTAAAATGATTTTAGTCCAAGGTGAAGTTAGTCATGTAGGTTATGAAAACAAACCTGAAAAAAAAAAAACAAAGTATAAGGAAGGAGACTTTAAATGACTGCCCAGACCAAAACGCAGGTGAAGTGATTTCTGGCAACAAGACAGAGATGCTTACAGGGTGAGTGCTACAGCTGTGACCAGAACTATGTTTTTCTGACTCCCAAGTCCATAGCTCTATCCATCCCCTTAGCCCTAGTCCCTTTCTCTGTTTATAAATAAAGGAAACAAAGCAGTTAGCCAAGTATCAAAAGTGAAAGCATAAAAGGGGAAAAGTCAGAGCCTTCTAAAATGTAACATTCTAAAAAATTTCAGAGCATTTAGGAGCATGGCCCACATTCATGCAGTCCCATTCAACTTCTCTAAGCCTGGTTCCTCATATGTAAAATAAGGATCACAGTATAATCACCACCTTAGAAAGTTAATGTGATCATGTATATAAATGTGCTGGGTATGTAAAATACTCCTCCCCAAATAGCAGCTGATAAATGACCTACTCAAATATTATATATTTTTATTAATAAGCATTATACTTTTTATAAACAGGATTGTCTCAGTTGAATTCTAGAAGCCGCCTTAATTTTGTAAATGTTAGAGAGCAATACGATTTTGAAGGATCAGCATGGAATGTGAAATGAGAAACAAGTTTCATTAAGCTTATGTAATGTTGGCGGTGACAATTAATAAGCAGTAAAGCTGAAAAGAAGAAAAACTTAAGTAGCAGATAATAGAACCAAATTTTCTACAAGAGCAAGGTAATAAAAGTCTACTTTCATCTCCAGAATTACATTTCACTTTATTTTAACCAGAGACAATTCTAATACCTGTTTTTCTCACTAATGCCCTACCTGCTCTCTGTACTACAGAACCATCAGCACTCATCAATGTCTTTTTTTTTGATTCCTTGGCATTTCATTATAAAAATACAAGACTTTTAAAATCTCCCATATTTTTAGACTATACATAACACTGGCTAGTTTCCAAGTGGAAAATAAGACTTAGCATTTAGGAAAGGGCCTGGCACGTGCTAAATAAATGTTTTAAAATAATAATTATAGCCATTAATAAAACTAAAGAAACACACTTAGGTGTTCTCATTAAATATTTTTAATGAATAAATAAACACAAGAGGCCCCTGCTGGTTGTGCAATGGGTTGAAGCACAGCACTGCAGCTGGCCGCAGCTGCTTCAGTGGGAGTTCCATCCCCAGCCTTGGAGGTGGCCCACATGGCTCGGCAGACCTCTCCTGTCTCGCTCACTGCTCCCCTCAGCAGAGTACTTCATCTGTTCTTCTCCCCACTCTGACTCTGGTGAATCCTCTTACCGCCCCTGTACCCTGGCCTGCATAAATAAATAAAAACTTAAAAAAAAAAAGCTTTTTTTGACATGCTAACAATGTTTAAAGAGGCTGTTAACTACATTTACAGCAAAACACAAATATAACTGATTATCTAAGAGGAGCAACTAGAGTTGTACATGTGCTAGGAAACTGCTAACAATTAAAAGAGATCCAGAAAAGGGGATCTGCCTTATAAGAAAAGGGAAAGGAAAATAAAAAGAGGCAACTTACAAGCCATACCTGCCTGGGAGCAATGAGCCCAGAGTCCTGACTGCAAGGACTAATGTGGTAACTGTGGACAATTCACCTATGTATCCACTACCTTTTATAAGATAAAGATACAAATTGAGGCTCATGAAAGACTTCATCAACTTTTGATTTTTGCTGTACCCATATAAAATATTCACTGGCTTTCTTGGTTTAAAATTGATTTTTTAAAATGTAATGTCACCTTATGCAAAAAATACATTTAAATTATTCTAGGGCCCTCCCTGGTGGCACAGTGGGTTAAAGCACAGCACAAAGAAGCTTAAGCCACTTCCACATGAGTTCGATCCCCGCCTGCCCTGGTGGAGATCCAGGCAGACCTCTCCTGACCCGCTGGCTGCTCCCCTCAGCAGTGTACTTCGTGATCTGCCTGTTCTGCTCCCTGCTCTGTTTCTGGTGAATCCTCTCACCCTCCGCATCTCTGGCCTGTACCCCAGTTCTGTACGAATAAATAAATCTTTAAATATATATACATATATATATTCTATACATGCTAGTTAATGTTTCTAAAAGTCTAAAATGTACTAATAAATGTTCAATATCAAAGATCACCTAAAAAGCACCTTACACTATGACAATAACCTAGTCCTTATAAATTAACAAACTTTTTTTTTTTAAAGATTTATTTATTTGTACATACAGAACTGGGGTACAGGCCAGAGGCTCAGGGGCGGTGAGAGGCTTCACCAGAGACAGAGTGGGGAGCAGAACAGGCAGATGGACGAAGTACACTGCTGAGGGGAACAGCGGGCGGGTCAGGAGAGGTCTGCCACGCCATGTGGTCACCTCCGGGGCAGGCAGGGATCGAACTCATGCGGAAGTGGCTTTAGCTTCTCAGTGCAGTGCTTTAACCCGCTGCGCCACCACGGAGGGCCAAAATTAACAAACTTTTAAAGAGAGTTGAATAGAAAAGAAAGGTAATTTCATAATATCACAAGATTCCAAGGGTTAATTCTAACAGACTAGTAATTAGTTCTTTAATTATGAGGGGGTTTTTTTATATATAAAAAGACTCCAAAAATTGAAAATAGAATTGATTCCTAACCTACATAACCCTCATTTAAATTAGATTATTTTGCCTGAAAAGATTTAAAATCTAAAGAGGTATCTGAAATCAATTCTTCTTGAAATCATAAAAAAGAAAAAAAATAAACAAAGCACTATTAGCTATAAACGTGCTCTATTTGCCCTCATTCTGGATGTATGAGCAAATAAATAAAACTTCTTAAACCTGGAATTTAGAAAAGCAGTATCTATCTGTGTCTTAAATCTTACTGGTCAATAAAGACCCCAAACTAAATGATTACTTTCCTGTGAAATCTATCACTGATCAGTGCATGAGCACACATTTGTACCTGGGCTAACACCTCTTTTCACTGTAGTGGCCAGGATACATAAGTGAGGGCCACTGCTCTTCTTAGAAACTCTGAGTAAGCAAAAATGCATTGACATAGGTGAAGTCAGTGAAAATCCTATGAACACTGGTGAACACAGAACTATTTTATGACATGCTAACAATGTTTAATGAGTCTGGTAGGATTTTAGATTAATTAATTAAACCTCACTAGTCTGTTTTAAAACAGAAGTGGCATACCCAGGCATACTTCTAAATCTGAAAAGTAGGTGAGGAAAATGTCTATACCCATGTCTTTTTTTTATCCTTATGACATTTATAATTTATAATTTATCTCCTCTCTCTGTATATATACACACACATATATTCTCCATATATGTAAAAAAAAACTGTTAAAAGCTTGTATGTTATGTGTGTGTGTATGTGTGTATAGATAGAATAACCACCGATAGGAATAGTTACATGAGTTATAGGTATAACAAAGCCATCTCCATGAGCTTTCTTTCCTACCAGAGCTCAAAAGCAAGAGGAGTCTTATTTTATTGAGTACTGCAAAACGAAGGAAAATTGAATATCAAAGTATCATGAAACAGAGGAAAGTTAAAAAGGGTCACATAGTATTACAGAGAAGTAAACACTTTTTAATGCAAGCTTTTTGAGAGCATGATTTATCTCTGATTCATCATCTCTGTTTTTACAGTTTCTGTCTTATAAATAGTATGAACCCAATAACTATTTGTTGGACTAATAACTGGACAAAATTAAACACCCTCACAGCAATGGATTATCAGTAATTAGAAAACTCAGAAATTGATTCCTTCATCACCTTGTCAAATGTATGGCAATGAAAGTTTTTCAAAGTCAGGTATCTGCTGTACCACTGGCCATATTTTTTCTGATGAACAGCTAGACCAACAAATTCATTCTAATTAAACACAGGGGATGTTTTAATAGTCATTTAAGTATTTTCTGGCTAATGCCAAACACTTCACGTGTAAGTAATATGCTCTTACATAAATTTATTTTTAAAAAAAAGTTCTATAAAATAGAACAAAATGGTGATTTGGCAAGAGAAAATGATTGGTAATTAATAGGTTCAAATTAAGCATATAGTTATTATCATAGCTATTATTTCATGCAAAAGTTTTATAATTTAAAAAGTGTGACTAGAGTCACACTTGTTCAAAAAGTTCATCTGACTGAGAACTTTCTCAGTTTTTCACAATATACTACTGTATATATCAAGAGTAATGAATGTTAGATGTTAAAGATGTCAATCTCCTAAATGCTTTTTATGAGACTGAAGTGAAACAAAAACAATAATAAGAGTTACAGCAGCAGTAGCAACCAGAGCAAACATCAAGGCCTTTTTGCTAGGGACTTTACACCTGTTATTTCATTCAAGCCTCACCACAACCATGTGAGGTATTATTGTCTGTATTATATGAATGAGGAAACAAAGATAAGTGACTTGTCAAAGTTAGAAATAGTTGAGCTGGTGTTCTAGTCAGGCAATCAGACTACATACATGCTCCTAACCTAACTCTCCTCTCCCCCCTCCACCCTTTCTCCTCTATATATACACACACATACATTTTCCATATATGTAAAAAAAAAACTGTTAAAAGCTTGTCTGTTATATATGTGTGTATATATATAGAGATAGAATAACCACCAATAGGAATAGTTATCTGAGTTATAGATATTATGAGCAAGTGATTAAACGCCTCTCCTCATTCACAACTTCTACATAACACTTTGAATTCATATAGTTGATGCTATTCAAAAAGCTTCTCAAGATGTTTTCCCTACATTTAGTCACAGGCATTGAGAGAGATGATAATCTTTCACTGTAACTCAAACTTTATACTTAGGAGCCACTAATCTGCTAGCTCTACAGGTTCCAATGCTTTTAATATCAATTCAGAGGAAACAATGCGAGGCCAACTCTCATTGCTGAAGTGCTGAATATGTCTGTTTACTGCACAAACAATTTACAAGATACTAGAAGGTAGAGCTATAACTCAAGTTAGACATACACAGAGCTACACTCTGCCTGGTCTTGTAATCAGGTCCCAAGATGTTCATCTTCTTCCCAAAGAAGAAAAGACTTCAAGGAATCCATTCTAGAGAAAAGGAGAAGCATAGAGGAGGCAATTTAAAGTACTGGAGGCAACCAAAGACATAAAAGGTAAATCCAGGATATCCCCTAAATATGTGTATTAACATAAACTTGATGCTGTTAGGATCTTTAGTAAGTAGCACTTCAACATACAGTATCACTCCTCAACCCTCAAAAGACTAAAACACATAAATATTCTAAAGGACTGAAATCATGAAGCATAAACTGCTCTTCATAAAAAGTAATGTTTATTTTAACCCATATAGTTTGCAAAGTATCTTCACAGATGCCACATGTATTAGGTAGTAAGAGCATGTTGCTACCCCATTTTACAGATGAGAAATGAAAGGGTTTCCCTAAATTCATACAAGTGACTGGTAGAGCCTCCAACTCAAATCATGCAAAGCCAAATCCCAGGGTCTTTCACACCACAGTGTGCCTCCTCATTCCACAACAGAAAGTCACAAAACTATCCCGTCTGACCCATTTGCACTAGTTCACTAGCAATACTCGTAAAAACAAACGGCAACTATTAATGTAATAACTGCAAAATGGAAAGGAAACAAACTCAGCATTTTCCAAGAGGTTCCCAACTTTGCCTACTGGAGTTCTCACAACAGTCCTTCAGGTAGGCACTGGTATTCCTATTGCATTAGGAAACAGACTGAACAGGAGCAACTTGACTAAGGGCTACAATTAACCATACAGCAGTGATTTTAACCATGAGTCTGCTATACCACACTGCCTCATATAATATTACAGTCTGATCAGTGATAAAGAAAAATACTTTTAGGTTACAATATTTTAATGTTTTAAAATGACAAAAAACCCTTCTCTGTCTGTTGCTGTCACAAACTTCTCAGCAGAGCATCTTTTCTTCTTCCTGATTTTATCTTAATATCTGCTGACATTAGCCCTGGAAAAGGGGCTAGCTGTTGGCAGAAAAAAATCCATGGCATCTTTAGCAAATAGCATTTATAAGGCCACTTAACTATTGTTTTTGCCCAGGTCTTAATTATATCAAATTGCATGTGGCACAAGAAGTGTGAGCCTGCCCAAACAATTAAGAAGTGAAAACAGTGAACAAATGAAAATATCTATCCTTTTACTCACCACTTTGTGAGTTTTAACCTATCCCAACAAAATACAGCAAAATGCAAAGTAATCATATTGTCAAATCTCTTTGTGTAATGACTCTCATGTTTAAAAAAAATTTTGTATTTTCATATCAGCACTCTTAATAAAATTGTATTTCAGAGTCAAAATGTAAAAAATAGAAGTAATCTTGGGCCCTCTCTGGTGGCGCAGCGGGTTAAAGCACTGCACTGAGAAGCTAAAGCCACTTCCGCATGAGTTCGATTCCTGCCTGCCCTGGAGGAGATCCACATGGCGTGGCAGACCTCTCCTGACCCGCCCGCTGCTCCCCTCAGCAGTGTACTTCGTTGATCTGCCTGTTCTGCTCCCTGCTCTGTCTCTGGTGAATCCTTTCACCCTCCGCATCTCTGGCCTGTACCCCAGTTCCATATGAATAAATAAATAAATCTTTAAAAAAAAAAAAAGAAGTAATCTTATTACCAGTCCACCCATTACTGTGACAAGTTAGAAATAGACTGGCTTCAAAATACTATGTACCCCACCCCTGAGGTATTAACTGCTCAAAAAAGACAGTGATAGAAAAAGAGAAAATGTAATCACATCACTTTAGTTTTAAATTTGGGAAGGACTTCCCAGAACAAAATTTAATTAGCTTTAACAAGTTAAAGGTATTTATGATTCCCTGTGGGATGGGGGCAGGCTTCCTTATCTGAAGCAAATAGGAGGAAATTTAAGTTAGCATAAATTGTAGTCTTAATGGAAGGTGACTAGTAAAAAGGATTTAAACAAAACTCTTAGTTCATGGAACAAATAAACTAAGTCTATCAGAGTTAAAAGGGGAGGGGCTAGTGGAAAAGTAGAAGGAAGGAACAAGGACCAGAGTAGAAAAAAAAAAGGAAACAGGAAAAACTGAGCAGGAGGAAGTGTAAGGAGAGGAGGAGGGGTAAACTGTAAAGAAGGCTAGACTCAAGAAAGTACTGCTGGACATGTGCAACTAAACTCACAGCTTACTTTTTTTTAAAGATTTATTTATTTATGCATACAAAACTGCGGTACAGACCAGAGGTGCAGCAGCGGTGAGAGGATTCACCAAAGACAGAGTTGGGAGCAGAACAGGCAGATCCACAAAGTACACTGCTGAGGGGAGCAGAGTTGAGAGGCAAGAGAGGTCAGCCGCACCTGTGGCCCACCTCCCGGAATGGGATTGAACTCTCACTGAAGGGCTGCTGCGCTTTAACCCGTTGTGCCATCAGGGAGAGCCTCAGCTTACTTTTCTTACAACTAGGAAAGGAAGAAAATTAATTCCCAGGACCATACAGGTTTGCCTGACGCTATCCTATGGAAGGAATCCTCTTCTAAGGAGCAGATTTAAACTAAAGGAAATAAACTAGGCAAAACCAGAGAAAATGGAGTTCATTTGAGACATAGGAAAGATCCTACAGAAGAATAACTGGCAGAGATGGAGGGAACTTTCTAATGTTTTAAAAAACTTTAAATGAGTGGATTACGTGGTATGTATCTTCATCGGTTATTTACTAACAGTATAGTAAACCTGGCTATATATGACTGCACTTACTATTTAATAAACAGTATTAGTTCGGTCTGTAAAAGAGTACCTCTTCAAATTCCCTAGCCCACTATGGTGAGTTTACGTTTGTCTGGAAACACCTCTGTTGGAATACATCAGTCTGGGAAGGAGAAAGAGATATTAACAAATACAGAAGCAATGGGGGGAAGGGGTGTTGAGAGGGAGTTCTTTATGAGATCATCCCCCATTTTTGCCCTTGGAGTTTTGGGGAGGTGTGGGGGAAGGAAGATTTTGTTTGAGGTACGCCTCGCAGTAAGTTATCAGGTTTCTTCTTAGGGGAATGATCGAGGGCCAAAATCTACCTATCAAAGAGAAAATGATCCAGGATGGAAAAGTCAATTCCGAAGAAACCCCAGACGATTTATCATGAAATGATCACACACATCTTATCTCTGCTAATCCCAAATTGGACAGCTTGCCCCGTGTCACTTCCAACTGCTTCTCGCGAAGAAGACAGATGCTTTGCCGTGATCCCAGAAGTTTCTGGCGAGTTGCCCATTGACGTAAAATAGAAAACTGTTCGGGGACCGGCCTCGGTGCAGCAAAGCGCCACGTCCAGCACTGGAATGCCCCTTCCTCCCTCTCAGGGTAGGAAATGGGACCCGGTAGGACAGAAGGGGAGCTAGAACGCCAGATCACGGGTCTCCACCCCTGAGCTCAATTTTGGGGACTAGCCCCCAGCGTACAGCCATCTCCAATCGCCCAGCCTTAGGCCGGCGACCCCCGGGACGAGCGCCCCCAACGGCAGCAGGCGCACCTCCCCGGGGGCAGCTGTCGCGGAGTCCGCCCGCACGGGCCTCCCTGGGAGCAATAGGCTATCGATTCAGCTGCCTGTCGCTAGGAGCCCCGGGAGAGCGAGGCCTACACAGCCCGGCCGGAGCCCCGGCCTCGATTTCGCCACTTACCCCGACACCGGAGCGGGTACCCGGGGACAACCGAACCCAGCTAGGAGGGAGGGAGGCGGCGCCCGGCCCACCTGCAACCGCAGCCATGGGGAAAGGCGGTGCGGGCTCCAGGTTACTGCCAACGCGACTCCCGGGGTCGCCCGCCCACCCCCAGCCTCGCAAGTTGCGCATTCAAGTTCAGACCGGCGCCCCGTAGTCCCCAGAGCCCTCGCACTCTCGAGTCCCTGATAACAACAGGACGCGGAAGAGGCCCCCACAGCACCGACCGAGGAGGAGCTGGGCCCCTCGGGGCGCGAGCGGGGCGCCGACCTCCACCGGCCCGCCAGTGCCCTCCCCTCCGCCGCCCCCGCCGGCACGGGTCGCAGCCCCCGGCCCTCCGGCGTCCAGCCCCGTCGCCGCCTGGCTCCGAGGCCCCTGGACCAGGACGCCGGCGACCGGGGCTGGAGTTCCCCCGAGCCGCGGCGCGCTCGGCCTCCTCCCCCTCCAGATCCCCCAAGTGGCCCCCGCACCCTTTTAAAGTACGCGGAGGAAGAGTTTCCCACCAAACTTTGCCGGGCGGTAACCTCGCCCCCCTCCCCAACCCACACTTTCCGGGCAGTCATCAGGAGAGATCACTTTCCACTTGGGATAAAGCGAATTAAGGACCTGTCAACCATTTTAGGTCTTTTTTTATAGAAGACATCCTCTCCTTCCCCTCCCTCCCTCCCCCCGCCGGGGCTTTAATTTGACACCAAATCTGCCCACCGCGGAAGGGGGGGTTGAGAAGGGAGGGGGTGGGGACGGAGGGGAGGAAGAGGGAGGCGAGGGCAGCGAAAAGGGGAGGTGGGCGGGGGGCGCGGGGAGGGGAAGGAGGTTGATTTACCTGAGACCAGCCACTGGCCTCCATTGTTGGAGAATTCAATGGCATTGACACAGCCGAAGTGGCCGAGGAGGTCCTTCTTGTAGAGGTTTCTGCAGCCCCGCAGGCGTCTCCTCTGAAAGTCCTGAGTGAGCAGGGGGTCCCCATGCAAGCCCCGCTGGGACAAGAAGCCCACCACTGACCTCATGCTGCCCCCCAGGCCAGCTCTCCTCTTCATGCTGGAACCGCCGCCGCCGCCGTTCGCGCCGCCGCCCCTCCCTCGGCCTC
>NW_004567114.1:24981301-24982633 GCF_000260355.1 Condylura cristata | reverse complement strand
GCGGGCGGCGGCTGGCTTTTCCCGCCGCAGCGCCCGGGCGCTCGGGACCGGGTCGCGCTGGACGGAGACCCCGCGGCGCCCCCGGAGAGCCGCACTCTCCGAAGTTGAAAGCGCGTAACAATCAAAGTGGCGGCGAGGCTGCGGGCTAGTCCTCCTCACCCCGCCCAGAGCCCGCGCGGGTTCGGTTCTCCACTCCCTCAACCCGCTTCAGACGGGAAAATGCGGCCCGAGGTGGGAAAGAGGGAAAGAGGTGGAGGGTCGGCTGTGTTAGCCGCAGCCTGGAGCACGTAAGCGAAGGGATGTAGGTGTGAAGGCTGCACCGTGCGGGGAGGTTGCCTGGGGATTTTGTCTGTATACCCGACCCTTCCTCCCTAGCCCCCCAGAAGTTGCTAGCGCTACCCGCCCCCCCCTCCAAAATTCAGTTCTCTCTCCCTCCAATCCCTCACTGGAAAAAGCGAAATTGTTCCACTGGTAGATAACAGAGTGGCATATGGGAAAAAGAGAGGGAGAAAGAGATTCTTAAGTGAGAAAATTGCTAACAGCGAGTCAAGAAAGCTCAGAGAAGCAGAAAGTACTTCTATTAGTTCCAGGTACGTTTGCAAGACACAAGAAGCATTATTTGAAAATAGCAATAGCAATATATGTTATTTAATTGGTGCAGGGAGCGCCTCTTGAAGTTCTTGAGTGTGGAGCTCAAGAGGCTATACAGCTGTTAGCCAGCAGCTGCGTGCCAAGGCCAGCAGGGCTGCACTTCACTTTGGCGGGAGCCTCCAGTTGACCCCAGTGAAGAGACTGGGTGTTAAATGCTTTAGAATTCTAAATCGCTTAACAATAAAAAACCCCCCTTAGTGCATTTTTCCTAGAAGATAGCCTCTGCCATTGCATGCAATAAACCACTGGACTAAGCAGGTATGTCAGTTTGCCCTTTCAATTTAGCCCATTTCCACCCTCTGCATCAGAAATGGCACATCTGCATGAACACGGACATTCACGTGCATCAAGCAAAATCTTGATGAGATGAATCACGCTAGTAACTAACCTAGTGAGTCGAATTAAAAGTCAAGATTGTAAGAAATTTTATTGAACTTAACAAAAATTCACCGATTTCAGAAATTGTGTTTTTAATATATTGTTTCCCTAAAAGGAAAATAATACATGGAGTTTCCTTTTTAGAATTTTATACTCAGTATGGTTTTTAGAAGGTTTGTTCATTATAATAGCCTTGTAGAGATCATAGTTGCATGTCAACTTGATTGATTTTTTAGCACCCAACAGCTTTTCTTCATAGCAATACCTTAATGTATAAGTAAACATTAGTTTCATGATTATAGC
>NW_004567114.1:24971497-24981127 GCF_000260355.1 Condylura cristata | reverse complement strand
AAAGGTAGTAACTTTTTTTTTTAATGTATTGAGTTTGAGATATCTGTATTTCATTCCAAAGAAGACAATTTCCAGTCCAGTTGCTTATCTCACTGTTCCTTTGCTTGACTTAGTCCACACTCAAAAAAGGGAGTCTCTGGCCCCCCAGTTAATAGGACATCCATTATAAGTACCTTCTCTGCCTGGGATGGGGGAAATGGGCACAATCATGATCTGGTTGAAGTGGCCTTGTCACAGTGACCCAGCTGCTTTTCCCCTGGTAAGCACATATATTTTCCCCACAACTTATAACGTGACTCGCTTTCCCCTAATCTTGGAATGAACTGTCCCATTTACCTCACCCTAAAAATAGACCAGGATCTGGTCACATGCCAGTCCAATTCTAGGACTTTGCTAGAAACTTCCTTAACTGTGCAGTACCACTAAGCCTGTTTTTATCTTACTCTTTATCTCTGGCTAACTTTTTCCCTTAATTAGGATTGCCAGATAAAATCCAAGATAGCCAGTTTAATATGAATTTCAGATAAACAGGGAATCATTTATAGTTAGGTATACTAACTGTAATAGGTAGTGACTATATATGTAGTACATGGGATATAATTATACTTAATTAAATTTAGTATGTCTGAAATCCAAACTGAATTGAGTATCCTATATTTTTAAATCTGTGTTTACTGAATTTGGTAACCCTACCTATAATCTAACTTTAAAAGATAAAGCCCCCTGGCATTTATTTGCTTTTATTATGAACTTAAAGTAGTCCCTTGTGTCATTAATCACAAACTAATATCTTATACATAATTATATAACACAAACATTTAATCAACTTCAGTTACCACATGAGCTTGATCTGATACAGGCATACACTGCATAAGAATAGCAAATGAGGGCCCTCCCTGGTGACACAGCCCATTAAAGCACAGCACTAAGAAGCTAAAGCCACTTCTGCATGAGTTTGATCCTGCCTGCCCCAAGGTGAGCACACAGTGTGGCAGACCTCTCCTGACCCGCCCCCTGCTCCCCTCAGCAGTGTACTGCATCAGTCTACCTGTTCTGTTCCCCACTCTGTCTCTGACGAATCCTCTCACTGCCCCTGCATCTCTGGCCTGTACCCCAGTTCTGTATGTACAAATAAATAAATCTTAAAAAAAAAAAAATAGCAAATGAAATTAGACTCCTGAGTAATCTCTTCAGATTATATAGAATAGGTAGAGGGAGAGGGGATAAATGAAGAATCTTAATTTTTTTACTGAGTAAGGTTCATTGCCTTCTCTATGGCAGCTTTGAGATGCTTTAAAAATTCATTCTGAAAAAAACTAAGGTTTGGAAATAGCATAACTCAGAAAATCTTATTTGTTTCACCATGGGTTAAATATGGATCAAGCAGAGTTTTCAGAAATTCATTATATTCTTTGAATTTACTTTGGTTGGCCCAGTTATCAGTGAAGATTGAAGAATCTTCAAAAACTGACTATATACTTAGGAAATGCTTGAACATTAGAAATAGATTTTTTTAACATAAGAAAATACTAAGCACCTTTTCAAATATCTACTAAATTTTAGTATATCAAGAATTAACATATGAATACTAACATGCTCAGAAAAGATTTTATTTAAGAATATTTTCAAATTTAAGGTAATCTGTTACTCAGAGATATTGACAAAGATCAATGTCTCAAGTGCATGTGTAATTTGCATAATTTAACTGTAATAAAAATCATTTAAGCTTTAAATTTATTGTTGACTTCAAACAAATAAGTCAGTTTTAATTTGGAGAAAAGCTGTTACATTTTTCAGTACAAACCCCTATCACACAATCTACAGGACAAGGCCATTTAACCACATCATGACTGTGCCCATTTCCTCCATGTTCTCTTGTCCTCACATACCAGTGGGTAAAGTGGCTTCTCATTACGATTTGGTTTGAAATTCCCTGAAGGCTCTTGATGCTGAGTATCTTTTCATGTGCTTGTCGGTCATTTGTACATCTTTGGAGAAATGTCTTTTCAGATCTTTTGCTCATTTTTAATTGTGTTTTCATTTCTGAGTTGTAAGAGTTCTTTACATATATATATACACACATATATACATATATATATATATAAACAATACATATAAGACACAAATCCCTTAGTAGATTTGATTTGCAAATGCTTCTCCCATCCTTGTCTTCATTTTCTTGATTTTGTCATTTGAAACATAGAAGTTTAGTTTTGTTGTGGTCCAATTTTCTATTTTTTATTTATTACTTATACATTTCATTATCATAGGTAAGAAACATTACCTAATCCAAGGTCACAAAATTTACTCCTATCTGTTAGTCTAAGAGTTTATCATTTTGGGCCCTCCCTGGTGGCACAGTGGGTTAAAGCACAGCACTATGAAGCTATCTGCAGCACGAGTTCCATCCTCCGCCAGCAAGGTGATCTACAGGATGTGGCAGACCTCTCTTAACCCACCCGCTGCTCCCCTCAGCAGAGTATTTCAGTACATCTGCCTGTTCTGCTCACTGCTCTGTCTCACCACCTGTACCTCTAGCCTATACCCCAGTTGTGTATGCATAAATAAATAAATGTTTTTAAAAAGAGTTTATAGTTTTAACTTTTACATTTAGGTCTATGATTCACTTTGAGTTAATTTTTGAATGTGGTGAGAGGTAAGAGTTCAACTTTATTTTTTACATTTGGACATTTAGCCACCCCAGTACTATGTTTTAAAAGACTATGCTTTTCCCCCATTGAACTGCCAGTATATAAAAATACAATAAATTGTACATTGACTTTGTATATCTGATTGTCTTTTTGTGAATTTCTTAAATTTTATATATACAAAATTACATCATTTGCTAATAGAAATAGTTTTGCTTAGTCCTTTTAATCTGTATGCCTTTTCCTTCCTTAACTAATTGCCTTGGCTAGAACCTCTAGTACAATGTCGAAGGAGTAAGAGCAGACATCATGTCTTGTTTCTGATATTATGGGGAAAGATTTTAGTCTTTAGTCACCATTAAACATTATGTTTGCTGTGGGTTTTGTGCAGTTCCCTTTATCAGGCTGCAGAAATTCCTTTGTTTCTAGTTGTAGAATGTTTCTATCTTGAAAGATTATTGAATCCTATCAAATGCTTTTTTCTTTGTCTTGAAATTATCATCTGGTTTCTGCCATTAATTCTGTAATATGATATACTATATTCTATATAATATGTAATCTATGTAATATCTATTAATATCTACTAATATGATATACTACATATTATATTCTAATGGCTAATATCAATAATTAAAAAATGGTGTGCTATGCAGGTTGTTTTTCATATTTTAAGTCAGTCTTAATTTCATGAGATAAATCCTACTTCACCATGGTGTTCAGTACTTTTATATGTTACTAGATTCACCTTGCTAGTATTTTATGAAGATCTTTGTGATTATATTTATAAGGAGGTTCATCTTTGATTTTCTTGTAATGACTTTGTCTGATTTTAGTGTCAGGGTAATGCTTGCCTCATATGATGAGTTGAAAGTCCATCCTTCAATATTTTTTGGAAGAGTTTGTGAAAGATTAGTGTTCAATTTCTCCCACACTTTTGGTAGAAGACCTCTAGGGGAGTTGTGACTAGAATTTTCTTTATGAGAAGGTTTTTTATTCCTGATTCAAATTCTTACTATACTTGTATTCAGATTTTCTATTTCTCTTTAGTTCAGTTTTAGTAGTTTGCATGTTTTCTATTAATTCACCTAGGTTAGCTAATTAATTAGCATGTTCAAAGCATTCTCTTTTATTTCTATAAAGTTGTACATAATATCAACTCTTTAATTCCTGCTTTTAGTAATGCAAATATTCTCTTTTTTAATTTTTCAGATTTCTACTTCATTTTTTATAGTCTTTTTCACATGATTTGAAGTGAATTTTCAAGCTCAATAATTGAATTCAATAGTTAAAGACAGAAAACTATTTGTTGAAATTTTTAAATCACATTCCATCTTTCCCGACATTTGATTCATGTTTTGCATGCTTGATTCTTCATTCCTCTAACCTTTGTGCAGTGAAAGTGAACAGGAACTCTCAATGGCCAGGAGTATTCATTTGATATTTACTCAGTGACATTTTCTGTACTATTTTATGCCAACCATCTGAGTATTGCATATTTGAAATTTTCCTGAAAAAGTCATCAGGAGCCAGCTGTTTTTACTTATTTTTAATTGTAGGTTTCCACAAGTATAACCCCTAGTTAGTGATGTAAAAAACTGTTAAATAGAGTTAACCTATTTCATTGAGTATATAGTCTATAGCCAAGATTTTTCTTTCCCAGAAAGGGTGCCATGGATATGAAATGTTCATGATTGTCTTCAATGTTGCTAAACACCACTTTAGAAAATAAAATTAGACAATGCACCCTCCCCAAAGTAAAATATGCCCAAGAAGAAAAAAGGAAATTCTTCGATATAGAGGTCAAATTTAAATTGTCTTCATAGGTTTGGAATAAACCCCTGAAAATGAACTGCTATATTTCTAAATTTCTCCCTTCCTTCTGAACAAGGTACGTGAATCCATAAGGTAAATATAATTAACATTTTTTTAAACTACAGATTCATTTAAGTTGGGACTAGTGATATACCTGGTTATCTATGAGCTTGCTGGAAGATAATCATTATTCAAATCACAAAGTGATGAAGCCCATGATATCTCAGAAAACATTGGGTCAAATATCTTCCCACTTGTGTTTTGTTCCCCATTAAATCTATACATCAGCAAGAGATTCTGGCTCACAATTGTGTGAGGAATCTTTCCAAAATGTCCCTGATCAAGACTGTGCTTTCTCTTTGGTTTCTGGTCCAGACTCTTTTATCTGCTTTTCAAGTCTCTCCATGTTTTGTATCTACCATATTTATAATAAGATTTCCTGTTATGCCTCATCACAAATCTACCAAGCTGATAGCCCATTCTTCCCTACATACTCATACATGGACATTACTCTCCTAGCTTAGACTACAGCTTCTCTTTATCCATCCAAATCCTATATGTACTTTAAGGTACATTTTTTTTATTAGCCTCTTCTCCTACAAATCAATCACATGAATTTTCCTTTCCCAAGATTCCTATCATAGTTAGCACCAAAGTTTACCTGTTAAATTTTTACCGTTTCTATATCCCTATATTGTTTTTTAAAAATACTTGACATAATTGTAAAAAGCTAGTAACTGTAAGTCCTGTTTGGTTAGACATGAATTATCTTTCATTCACTGAGGAAATATTGATTAGCATCTATTATATGCCTTTGTGCTAAGTAGATGCAAGGAATATAAAAGTGAGTGAAAAAGAAAATCCTGACCAACAGTCATAGTATTTAATGTGACAGTGAACAGACTTCAATGAAATACTCAGGCAGTAAATACTAGACTTCAGCAATATAACCATTGCTAAAATTTATTGAGCATGTATTAATGCCACTTAACTTATTTAATGTTCTCAATAGTCCTATGAAGAAAATGTTATTCCATTTTTCACTTGAGGAAAGTAACAGTTCTGGTATATAAAAGTGTATGATGCCTCAGTTTCCACATATATTAAATTGAGTTGTTATAAATTCTTTCAATAGAGACTTAGATCAGTGCCTGAATTTAGTAAACATCTCTGAATATTATTTTGATTATGATGTTGGTGAGAAATTAAAATGGAGGAATCCTATTACAGACATTAAGAATCCAACTGGCTCCAACCAGCTATAACCAGCTCCAGCTGGCTTCAACTCACTCATTAACAGCTACAACCAGCTCAAATTTGCTGACACCATTTCTAAATAGCTCCAATTAGTTACAACCAGATCAAGCCAGCTCCAGTTGGATCCACCTGTCTCCAACAGGCTTCAACCTGATTCAACTAACTACAAATGAACCTAACCTCCCCAAGTCGTCTGCTCTACAGTGATCTAAAACAATTCTAGCCAGATTGAACCAATTATAACCCAGCTAGAACCAGCACCAACCAGCTGGTTGGTGGTAGAACCAGCCAGTTCTAAACAGCTCTAATTATATTGAACCAGCCTGAACTGGCTGGATCAGGGTTCCACCAGCTACAGATGGTTCCAGTCAGCTCCACCCAATCTGACCAAACAGCTCTAGCTGTATCTTTTGGACACTAGTGTCATTTAGGTACCACTGTCGATTGTACAATGAATGGCGTTGGACCAATCAGAAGGTGATTCTCCTCATTCCAAAGTCTGTCAACGTACCTTCTAACCAGCAGTCCTTGTTGGGCCTCCATTCTGCCAAGAGGAACTCAAAAGAGACAATTGTTTGATGTTTGTGTGGTTGGTTGAGTTGTTGCTTAGGGTTTGGAAGTTTCTGCACTGGGGCCATGCACTGAGCCACCTCCAAACCCCCACCGAAGCCCACAGGTCCGTGAACATCCAGGGCCATGTGTTAGCACATCACTCAGAATAACGAACCCTGCCAGAAGAAAGCAAATGCTGTTTTACTTCAAATCATGGATGCTGCAATCATATGATATTTGTTAAGCTGCCAAACGTTTATTTAGCATTTACTGTATGGAATTTTCTGAACACCTCTTTAACATGAGGAAGGTTATCCTGCTAAGGATGCAATTCAGCTCTTCCTTTTTTATTACTATTTCAAATATATCTTTTATTAAACAGTTATAATCAACTTGAACCTGCCTCAACCAGATCCAACTTACTATACTTGCTCAAATGACTGGAATTGGCTTCAGCTGGATCCAGCAGACTCCAGTCACCTCCAGCTGGATCCAACTGGCTCAAACCAACTCAAATCAGATCCAACCAACTTCTGCCAAATCCAACTGACTTATACCAGCTACAACCAGCTCACATCAGCTAGAACTGGGTTCAGCAGTCTCCAACCAGATCCAACTCACTCAAACAGGCCCCACTAGCTCCAATTGGGTCCAGCTAGATTCAACCAGCTATAACCACTTCAGAATGACTGGAACATTACAACCAGATCCAACTTGTTCCAAACCAGGTGCACTCAACACTCAAACCAGGTGCAACCAGCTCCAATGGACTGCTATCACTGACAGCCAGTTCCAGCCAGCAGGAACCAGCTCAGTTGGGCTGGAACTGAATCCAACTAGTTCCGATGGGGTCAAATTGCCTCCACTGGCTCCAAGCAGATCCAACAATCTCCAATAGGATAGACCTGAATGTAGCTAACTTCTCTGGCTGGAAATGGTTCAAACGGGCTTGAACCAGATCCACCTTGGTCATAGAAAACAAACAACAAAAGCACCCAACTAATTCAAAATGGTTCAAGCCAACTTGAACTAGCCGGAACCAGCTCCAACTGCCTTAAAAACAGATCAAAATAGGGCCTTCCTTGGTGGTGCAGCGGGTTAAAGCACAGCACTAAGAAGCTTAAGCCACTTCCACATGAGTTCAATCCCCGCCTGCCCTGGAGGTGACCACATGGCGTGCAGACCTCTCCTGACCTGCCCGCTGCTCCCCTCAGCAGTGTACCTCGTCAATCTGCCTGTTTTGCTCCCCACTCTGTCCTGGTAAATCCTCTCACCCTCAGCATCTCTGTACCCCAGTTCTGTATGAATAAGTAAATCTTTAAAAAAAAATAACAGATCAAAATAGATCTAACCAGTTAGAACCACCTCTCTCCTTGGCCAGAACTGGCTCAAACCAGCTCAAAACAACTCAAAATGGATTCAACTGTTTCAAACCAGATCCAGCCAATCAGAACCAACTTGAACGAACTCAAACTAGACCCAACTGGCCCACATCCAGATGGAATCACATTCAATCAGCTGGAATTGTTAACCAATCAGCCCAGACTAGCTGGAATTAATTTGAACTTACGGCTCCAGTGGGCTCAACTGGGCTGGAATCAGCTTCATCTGTCCATAACTAGATACAACCAGTTCAGATAGACTCAAACTGGCTGGAACCCTCTCCAGCCAGATTACTCAAACTGGCTGGAACCCTCTCCAGCCAGATTCAGTTTGCTCCAGGCAGCCAGAATCCACTCAAACAGGCTTAAACTAAAACAAACCAGCTCCAACTGTCTAAAACTGGTTCCAACAGGCTGAAACTGCCTCCAATCAGATCCAGCTACCAACCCAATTCATACTGATTGGAACTGGCTTCTGCTGGCTTCCACGGGCTAACACCAACTCTAATGGACTCAAAACAGGTGGAGCCAGCTCTAATTGGTCAAAAGCAGCTAAAATCAGCTCAAACTGGATACAACCCATTCAAAAGGGCTCCAACCTCCCAGAACTTGCTCTGATTTGTTGGAACCAGCTCGGGGTGGCTTGAATCAGATTCAGCTTTCTCAGACTGACTTGTACTGACTCAGACAGGATCCAGCCAGATACAACTGCCTATAACCAGCTCCAACCACATTGAACTAACTGACCAGATTGAACTGACTCAAATCAGATGCAACTAGTTCAAATAGCTTCAACAGACTTTTGAATAAGTTTCAGCAAGATTAATCTACATGTAAAAGAAATAAACTATTCTTGGGGGCTGCCATAACCCCAAAAGACTGAGATTCTGATTGTGATTTGAACCAAATGTTTAACGACTTCAACGTTTAAATTTTTTAAAACATTAATACTGTATTTATTTTTCTTCCCTCTGTCAAACCTTAAGCCAACCACTTTCCCCAGCTGCCTGGGAAGATACAGGAAAAGAAATATAGAGGGCAGGTGAGACAGGGGAGAAAAAACTATGGGAGGTGTAGATGGCTCTTTCACATGTCAAAGAGGATGAGAAAGGTCACCATCGGGCAAAAGAACCCCATAACTTTTGAGAGGGCAAAGTCCAGAATTATCTAGAAGAAAGTCTCTTGCTTCAGAGTAGTTTCATTGCTTAACCAATGATGAAGATCCCATGCACAGTCCCAGAGCCAGCCACCCCTACTGTGGCCATCCCGGCACTTATGAACGTGACTATTGTGTTGATGTCCCTGAAATGGCACTGGTTTGCAAAAGTGAACTAAAAATAAGTGAGGTCAGAGGAGGTGGAGCCACCAAATTGTTGTTGCTCTGATCTGTCATTGTTTTTAGTTATTTCAGCACCCCAAAAGACAATGATCTCAGCAGCTGAGAGCTACTCTTGACTAAGAAGGTGGTGAGGTCGAACTTGGCATAGGCGGACATTTTCAAAGGAAAAGGAGCTGTGGCAGAAGAGCTGCTCCCAGTGCAGAGAACAGTCGGAAGAGGCGAGCTTCTCTGTGTAAGTTTCAGTGCATGCAAATAAGGCCACTCCCAACCTAAAGTTGCTGTAGTCACCTTTATTAGCAAATAGGCTCCAAAGCACTTGCTTTAAAAGGAACTCAACATAAATGACTAAAGTTAATAAATTGCTTATTTGGGCCCTCCGTGGTGGCACAACGGATTAAAGTGCAGAACTATGAAGCTATCCGCAGCCATCACAGCTCAAGTTCAATCCCTCGCCAGGGAGCTGACCCACATGGCGCAGCAGTCCTCTCCTGCCTTGCCCACTACTCCCCTCAGCAGTGTATTTCAGTAAATCGTCCTGTTCTGTGCCCCACTTTGTTTCTGGTGAATCCTCTTACTGCCCCGAACCACTGGCCTGTACCCCAGTTCTGAATACATAAATAAATAAATCTTAAAAAAAAAA
>NW_004567114.1:24961357-24968952 GCF_000260355.1 Condylura cristata | reverse complement strand
TTTTTTTTTTTATCATCATTTTGGTTTATATGAGTAAAACTGCAGTTACATATGATTCCACGTGGCATAACCAAGAAAACTGCCTGTGTCTATATGTTGCTGTCTATGTGTTTTCCTTGTTTCTAATTGTCTTGGCCTTGAGGTGTTATAGAATTGGTTTAGATGGTGCCTATAGATATCATAAACAAGCAAACAAAAATGTAATGTAAATTGGTACACATGTTTTGAACACAATATCTGGGATAATTTTTAGTTTTTGGTAACTAATTTGTACTCTAATGTATTACTTTAAAACAGATTGTATTGGGTATAATTTTTCACTTGGGTTGATAATGTCAGGCAAATGGAAGTTTGGAAAAATTAAGTTGTTTTAAAAAAAAGAGTCTCTAGTTATGAAAAGGGAAAAAAATATATAAAAGGCTATCATCTGACTGTCAACATAGTGCTACTGAACTGAGCTGGAGCTTTTACAGAAATTGAGATTGTCATTGCTGCTATTTTTTTCACGTTTGTAACAAAGCTTCCCAGAATTCTAAATTGAAATACAACGAGGTAGTTACTTGGTTCACGGGAGGAAATTTTGTGAAACCTCAGTAGAGCTCCTGAGACACTCCACAAAATTTCTCTCTTTCCCCTTGGGAAAGGCATTCAGATCAATTTGTCCAATTTGGTTTACCTAGTAAAGTCAAACTGGGAAGGAAGCATTGTCACTTGGGAAAAAGGTAAACCTTTGCATGAACACAAATGTTAACATTGTTTTTCTGAGCGAGCATAAAAACCCTTTCAGTATTTGATATGTATGTAAATTGTAAATGTTGATCATTGCCCTAAATACAATATCCAATGGTTTAGTATTGCAGAAATTGTTTATGAAGAAAAAGAAAAAAAATTGTTTCCAGTAAAATACCTCAACTGATTCCAATTGATTGAACTTTTGACAGTGGAGACAAATTTTCTACAAAGAACTGAACAGACTGATTTTTAGTAAGTTTTGTTTGAAATAATACTGGCATTTTTTCTTTGTTTGACTCAAAGACAGTTTTCTTGTTTTGAATGACCAGACTCTACAATAATGTTGCTTTTTTTTTTTCAGCAGAGCTAATTTGTGTTTCCATTTTTTCTCTCCCCTTGATACCAACAAAGTATAAAAATTGTAATAGTAATTTTTACTGCTCATGAGTCTGTTTTTGCATAACTTCAGTAGGGAATTTTTTCTGCTTAAACTAAAGAAATTGGAAATGTGTTACAATGGCTTTGACTGGACTTCTCTAGGAACTTCATATAGAGCTGAACCAAGAAGAGGAGAACCTGCTGCTTTGTTTGTAAGGTTCCAGAGACCAACAAAGAAGAGGAGAAAGCTTGCCTCCACTGGCAGGACTGGACAATCTAGAAAAATATTAAAGCTTGGTAACTTCAGGAAGAGGAAACCCCAGGTTTAGTCTCCTGAGACCAATGTTGTTCCTGAAGCTTGTGGACCAGACATTCATTAATCGCTCTGATATTATATGGAGTACTACCGCAAAGCCAACTAAAACTTGATGTTTGGTTATTCAGCCCTATGATTTTATGCAAAAATAGGAAAATGGTTAAAAGGTAGCCTGAATTTATAAATGCTTTGTGCATTGTTGGATAAAGTTGGGCCCAAGGGTGAGAGAAATTTTTTTAGAAAAGTTAAACCAGTTTTTAAAGATTTTTGTTTGTTCCTGTGATTTTGATATATATATATGTGTGTGTGTGTGTGCGCACACACATATATATATATACACATACGTGTGTGTGTGTGTATGCCAGAATTTTCTTTTTTTTCTTTTCTCATGTATTGATGGACGGTTTTCTGGTAATAACCATCATACCAGGCATTCATGGACACTGCTGGTGACTGATTGCTGCTGCTTTCACATACACTTGAAACCTTAAGAAGACTGTCTCTTTAAGACTACGCCCTGAAATCTGTACCACCATTGATATGGTGGTATAGAATCAAAAGGAGGGAATTTTTAGGGGGAAAGGATGTCCTGAATGAACTCTACAGATACAGGTTTTCTGAATTCTTTCCTCACTCCAGACACCAAAACTACAAACCCCAGCAACACCAAAGGAAGGACTGCTAGACCCAAGGGTAGAGTTAGCAACCATTTTGGGTTTTTGGATATAAAAACTGGACATGTTGGGCTGAGGTGCTCTGTCTCAGCCTCGTGGCTGGTGGCTGATTCCTGGTCACTTGGTTCTTGATCAACTTTCAGAGTGTTATTGGGGTTCCAGGTGAGTGGAATTGGTAGGATGCATTAGTTAACTTGTATCTCTCTCTCTCTTTCCCTGGGTTGTTCCTTTTCTTTTTCCCTTGTAAATAAACCTTTGTGTGTGTGTGTGTGTGTGTGTGTGTGTGTGTGTGTGTGCGTGCGCCCGCCATGCAGTTGAATCTTAAGCACATGGATGAGGACTCATAGACAGGCAATCCAACTCACAGTGGACAGGAGTCGTCTCAGACATTTCACAGGTTTCTAGAGTTCGTACCTATTTGGGAAGTTGTAATTGGTATATTGAATGGACTCACCATCAGAAGAATCACTGGAAATAGCTTATTTTTCTCCTAATGTAACCAATAGCTGAAGCCAAAGACTGTTACAGGTGGTAGTCCCTGGAGGGGGGTGCTGATAAAGATGGATAGCCTCAGGAAAAATGCAAACAAAGGAAGGGGGAGACTGATTAGAAATATAAAGAAAGGACACCCCAGGATTCAATGTACAGGATTCAGCTTTCTGGATTTCAGCATTTTCAGATCTTCAGTATTTCTGGGGTCAGTGATTTCTGACCCCACCATGCTGATCTTCCAGAAGGCTGTTGCAGGCCTCTGAAGGACATAGAGAAGCTTCCAGTTTGGAGGCTTTGCAAGTAGCCAAGGCACAGAAACAATTCCCAGTTTTATAGCTGTTACAGCCAGACAGGGAAGATGGAGACCTGGAGCCAGGTGCCTGTCTGAGCTGTGTGAGTGGCCATTTATAGGTAGATCTGCTACTGCAGCTTGTCTGGTACTGTGCTGGGGCATCTCTGCAGCTCCCGTGAAAATTTCCTGTTGTGTCTTTTGCTATCTTCATGAGTTGGAGCCCAGCCTATAGTCTGGCTGCTGCATGCTCCAGGACTATAGTGTCAGGAAGTTACCATCTTGGGAGTGTTTGTCTTTAGGACTTTAAAACACTGGACATAGTTTCAGGTGAGGTGAACAGCCATTTGTGTCCTCAGTAACTCTTTGTTCAATAAATCCCATTATTGTTCTCTAAACCTGATTAGTTTTGCAACTGTGCATGCAAATGAAGAACTCAGAACTCACCGGTAAACTCACTGTCCTTGGCCAACTTCAGTCCCCATTGCTGCCCTGTATCACTGCGATTGTCTGAAATGTGCTGTGTTTAGCTGTTCTCTACTTCCCATTAAAACCATCAGACCTCCAGGCTCTCCCTGGTGGTGCAACGAGTTAAAGCACCACATTATGAAACTCTGAAGCTGCTGCAGCACGAGTTCCATCCCCCACCAGGCAGCTGATCCACATGGTGTGGCAGACCTCTCCTGACCCACCTACTGCTCCCCTCAGCAGTGTATTTCAGTACATTTGCTTGTTCTGCTCCCCATTCTGTCTCTGGTGAATCTTCTCACCCACCAAACCTCTGGCCTGTACCCCAGTTCTGTAAGCATAAATAAATAAATCTTTAAAAAAAATTATCAGACCTCCCTCAGCATTCTTGCAGGAAGATTTTCTCAATGAAGAAAGCATAATGTTTCACATTCTGGAACAGGATCCTTTATCCATCTCAGCATATTTTACCCCACTGACTTTTCTGCATTTATGCAGATTCTTCATAAGACTATAATTAAATCTTTTCTCCCTACTAATTTGTTTAATGTTAATTGATTACTTGACCTGTCCCAAAATAAACTAAAGGGGGTCCAGAACTTTCCTCTCCTCCCTTATGCCTATAAAAAAAGATAACACACACACCACAGCAGAGAACTTACTCAGCTCCCCAAGCACACATTTTTTGTTCAAACATTTCTTTCTCTCCAAAGTCTGTACTCTACAGCTGTCTTCCCCTTTCTGTCAAGAAGTTTGGAGCCTTGCTGATTCCTTCTGACTAACCTTTGATAGATCCCCTGAATTTTCCAACTCCTCACCCTTTTACCACACAAAGCAATTCAGGTCAGGTTACCAGCACACAATTCAATGAAGATCAAAAGGAATATTTATTCACTTACCATAGTGTGTGTGTGTGTGTGTGTGTGAGATTTCCATTTTAGGGGTTTTTATGAATTTCTTCTAAACAAATGTAAGTATTTTCCCCAAGTGATTGTCTCTTTCCACCTCCTTAGAAAAAAAAATAGTTCATCTCCCTAAATTATCAATAAAAGTGTATCTTTTCTCATTTGAAGTATTCCTTTTGTGTTCCCAACTACCTTGTAAACTTCTTGAGTAGTTACATATTTTCACATTCCGTACAATACCTAATAAATTTGCCAACATTTATAGAAGGGATCAGTGAGTAGAAAAGATGGATAACATCCATCTTCAACAAACTAAACAAATCTTAGTAAAGAGTTTCCACCTTTATATCTTCATCCCTGGGCACAGTGTTCAACGGGTTTTGTTTGATTATTTAACATATATTTTTAAAAGATTTATTTATTTATGCATATAGAACTGGGGTACAGATAAGGGCTTCAGGGAAGGTAAAAGGATTTACTAGGGATAGAGTGGGGAGCAGAGCAGGCAGATCGATGAAGTACACTGCTGAGGGCAGCAGTGGACAGGTAGTGTGGCTCACTTCCAGGACTGGGGTTCAAACTCACACTAAAGTGGCTGTGGCTTGCTTGCAGTGCTGTGTTTTAACCTGTTGTGCCATCAGGGAGAGGCTATTATTAGTTTCTGTCACTGCATCTATCAGTTAGGAGGTGGGTTCCATCGCTGGTACCAAAGACATGAAGGCAGTGGCTTACAATAATTTATTTTCTAATGTAAAAGAAGAGGTAGGTAGTTCAGGGTTAGTGTGGAAATTAGAGAAGGCATCAGGATCTAAACTGCTTCTGTCTCACCACTCCACCTTCCTGAGCACCTGACTTCCATATTCAAGGTACTCTTGCGCCTGGAGCTCCAGTTTTGTTTAGCTCCAGTCTAAGCAAGAACAAAATGGAAGGGCAAAGACAAAGTCAAAAGAAATCTGTGGCAAAAAGTCTATGCAAGCACTTTTATCTTATTGGCTAGAATTTAGTTACATGGCCATACCCAGCCACACTAGAGACAGAAAAAAACATTCTTTAAATACAACATTTTTATGCCCCTTGATTTCTGTTACTAAGCAGAAGGGGAGGATGATTACTGGGTAGGCAACTAGCACTTCCTGCTGCAGTTCCTTTTGGATTTTCTGTTCATGATGTCCCAGTGCTTGGCATTAAGTTGTCCTTAGAATCAATGAATAAAACATTTTTAGATAAATCAAGCAATTCATACCATGTTGGGTTTTTAAAATTAATTGACTTTATATGTAGAGCAATTTTAAGTTCACAGAAATTCAAACAAAGTACAAAGAGTTCCCATATACTTTCTCCTTTTCCCCAACCTCATATTCTTAACATCTTGTACTTAGTACATTTGTTAGAATTAATGAAACAATATTGACATGTTATTACTAACTAAGGTCCATACTTTACGTTAGGGTTCACTCTTTATGTTGCACTCTATAGATTTTGACATAAATAAAGTAGCATGAATCTACCATTAAGGTATCAAGGTCTTATACAGAATAGTTTCATTGCTCTAAACAATCCTCTATGCTTCATCTATTCACCCTTCCCTTCTACCTCTAGACCCTCTGGCAAGTGCACTTGTCTTTTTACTGTTTCCATTATTTTGCCTTTTCCAAAAAGTCATATCATTAAAATCACACAATCACACATACTCCCAGACTGGCTTCTTTCACTTAGCAATATGTACATAGAGATTCTCTCTTTTGTGACTTGACAGATCATTTATTTTTAAAAAGATTTATTAATTTATGCATGCAGAACTGGGGTACAGGCCAGAGGTGCAGGAGTGGTGAGAGAATTCATAGGGACAGAGTGGGGAGCAGAACAGGCCGACTGACGAAGTACACTGTTGAGGCAGGAAGCGGGCAGATCAGGAGAGGTCTGCCGCGCCATGTGGATCACCTTTGGGGCAAGGGATCAAATTCATGGTGAAGTGGCTTTAGCTTCTTAGTGCTGTGCTTTAACCTGCTGCACCACCAGGGAAGGCCCAGATCATTTATTTGTATCACGAAGATATTCCATATCATAGAACACTAGCTTTGTTATCTATTGACCTGCTGAAGAACATCTTGGTTGCTTCCAATTTCTGTCTAAAGCTGTTATAAACATTTGTGTGAATTTTTTTGTGTAGACTAAATTTTGAAACATTTGGATAAATACCTTAGGTGCATGACAGCTGACTTGACTGCTAAAACTATGTTGTCACAGTTTATAGCAGACTAACAAACTATCTTTAGAAATGGCTGAGCCATTTTTCATTTCCATTACCAATGAAAGAGAATTCATCTTTGCTAACATTTGGTGTTGTGTCTGAATTTTAGCCATTCAAAGAAATGTAAAATGATATCTCACTGTTTTAGTTCACAATTCTCTAAAGACCCGTGACACTGACCATTTTTCACATTTTTGTTTGAACATCTCATATCTTCTTCAGTGAGATGTCTATTAATATCTTTCATCCATTTTCTTTTATTGCTGCATTTTGAAAGTTCTTCATATAGTATGGGTATGTCTTTTATTAGATTTACATCTTGCAGCCATTTCCTCCCAATTGTGGTTCGTATTTTATTCTTTCATCTATGATTTCTTTTTTGGCATAAAGTTTTTCATCATATTTTCTAGTTTCTTAAATCTTTTTTGTATTTGTTATGTCCTCCTTTTTAGTCCTAGTGCTATTGATTTATTTCTATTTTTCTTTTACTTGGGCCAATCTCATAGAACTGTTTTATCAGTCTTTTTAAAGTTCTGAATTAGTTTTTTTCTGATATATTAAGCTTATATATCTGCAAGTAAGTCTAATAAAAGACTTATCCATACTATACAAAGAATTTTCAAAATGCAACGATAAAAGACCCCCATTAGAAAGTGGATATGAAAGATACGAATACTTCACTGAAGAAGATATATGATGCCCAAGTAAATGTGAAAAGATGGTCAGCCTCCCAGGTCTATAATTGCAAACTAAAACAACAAGATATCACAGCACACATAAAATTTAGTCTTTCTTATTTTCAAATGTATAAGCATTTAAGGTTTTAAATTTACCAGTATACCAAACATTTTCATAACCACTCAAATCTAATATTATAAAGTTCCAATGGAATTTCTTCTTTGATCTTCATTTATTAAGAATTTTCAATTTCCGGGAGCTCTTTGGTGGCGCAGCGGGTTAAAGCACAGCACTATGAAGCTGTCTGCAGGCACTGCAGCATGAGTTCCATCCCCGCCCACCCTGGAGGTGACTCACATGGCGCCGCAGACCTCTCCGGACCCACCTGCTGCTCCCCTCAGCAGTGTACTTC
>NW_004567114.1:24939033-24960749 GCF_000260355.1 Condylura cristata | reverse complement strand
TGGGAATTACAACTGAGGTGAAAAAATGTACAAATGAAGAATAATGTAAAAAATATACTTATAAAATAAAAAAACTATATAAAAATATGTTCTTAAAATGTTGCCATGTTAATGGTGTTGCAAAGCTCCTTGCACGATTGGTGATTCTTGAATATTTTCTCAAACTTAAGAATGCTATAGACAGAATTTTATGTGTCCCCTCAAAATTCTTATATTAGTATTAGATGGCTCCCCAATATGATAGTATTAGGAAGCTGGATCTTTGGGAGATGAGTAGGTCTGGGAGATGGGTAGGTCATGAGGGTGGAAATCTCATAAACTGGATCAGTGCCCTTTAATTAATTATATATGTATGTATGTATGCATGCATATTTATCACTAACCCTAATTCTTACAGCATTGTTCATTTTGGTGCTATGTTTTGCTTTCTCCTCTCAGGTATAGTCCCCATAAAATTCCCACCACCAATTCATTCTGCACCATCGTCATATTCTCTTGTGCTCTTCCTGCCCCTACTTTGATCTCTCTCCCTCCTCTTCCCCTGCAGGAAAGTCTCTGGTTTATAGTTGCCTGCTAATTGTGTTTGCTTGTTTTTTATTATTTTTTTCCTGATCCCTTATTTACTTCCCCTATAGTCCTCCTATAAATGAAACCATCCAATATTTTCCTTCTGGATTATTTCACTGAGCATAGTGCTCATTTGAAGACCTTCCTCTTTTTTTTTAGGTGTTGCAGGAGTGGGCAAATAAAAATACAAAGGGTAATCCTCTATATTTGCTGGAAATTCCCCCGTATGTAACGTACAAACCTTTCCCGTGTATTGGAGACAATATATTATAAGGATGAGGGCAACAGTCTTTGCAATCAGACTTATTAAAGTTTGATTCCCAGGTTCAAAGCTGACTTTGAGTTACAAAATTATTTAACCTTTCTCCATTTTTGCAAAATAGCACTAATAATAGTACTGCCTCCTGGGGCAGTTATGAGGATTAAGTAAATTAAAATGTGTGAAGTACTTTGTAAAGTTCCCAGCACACTGTGAGCACACAGCCAACAAATGCAGCTATTATTATACCCTTCTTGGTTATTTATGCACATCTCATTTCTCCTGTTTTATAAATTCCATGACAAAGTTACAGCACAAGACACACATAAGCTGCTTCACATGTAACATTGCTAATACAACATAAAATAAAGATTGCTAATAAAAACTGGTTGGCTGATCGATTGGAAAGGTGTGGTTATTGTTACAAAAGATTAAATGAAAGGTGTGGTTATTGTTACAAAAGATACAAATGCTTTTAGGATAAGCAAAAGATAAAATATAGTGCTAGTAAAGAATCCATTATTAAAGATAGTGCCTCCTATTTACCTTCATCAGCTAATAGTTAAGAAATTAATGTAGAGAAACATTACTGCAGCTAATTAATGACAGATGTTCTGTAATGCACATGTGAGGGGTACAAAGGCTTCTCCCCTTAAAACCAAAACAAACATACATACAAACAAAAACAAAAGTACTATTTTTCTGAAGAAATGCTAAACCTTTCCAATTTTTATCTCCTTTGTTCAACAGTGGAGAAACTGAGGCGACAACAGCAGCCCTAGCTACTTCCGTACAAGATGGCGTCACCCACTAGCTGGCGTGGCGTACACCCCAGCTAGGGTTACGTCTTCCTAGGATGTCGCGGGACCGGAAGTGGTTTCTTCCCTAGTGGATCCGGGTGGATGCGCGCAGGTGGTCGCGGGGGTTCCAGTGCTTCAGCGTGAAGCGCAGCAGGTGTTCGGTTGGGTCCGAGGCAGCAGGTAAGTGAGGATCAGGACCCCGCGAGTCCTTCCACCAGCTCTTTCGAGGGGCGGAGGGCGTTTCCAATGCGGACTGAAGAGAGGGCTCGTGGGGCTAGGGAAGCCACCGTGTGCGGGAGCGACTGACTACGGGGACCCAGCCACCTCTGAGCACTTGGCCCTGCCCCTCTCCCCGCCCCCGCAGTCGGCGGGAGCCTCCTGGCCACCCTGCCCGTGTCGCGGGCGGTTCGGCGCCCAGATGCCGAATGAGGGCCGTCACCCTCTTCCCGGCTGCTCGCGGATCCCCTTCTTTCCGGGAGCACTTATCACACCCTATGGCTTCTTGACCCGTCAGCTGAAAAGGTGGCACTACCCCGCAGTACCTGTTAACTCCTTGGGCGCAGGTGGTTTCCAGGCGTCCACGATTACAGTCCCCTCCTCCTCCATTCGTGGGGACTTATCCCTACCCCCCCCCCACCATTGTTACCACCCCTTTTCTCCCAGGCCACACCCGCTCCTCTGGGCCTAGCTAGGAACCGCCTGTCTTTTGGCATCCCAGTCTACATCAAGCCTGGACCTATAATCATTATTTATTACAAAATTGAATAAGCAAATCCAAAACTTTCAGGATTTAGATATGCAAACGCCCTTAGATATCTATTCCTTGAAAACACTATATTATTTATATTGTATTTTTAAAGTATTACAAGGCAAGAAGGAACTGCACTGAGAGGTTTTGTTAATACCAGAGTTAGGAAGTGAGGGAGAAGAGGTTTAATGGGGGGCGAGTGGAGAATAATGATTAATTTGGGTCAAGTTTACAATCTTGTAAAGCATTCATCTAAAGAATTAAAGTAGATCTTCTTTGACCTATCTCTTTCCTTTTTCTGTTCTTCTTTGATCTGTTTCTGCAAAATATTTATCATTTTGTGTTGTATTTTTCTATCTTTTTTGCATTCATTGACAAGTGTTTGTATGATAGACGTATATAAGACTTTATGAGGGGGCGGCCCTGATGGTGCAGGGGGCTAAGTCTCAGCACTTTGAAGCTATAGGTAGCCACTGCAGTGTGCGTTAGATTCCCCCATCAGGAAGAGACCTATATAGTCCAGCAGACCTCTCCTGTCTCACCCACTGCTCCCCTCAGCAGTGTGTTTCAGTCAGTCTTCTGCCTGTCCTGCTCCCCACTTCGTCTCTGGTGAGTCTAAGAAGATAAATAAAGATAAATAAAATAGTTTTTTAAAAACGGTTTTGTTACAATTTTACAAATATTCATTTCATAAATGTGGCACATTATACCTATATGGCAACTTAACCTTTTATGCTTAAAAATGAATCTTGGAACTTTTTCTTTGTAGCGATTCTGCCTTATTCTTCTTGTTCGGTAAACTCCGTAATACGTCAAGATTTCATAATATGTAAGATTAGATAGATTAAGTACAGTATTTCACTGTTAAGGCACTGTGTTAGAAAACATCCTTCCACATGTGTCCATGAGCCTATGCAAGCATTTCTCAAGGGTAGAAACCTGCAGATGGAGTTGCTGGGTAGAAGGCTGGGATATTTAATGCCAGATGTCCACCAGTAGGATATAACAATGTATGTTCAAAACATTTAATGGTGTCAACAGGTTTTATTTTTACCAATTTGATGAGTGGAAAATGATTCTCATTGGTGTTTTTTGTTTAAAGATTTATTTATTTGTGCATACAGAACTGGAGTACAAGCCAGAGGTACGGGGGCAGTGAGAGGATTCACCAGAGACAGAGTGGGGAGCAGAACAGGCCAGCTGACAAAAGTATACTGCAGAGCGGAGCAGCGGGCAGGTCAGAAGAGGTCTGGCGCCATGCCCTGTGGTCACCTCCGGGGCTTGGGATTGAACTCGCACTGAAGCAGTTGCAGCACTGCAACTGTTGTGGCACCTTGTGGCACCTGTTGTGCCACAAGGAAGGGCCCTCATTGGTATTTTGATTTATATTTCCCGAATTACTAGTGGTTTTGAAATGGGGCAAACCTTGGTAACCAGGATTGATCCAGTTGGTGGGTCCTCACCTGTATGCTTAAGAATGTAGGTCTCAACCCAAAAGCTTACACGTGGATAGAAACAACAACAGGATTTATTTACAGAAGGAGGGAGCAAAGGGAGAAGTGAGAGCCAGAGAGAGGGGATGAGTTTCTTGGCTGCACACCAGCAGATGCTATTTGTGAACAGAGATGGAGGTCCAAGCTGAAGCCTCCCTGAAGCTGCGAGCTGGTGCCTCCTCCAGTGGTTTCCTCCTCACTAGCAGTTTAACTGCCAAAGCACCAACAGTTTAACTGCCAACGTACCAGCCCCACCCTATTTTCTATCAGCCTCCCAAGTACATCATGGGGACATCACTCTCCAGAAAGTTCTACCTTCTGCCACAGAGTTATCTCCCATTGAATGAGAGGTTGCTCCTATACTGGCACTTACATTTTCATCATGACTGCTGCTTACTTGTATTTCCCCTTTTGAAAAATGTCTAATTTCTATTGGGATGTATTTTTTTTTTTAAAGAAAATAGTTTTTTGTATATTCTTGATATTAACCTTTGGTCATGTACATAGTTCTACATATTTATTCCAAACATAGGTTGTTTAAAGTTGGCTTGTTTTTAAAAACAAGAATGACATCTTTGCTGAGCCAGTGTTTGAAGTTTAGTTTGAAGCAGTCTTTTACTGTATTTTGATTTTGTGGTTATTTTTTACCCCGAGTGGTTTGCAAATAGGAGATATTTTGCTGTCCAGGTGCCTTTTGACAGTGTCTGGACACTTTACTGGTTGTCCACTTGGCGTGCTGGTGCTAAAACTGCAGCGAGTAGGTAGAAGGCAGGAATGCCGCTACCTGTCTGCCGCTACCTGTCCTGCAGTGCTCAGCCTAACCCACACAGCGGAGAATTTCTCTGACCTAACGTGTCAATAGTGCCGAGTTGAAAATGCTGCTTTACACTGAGACAGAGCAGGACTTTTTTTTCTGTGTGTGTGGTATACATACTTAAGGCTTTTTGAATAGTGCCACTCAGAATAGCCAGTTCATTCTTGATGCATTTATCTGAATGCCACCTTTATCAAGTACTAATTTCTCTTACAGTGTTTCTGAACTCTCTGTTCTGTGGCCTCATTTTTTATTTTACTGGGCCAAAACCACAACATCATATTAAATATATATGATAGTTTGATATCTAATAAGATGACTTACTATTTTATTGCAAGTGATAGACCTCATCAGCTTACAGACTCATTCTTTAAAAAACTATATTTTTGTATTCTTAGTTTCTTTTCCTAATTAACTTTAGAACCAGCTTATCAAATAGTTTTTAAATTAATATAATAGTTTGCTTTTACATCATTTTGTGCCTTTTTCCGTCTCAGTTATAATCCCAGTGGGCTTCTGTTGCTAGTTGTTTGAAGATGGGCCATTCTCACTGGGGTAAGGTGGTGTCTCATTGTGGTTTTAATTTGCATCTCCCATATTACAAGTGATGTTGAACATTTTTTCATATGCTTGTTGGCCATCTGCATTTTCTCTTTGGAGAAGTGTCTTTTTAGCTCTTCTGCCCATTTTTTGATGGGGTTGTTTCTTTTTGTTGAGTTTCATGAACAAAAATTTTATTTTTGTTGTACATCTTTGTGATCAATCCTTTATCGCTAGAAAGAGGATTTTGTGTTAGAAAATTTTTTCCCAATCAGTGGGCTGTCTGTTTTTTGTAATGTCTCTTTTGCTGTACAGAAGCTCTTTAACTTGATGTAGTCCCATCTATTTACCCTTTCCTTCACTATCGTTGCATTGGGTGCTGTATCTTCAAAGATATTACTGAGGTATAGGTCGTGTAGTGTTTTGCCCATCTTTGCTCCCAGGTATTTTATGGTTTCCATTCTTACGTCTAGGTCTTTAGTCCACTTCGAGTTGGTTTTTGTGCATGGTGTGAGGTAGTGATCTAGTTTCATTTTTTTGCATGTAGCTTCCCAATTTTCCCAGCACTATTTTTTGAACAAACTTTCTTTGTTCCATTGTATCTTCTTTGCTCCTTTGTCAAAGATTAGTTGTTCATAAACCTGTGTGTTTATATCTGGGTTTTCTATTTTACTTTTTCTTTTTTAAAGATTTATTTATTTATGTTTACAGAACTGGACTGCAGGCCAGAGGTATAGGAGCAGTGTGAGGGTTCACCAGAGACAGAGTGGGGAGCAGAACAGACCGACTGATGAAGTACACGGCTGAGGTCAGGAGAGGTCTGCCATGCCTTGTGGGTCACCTCTGGGGCTAGGCATTGAACTCATGCTGCAGTAGCTACAGATAACTTCTTAGAACTGCGACTCAACCCCTGCACCCTCAGGGAAGCCCTGTTTTCCACCTCTTTACACTGTATTTTGGAAGATTTCCTCAGATCATCTTTAGTAACTGCCACCTCTGATCTACTGTTTACTGTGTCTATGGAATATTGTGTGTTAAATTTTTAAAAAATATTTTTCAATTGAGGGCCCTCCCTGGTGGCGCAGCGGGTTAAAGCACAGCACTGAGAATCTAAAGCCGCTTTCGCGGCTGCCCCGGAGGTGACCACATGGCGTGGCAGACTTCTGACCCGCCCGCTGCTCCTCTCAGCAGTGTACTTCGTCGATCTGCCTGTTCTGTTCCCCACTCTGTCTCTGGTGAAGCCTCTCACCGCCCCTGAACCTTTGGCCTGCACCCCAGTTCTGTATGCACAAATAAATAGATCTTTTAAAAAAAAATATTTTTCAATTGAGAATTTCTACTTCTTGTTGCCTCATGTTCATGTTTCAGATTTTATTTTCCATAATTTTCCTGAATGGTCCTGAAGATCCTTTCGGATTCAGATACCAATGGATATTTTTGTTTGATGGCTCTGGGAACTATCTTGCTGGCTTTAAGATTTTTTGTTTTTTTTTTTCTCGGATTCCTTGATCTTTTAAGGACTGATCCACTTTGGAAGTTGTGCATGTTTCCTGCATGGAGTGTGTCTGTACATTGTTTTAAAAACTGTAAATCTGTTGTTAACACTTAAAAATGGCAACGTTTCACATAAAATCCTGATATCTAACTTCATCTGAATAATCAAGGTAGCTGACTGCACTGGGCCTTGTGCCTGCCCTGAGTCAGCTCCTTTAGAACGGCTGCTGCCGTTTTCTCTCGTCACTCAGGCCAACAGCCACTTGCCATTTATTGTTACATGTTTACTGTTATTTTTAAAATGGCATAGAAATATTAGTATATAACTGTCTGTCAAAAATAGGTAGAAAACAAGACAATGGGGAAAAGCACATTGTAAGAAAAGTAGAGACTATTTTGTGATAGGAATGAAGATACTTCTTACATAATTAATAGGGCCTCTGTCAGGTTTTTTTTTGCCCGTGACTTGCTTTACTTATTTTTGTTCTGCCTTTTTCTTGCAGACATTTCCATTTGCAGCCTCCTCTGATCATCATGGGTTACTCCTTAAGATTTTTTCTTTTTCTCTTCTTCTCCTATTTTCCCTTCTGTACTGCCCTAATTTATCCTCATAATTTCCCATAGAGGACTGCTGAGACTTCTGCAGCAACAGAAAACCCATTTTTAAGTCTGTTTGCTTCCCTCCTCACTACCCACACTTTCTAGAGAAGTAAAATTAGCTACCACCAACTTGCCAGTGACTAGATTTTTATTGAAAAGCACAACTTTTCATTTCACTTTTAGAGAATGAAGATTGAAAGTGAAAACCCCTTGAAGGAGGTCTGCTAACTCAAATTTACTTACTAACATTAGTAAGAGTCTAACTTCTCTTTCTGGTGATAGTGAAGGTAGTTTGAGTACTGAACATAGAAATATATCACCATGTTGAGTTTGTGGGTTCTTGGATTATATTAAATAGATCATTTTTTAAGGGGAAAACTTGTTTCCATGAAGGTTTATATTCTATGCATAAATACATTTTGTCATTTGGTTTGCAGGTTGTGGAGTTAGTGATGTGCTTTCCTGGACAGCAGAAAAATTGAAGATGTTTCAACAGCACTTAGTGGCTTTAACAGTGACCACCCTTCTTGGCATGGTTGTGGGGGGCTTTGTCCTGTGGAAAGGCATCCAGCACCGAAGGAGGAGGAAAGCCAGCCATGCTACTCAGCAGCGGAAAATGCCCTGCAGGAGGGAGCTGCCCGCTCCAGAAGAGGGCCAGCTGCACTCTAGTGGCCCCATAGCCTCCTGGAAGCAGAGGATCCTGGAAGCAAAGGTGGTGACTGTGTCTCAGGAGGCAGAGTGGGACCAAATTGAGCCCTTGCTTAGGAGTGAGTTAGAAGATTTTCCAGTACTTGGAATGGACTGTGAGTGGGTAAGTTAGAATACAGAAATTGAAAAGAAAAATCTTTTCTACGTTTCCAAGTAATACTTTGAATAATCAAGTAGAGAATAAAATTAAAGAAGAACTGGCTTGTTCTCAACTTGCCTATAAGCAGATTTAGCAGGAGAAACTTTCTTGTCTCAGGATAGGGGAGTGCTTACAGTCATGGATTCTGGAGGTCAAACCAGTATGAGTTCTATTTTCGTTACTTATTCTGTGATCTCAGACAAGCTACATAACCTTCTTGAGCCTTGGACTTGTATGTAAAGATTCAAATAGATAACCCCGATAAAGACTTAAGCACAATTTTAACATATGGTAGGTAACTGCTTATTAAGTATTAGCTGCTGTCAGTGTCTTTAACAGTATTTTCGTAAGTGTGGCACAGAGAAGATAGTTAGGAAGTCTATTTAAACAAATTATTATGCAAATCAGTATTTAAAAATAACAGTTAAAGTTTGAAATATTTATTATAAGCAAGTACTATGCTGTTTTATTTTCTCATTCAATTTTCATCTCATCCAATTTTTACATTAAACATATATAAGAGGATACTCTTATTATCCTCACTTTCCAGATAGGAAATACAGGTTTAAAAGGTTTAATTACTTGCCTAAGACTAGGAAGTTAATAGCCAGCACTTGAGCCAAGGGCTTACTTAACCGTCTGGTTATTTTTTCTAATAGCTATGAATTTGGGGGGATTGTTACATAATTGTGATGAAAATAATATGGTACAATTGCTCTTCTGTCATTCAGATTCCCAGAGTGAACTTGAATCTCCTTGAAAGAGAAGATAGTTTGAAAATATAAATGTTAGTTATCATCTTATTAGTTATCATCTTATTAATTAAGCTTAATACCTTGCCAAGATTCTCTGATAGATATATTTTGAATATCTAAAATATAGCCAAGAGCAAGGAAATGTAATGGAAAGAAGCCTTGAACACAATAATTGCCACAAAATCAGATGACAGGTTGATCAAAGGGCTATGATGGTAATTCAGTGATGACAAAGAGAACACATACTCTACACCTTAACTAGTAAGGTTATTTCTTTATATCTCTATTAGTAGTAGTTGTTTATACTAATGACCTTGGATCATCTAGTCTATTGTAGAAGAAATTATGTCATTTTAGAAAACATTTATATTAACAACAATAGAAGAAAATATTAGTGAATAGTGAGCTTTAGTATACCTTGACTATTCCAATTAAATTGTAGTATAATTGCAGTAACAACAGGATAGTCTAAAGAGAATGAGTAGTAATAGCAATTGTGCTTACAGTTTAATTTTTATTCACAAAGATTAACAGCAATTTAATAATGATGTGTTAATTACTATAATGGGTAGAGGCATGGGTAAGTTCATGTAACAAATAATCAGAACCCATTTCATTTTGACTTTTGATATGTATTGAACTCACTGTAGATGCCACATCTCCCTTCTGGTGTGATTATATTTCTCTGATTACTACCACAGTAAAACTTAAAAAGTCATCCATCCTTGTTCTCTGCATTCTTTCATTTCTGTTTACCTTTCTCTTTTATTCACTTTTGAGTGTTTCTAGTTATTGTTGTTCTTGTCCTTGTTCATATAGCCAGCACTTATTTAGATTTATCAAAATGTTTATCTTTTTCTTTACTTATTGTTCCTTGTATCTCTGACTTTTTTGGGATGTTTTTCCTTAGGGTCATTGTTTAGAATTTCATTACTTGAGGACTCATTGATAGTAAGCAGTTAATGTTTTGAAACTCTTTATTTTACCCGTGATCTTGAAAGATATTTCCACTGTGTATGGAATTCTAGTTTCACAATGTATCATTTCCAAGATTGTATTCCATTGTGTTCTGACTTTGATCATTGTTCCTGTTCAAGATAAATATCTGTCCTAGTGTTGCTTCTTTGTATATAATCCAGTATTTTGTAATGCTTTTTATTATCTTCTTTTTGAGTTTGTGATTCTAAAGATTCATTCTGATAAATTTAGGTTTTCTTTTTTTTTTTTTAAGAATTTATTTATTTATACAGAACTGGGATACAAGCCAGAGGCGGTGAGAGACTTCACTAGAGACAGAGTGGCGAGCAGAATAGGCAGATCGACAAAGTACACTGCTGAGGGGAGCAGCAGGTGAGACAGGAGAGGTCGGCCGCACCATGCCATGTGGATCACTTCCAGGGTCGGGCAGTGAATTCACTGAAGCGCTGAGGCCAGCTTAGCAGTGCTGCTCTCCAACCCACTGTGCCACCAAGGAGGACCCAGTTTAGGTTTTATTTTTCTTCTGTATTTCCAGTGTGGGCTTCAGAGAGAGATCTGGATATAAGAATTAGTATCTTTAAGATTCTCTTTGGAGATTACCTAACTATGTTCTCCCTTTTCTTGCTCTTCTGACTCCTCCCTTTCTTCCTTACTTCCTTTCTTGCTGGAATTTCATCAGCTATATTCTTGATTTTTTTAATGCTATTCTATGTGTCTGGCAGTGTCTTTAAATATATAGATATTTAAAGAGTTATTTATTTATGCATACAAGAACTGGGGTACAGGCCAGAGGTGAGAGGATTCACCAGAGTCAGAATGGGGAGCAAAATAGGCAGATGTGCTGAAATACACTGCTGAGGGGAGCAGTGGGCAAGACAGGAGAGATCTGCTGCGCCATGTGGGTCAGCTCCCTGGCCAGGGATCAAGTTCCTGCTGTAGTGGCTGCAGATAACTTCATAGTACTGTGCTTTAACTCATTGCACCACATGTTAGGGCCCAGTGACTTATATTTAGCACCTGTTAGACTCTGTGGAGTCATTCTGCATCATTTCTTCAGGCCTCTTTTATAGTTTCTTTTCTTTTTCTTTAACTTTGTCTAATCTGTTATTTAACTTGTTTCTTGAGTATTTTTTTTTTAACTTAGTGCCTGAAACAAAATAAATAGCCAAATAAACAGCAGAGTAACTAGAAACTAGGTCAGGAAACAGAAGTCTGCTAGTACTGCAAAGGCTCCCCTGGTGTCTCCTACAAACACTTTCCCTCGAAGGGTCATCATTATACTGATTTCATGATACTCACTTTCTTGTTTTTCTTTATACTCTTACGTCTTAAGCATGTATACCTAAGCACCATGATTTAGTGTTGTCTATTTTGCCTGAGATCTACTCCCTTTTTTTGCTATTTTTTTTTAGATTTATTTATTTATATATACAGAACTGGAGTACAGACCAGAGGTGCAGGGCAGTGAGAGGACTCACCAGAGACTGAGTGGGGAGCAGAACAGGCAAATCGAAGAAGTACACTGCTGAGGGGAGCAACGGGCAAGACAGAAGAGGTCTGCCAAGCTTGTGGCTCACCTAGGGGGAGGGCAGGATAGAACTCTTACTGAAGAGGGTGCAGCCAGCTTCTCAGTGCTGCACTTTAACCCATTGTGCCACTAGGGAGGGCCCCCTTTTCTTATTACTAACTTCTCTGTTGGTACTTAGGAAGTATCAACAGTGCTAGCTCCAAAATAGAATTTACATTCTCTATATTTCCCTTACCTCCTCCCTAGTGCAAGTAGGAAATATTCAGTATCTTGCTTCCCTGCTTGGGTTCTTGTGCATGTACAGTTCCTTCTCCATATAGTAACTAAATGGTCTTTTAAAAATGCAAATGAGATCACATCAGTACTCTACTTACTGATCTGTCCTGCTACTGTTTTAAGTAAAATTCAAATGTCAGTTATCTAAATGTTTTTAAGGACTCATATGTTTTGGACTTTCTGCACATATATGATTTTGTCCTTTTATATTTCCCCCATTCTTCCCTTATTAATATCCAGCCACTTTGGGCCTTTATTCTGTGACTTGAATAGGGCAAGCTAATTTTTGTTTCAAAGCTATGGTCTAAATTTAATTGATATGTTAAACTCTACAGACCTAGGGATGCACATTAGTTGACCTATTTCAGCCCCAGTGAAACCAGGTCATTTTTTATTCTCTACTGCCTGTATGGATCATTTGAAGAATCATGGACCTTTGCAGAAAGTTTTTTTAGTTTTGGACTTTTAAGAATCCTGAAGCTAAATGGATTGTCCAGTGACTTAGGGAGGAAGGATGATCTCTGAACCTATGTTCTCTAAGTAATTAATCTCTGAAATATAGGGAAAAAAGAGTTAGAAATTTTGTTTATAATGAATTTTGTTGTTTTTTATTTTTTATTTCGTGAGCATATACTTAACTCTGTAATCCAGCTAGGCTTGGAAGAGGATAAAGAAAAATGGAGCCCAAAGAACTATAGGGAGATCATAAAGATTACAGGATATTTCAGGCAGATTAGGTTGAAGGTACCCTCGAGCTACAGAAGGAATAGTCTGGTGGCTATGATAAAACAGTAGCTGAAGTTACTAGTGATTTGTCCACAGACAGCAGTAGTGATCTTCTTGCTGGTCTTACCATTCCTGGACCCGAGGAACTCCATGGCTTCCACAGTATTCATGTTGTCCTTCACCTTGCCAAAGACCACACGCTTTCCATCCAGCCACTCAGTCTTGACAGCACAGGTGAAAAACTGGGAGCCATTGTGTTGGGCCCGGAACTTGTCATGGGCAAGATCCTGGGGCCTTTCTGCTTCAGGATGGAATTTTCATCATCAGATTTTTTTCCCACAAGTGCAGTTGCTACCTGTGCCATTATGGCAGGTGAAGTGATCCAACATGTAAATTCTGTAGTAATTTTGTAAAAGCAGAAACTTTATAACCATATGCCCTCTCTTTAGTGCTCAGAACACAGGCCTTTCTTTGCTGCTGTCCTTAGAACGCTAGAAACAGCTCAAATGATACCTGGCCCAAGGACCCAGCGCTGGCAGCAGTGCTGAAGAACACAGGGGGTGACGCTGACTGTGCTGTGCTAGAGATCTGGCAGTGGCAGCATCGGCTTGACTGCAGTGATTGTGATGCCATTCATTAGAAATGTTTTGCTTTTGTGTATGTTATACATACAAAACAGTATAGTACTACATGTATATAGTTGTAAATACATGTGTATATCCTGTAGTCCCCAATTTATATGAATTAACTAATCAAGAAAAATCAGAAGCCACTGGATTAAATTAAATTAATGAAATTTAAGTGGTCCATTTTTTTCCTTATGTGATAATTAAGACCAAAAAAAGTTAGATAGCAAAAGAGGAATATATGAGAAATAAAGAGTATCTACTCTTATTTCCAGATTGACTCTGCTAGAATAGTTATGCTTCCAGTTATATATCCAGTATAAATTAAATATCTATGGAATCATAACATTTGGATTCCTAGTGGGAAAGCTTTCATTATAATACACTTGAATCTTAAGCACAATCCAGAAACAGTATTAAAATGACAACTTATATATCTACCTAGCTATGTATTTAATGTATTTTAGTCAGAAAGATGTGCAAAGATCTGGCCTTAGGAATTTGTGGTGAGTCTTATGTTGAATTAGCAGTACTATGTATTAGTAGAGATTTATAGTTTCTTCTTGGGCAGATTTAATATTACAGAGGGAAGAAATTACTCATCTTGATTTGACCTCGCCTTAATTAAATGTTATAGACTAGGAACCCAAGTCATAGGTCCTTTTGATTTTGGCTGATATCCAAGAAATAGGCACATTAGAGATGAAACTGACATGCTTTCATTTGAGGATATGGAAATAGGGTTGATAAAGGAGTGTCTGTGAAGAGAAATCAAATCCTAAGGCTTTTGTGAGTTGAACCATGGTTTTAATTAGCACTGGCTTTGGTATTTAATAGGTTACTCTTTGTGATCTTGACTATTTTCCTCTTTGTGATTTTGGCTACCCCAGCTCTGACATATCTCTCTAATTTGTTTGAACTACTCCTTGGTATTTACCACTTAATTCCTGTGGTATGAGCTTAGTGTATTGCACTCCTTTGTGGTGGTAATCCTGAAGACAGGTTTCGTCCCGTACATAATTTTGTATCCACCGTGGCACCTGGTGCAAGGCCGATAATGTAGTAGAGAACCCAACTGGATCAGGGTTCCATTCCCTGTTATTAGTTACCATTTTTTTTTGTGTGTGACTCTTTTTTTGTGTGTGAGGAGCTGTCCTGAACACTTGGGTTTAGGGCCTCTTGTAACTACTAGACACCAGGGTACACCTCTCCCCTTTAAGTGTGGCAGCCAGAAATTTCTCCAGACATTGCCAGATGCTCCATGGGATGGAGGGCTGGGGAGAGATGGAGGGAGTGCAAAATTAATCTTGGTTGAGAATTATTTTCCTTGAGAATAGGAGATTTAGATTCTAGATATGACTTTGCCATTATCTCTTATTATTTAGGCAAACTACTTCACCAGTAGGCCTTATATTTTCTCTTCTGAAAAGTGAGGAGGATTGCATTTATTGACTGCTTAACCTTTGTCCCCTGAATAGCTTTAGGGAGCCTTTAATTAATGTGGATTTTGTATGTAAAATTTTCTGGGATAACTTTCTTAACTTTAAACATTTTCTCCAAGTTATCTATGACCTCAAAAAATTTAAACTGGATCAGTTAATATATATTTATTTTCACCTCTTAAAGATCTCAGCTTAAGATAAATATATATTTTTCTTTGATGAACTATATTTGGTGACCATAAGTGCTAAGAAAGCACTTTGAACTACTAGAATTTGTGTTTTATTGGTAGGTAACATTTATAGCACTGTTATTTCCTACCTCTCGAAAAATTGGATCTTGAGAGAGTGACGATATGATAAATCAGTTAGTCACAGCGTGTTCATTTGGAAATCTACATAGTGAAAAAGTGTGTGTTTATCACTTGGCACTCAGTTCCTGGCTCTCTTTTTCCATTTTAGCCTTTTAAAAGTATATGTTTAACTTGACTCTGCTAATGTATGTCCCAGAGATCCTTAGTGTTTGCTGGTCCCTGTCTATGAACTGTTCGAGTTTCAGACCCTGGAATTTGGCCCTTTGTTGGGTTGCTGCTTCTTAGCTTCCATTGCAGTCGTTAGTGTTAGCGTAGGCTTATCCTTGGCTATGGATAACAATCTGGTCAACTGCTCCCTTTGGAAGTTAAGGAGGTGCCTCTTATACTTTGGTGCTATGCTAGTGGATAAACTGTGGCCTTGTTTTTCTGTTGCAGGTGAATTTGGAAGGCAAAGCCAGTCCTCTGTCACTCCTACAAGTGGCTGCTCCAAGTGGCTTCTGTGTCTTGGTTCGCTTGCCCAAGTTGACTTGTGGAGGAAAAACACTACCAAAAACATTATTGGACATTTTGGCAGATGGCACTATTTTAAAAGTTGGAGTAGGATGCTCAGAAGATGCCAGCAAGCTTCTGCAGGATTATAGCCTTGTTGTTAGGGGATACCTGGACCTCCGTTATTTAGCCATGAGGCAGAGGTATGGTTTCTGTGAATGCTAGGCTTCATATAGCTGTGGGGCAAATATTTTAGTAAGTTTTGTAGATTGATGAAAACCAATAGTGAAACATAAAGTCCTGTAGAAACCTGGAGATTTTTGAAATGCATGTTGAATTTGTGAGGAAGTATTCCAGTTTCTGAGAATACTAGTTACTTTGAATTGATCTTCCTAGATAAAACTTGAGTAAGGTGTCTCTGTCAGGAAAGGGTCGTAAAATGAATGATGGGCTCTACTGGCTAAATTAGGGCTGCAGGTGTTTTCTTTCTCATGTGATGTTTTGAGTAAATCTCAGTTTAAGTATTAAGATTTAATGTAACAGCTTGTATTTTTGTAATACTAAAATCAAGATTTAAGGAAAAGAATCTGTACTTCTAGTTTCTCTTAAAAAAATTAGGTGATCTGACTACAGTAAGACAAAGTGAGCATGCTCACTCTGCGGTGCGTGGCTCCCAGCCAGTGGTTGCCTTCTGGATGAGCAGGCTTATTCACTCAGTCAGTCTACACTGCTCCCACTGCAACTCCTACTCATTCTGATAAGCACTGAGTTTGCATGCATTGCTTTAGGCCAAAATAGTGGTAGACCTAGGCCCTGACTGGGAGAAAGAAAGATTTCCCTTTCCCTTGAAATTATGTTCTGTGGAAATTTATTTTAACTTTTTTATGGAATCTGTATTGTCTTCTTATGCGTATGTTTGGGTCTTTGTTTTAATAGCATGGGCTGTAGTAGTCTCTTCTTGCCCCAAATAACACTGATGTTAAATGTGTAGAAATTTGACAGCATAAAGGATAAAGGAAGTTTTGATTAAAATCTATGTCGATTGTAATTTTTAGTACAAAATAAAATTTTAGTTTAGTAGTATTGCTTATATAAATAAAACTTTTATAAATGAAATATCAAATTTTTTTAAGCAATTATTATTTTTATGCATATAAGAACTGGTTTGTAGGTCAAAAGTGCAGGGTGCTACTACTTTAGCACCATTATCATCTGGTTGGGTTTTCCTTACAGATCTCTGACTCCGCAGTTACAGCCCCCTCTATAACTATATACAAATGAGAGGTGAACCAAATTTATCTGGCAAACTGCAGAATCTCCAAGTGTCAATATAGGAATTTGGCCAAAGCTGAATATTACTTCTCTAGGAATAAGAATGAAGGTTTATAAGACCTTTTATTTTTTTTTAACAAAATTGTATTAAAATGTAAAATATAACTTTTATTATTATATACTTTAGTACTAAAATGATACTTTTGACATTATACTCCAAGAAATTTGCCATTAGAGCACAAGAACTATACTTAGCACTATCAGCTATTGGTTGCCCCTGACTTATGCTCTGTGCAGTTGTTATTTGTCGTTGCCGTTGGAGAAGAGCACTTTCTGGGGAGTGAGATAATTAATGCTGTGTTCCTCTCATCTTACTCTATATTTTTTATTGTATGTTAACTGATAGTGATTTATTTTTGAGATTGTTGCACATAGCCTGGGAATTTCTCTTTGTGAAACCTTGAAGTGGTAAAGGTGGCATTTTGTCTTTAATTTATCCCCAGGAAATATGAAGCCTTCCCAAAATAATACGATTAAGACTAATAACCTACAAGGAATTAAATAACTAAGGTTAAGTGCTGCCCTTTATTGAGGCTAGTTGATTTCAAGAACTATGGAATGTCTACGCCTGGAGTGTCAGATAGCTGTGAAAATGTGAAAGAAGTCATAGATACATTAACTGAAAAGTAAATAGCAGAATAAAAAGCAAAATAAAGGCTATTGATGCTTTGGAAGTGGGCGTGAGTGGCAACATACGTCTGAAGAGGTGTGACTCCAGGCCTCTAAATCACACACGGTGTGGTAAACCAATGCCACCTCATGAAAAACAATAAGATCACTGTCCAACATTTCTGGGCTCTGAAACTACAGGGTGAACAGGAAAAATCTTAGTTTTTAAGTTACTCTCTCTCCAGTGAAATTTCTCTAGTGTGGTCCCCAGAATCAGTTCAGAGCCCCCAAAACTGCTTATCAAAATGCAATTTCCAAGGCCATTCCCCAGACTTATCCTGAGTACAATTTCTAGGAGATTGCACTTTTTTTTTTTTAAGATTTATTTATTTGTGCATACAGAACTGGGGTACAGACCAGAGGTATATGGGTGGTGAGAGGACTCACCAGAGACATAGTGGGGAGCAGAACAGGCAGATCGATGAAGTACACTGTTGAGGGGAGCAGCCGGCAAGATAGGAGAGGTCTGAGGAGCCATGTGGTCACCTCTGGGGCAGGCGGGGTTTGAACTCATGCAGAAGTGGCTTTAGCTTCTTAGTGCTGTGCTTTGATCCACTGAGCCACCAGGGAGGGCCCCTATTCCATTAAAAGCAACTTTTATTTATATTTCCCTCAAATCCTTAATTTCTATTAATTCAAACAAGATTTTATGTATTTTACCTAAGTATTTTGTACCTGTGTTTAGTTTTTAGTCAGTGTTATCTTTTTGGGTGCTGGAATCCTTCAATGAACTGCTTGTTTTTGTAAGCAAAGAATGATGTACTTCATCATTACAATGATACCATTTCCTGCAGTGTCTGAAGGAATCCTGAATGATGAAACACTGATGTAAACCTCCACCTAAAGGCTTCCCACTCTAAACCTTTAGCTACTCACTTGGCATCCAAGAAGTCAGCTCTAGTTTTGTAGGTAGATCAATGTGTTCTTAATTTCATATTTATCTTTTGGTTGAAGTCTCTAGTCCTTGGACAAATTCATTTTTTTCACCAAGCTGCAGCTATTTTTATTAGAAAGTGAAGAGCAGAAAAAAAATAGGGTATTTTTTTTTTTATTATACCTTTACCCCATCAATAAAAAGTCTTAATCTTTTTACAGGTTTGAAAATATACAAACACTAGTCAATTCAAATATAGAAAGATCTTAACAAGATTGATAACCTCCCCAAATTCTACAATCAGAAATAGTATGAAAATTTGATCAATATGTTTCTAGTTATCTCTGTATTTCCTCTGTCTATACATCTAGAATCACACAGATACATTTATATGTAGTTTATTTATTTAACATAAAGGGGCCATATTTTATGTTTTCTTTCACAATATTTCTTTACTTAATATATCAAGGACATCACATCACATCAATATAGATCCGTGTTCTTATATTAAATGTCTGTTTCACCATTTTTCTATTGTCGAGCATTGAGGTTGTTTTCAGTTCTTTGTTAACTATAAATAGTACAACACTAAATAACATTTTATGTATATTTATCCTTAGGATAAATTCCTTGAAGTAGAATGGCTGATTTAGAGAATTTTCATATTCAAAATATTGATAACTATTATTAACCTGTTTTTTCTTTTTCTTTTAAACCTTTTCACAAAGGTTGTAAAAAGATTAATGAATTTTGTATTAGACTGATTCTCAAGCTTTCCTTTCCCAATATTATAGTTTTTTAATCTGTGAAATCTGATATGAAAATTGTATAGAATTATTTAAATTGATTTCTGATGAGATCTGTCATCTTTTCATTAGCCATGTATATGTCTTTTTGAGTTATCTGTCATTTTCCTTTGTCCATTTTTAACACATGATTTTATTTACTTCTTATAGAAACAATTTGCTCTGTAATGGACTTAGCCTGAAATCACTCTCTGAGACTGTTTTGAACTTTCCCCTTGACAAGTCCCTTCTACTCCGTTGCAGCAACTGGGATGCTGAGAATCTTACTGATGAACAGGTACTTCTTGTCAGAGTAGTTAAAGAATGGAAGAGTCATTACTTGTAAAGTAAAATTGTTTTGAAAACTGTGGTCCTCAATTATGAGATATGTTTAAGTAATGGGTAACAGTGCCTTAAAACAGACTCATTGATTAACCACTCAGGCTATAATAGTGTGGATGCCATTTAAATAAAAGGGTAAAAGATCCTATTCTAATTTTTTTGAGCATTTAGTATATGCCGATATTTCAGAAAATGTTTTTTAGTATTGAGTACAAATGCATAATTAAAAACCCAAGGTGTTATAAAACTTTTGAGAACTTTTTATTTTAATATTTATTTATTCATATAGAACTGGGGTACAGGCCAGAGATGCAAAGGGTGAGAGGATTCACCAGAGACAGAGCGGGGAACAGAACAGGCAGATCGACGAAGTACACTGCTGAGGGGAGCAGCGGGCAGGTCAGGAGAGGTCTGCCTCGCCATGTGGATCTCCTCCGGGGCAGACGGGAATCAAACTCATGTGGAAGTGGCTTGAGCTTCTTAGTGCTGTTCTTTAACCCACTGCACCACCAGGGAGGGCCACTTTTGAGAACTTTTAAGAAATAGTGAGTAGTTCCCTGCCTTACCATCCATCTACTTCTCATTGTTCTTTCTTCTTAAAGGAAACCAGTTTCATTTCTTTCTGGTAATTATATTTTTATTACATGGGTATACTACTCTCTTATTTTGCCTATTCTGATTTCTTTCTGTGGGAAACATGATTTAGTATTCTTAAAGTTTTCAACACCCAAAACAAATACTTATTTCCCTCTTGTACCTGCCAATATAGGTAAATTGTCATATTTATCAGATTCACATCTACTATTAATATTGATGTTATTTATAGCATAGCCACACGATAAACTGCAGTTTTTTTGTCTTATACAAATTTTTGTATTCACAGGAGTGATACTTGTGTTTCATTTTCTTGGTGTTCTGTATGTCAACTGTTTTCAATCCTGGACTCTACTAGGCCTCCTGTCAAGCTCACCCTGACATATGAGGCAACCTGTTTGTTCGGTTTTCCTTTGGAGACCTCCCTTCTCTGTCATCATGCTTGCCAGTTCTGCTGCCAATCTTTCTTGCCTGGATTTTTAATTAACATCAGCCTAGGAATTCCCTTCACTTCTCTTCTATAGTAGATCCTCTATTTTCGAAATTGACTGTCTTTTTCCTTTCTAGTTTGGGTGAAATGTATTCATAATAGGTTGGTGAGAAAGGGAAGTTAATTTATGACACCTTGCATGTTTGGCTTCACTCTCTATTAACTGATAGTTTGACTGAGTATAGCATTTTAGATCGGAAATCATTTGCCTTTAGAACTTTAAAGGCAATGCTCCTTGTCTTATAGCTTCCAATATCGATGTTCATTGTGACTTAATTTTCTTTCTAGACTCTCTTATCTTTATTCTTAGTTTTTAAAAATCCATGTTGCTATACATGGTGTAGGCAGTGTTTTCATTATGGTTTTAGAATTCCCTTGACTCAATCTGGAAGCACGTGTCCTTCAAGTCAGGGGATTATTTTTACAATATTTCTTTGAAACTCCCCTTGCTTTTGTTTCTGCAACTCATATTATTGGCATGTTAGAACCCCTGAATTGAGTCTCTTATTATCTTAGAAAAATATTTTCTCCCTGATTTCCCATATCTGTAACCTATGGAGAAATTATTTTCCAAAATTACCATTGAATTTTAAATAATTCCTGTCATATTTTTAAGTTATAAGAGTTCCTTATCTCTTCAGAGTATTCACTTTAAAATAACTTCATTATTGTGCAATGGGTATATCTTCTATTATCTTAAGAGTGTTAAAGATTTTTGAAGTTTTCTTCTGTTTCTTGTATTGCCTTCCCTCCCCCACAGTTATTTATTTTTTCTTTGTCTTTTACATTAAAGATTTTCTTAAATGTTTATATCCTTTACTGTTCATAAATCTATCAACTGATGAATGGATAAGTAAAATATGGTATACCCATACCCATATATTGTTCATCAAAAAAATATATATGCTACAATGTGGAATCTTGAAAATGTTATGCTAAATAAGTCATTCACAAGTAAAATTTTGAGAATAGACAAGCTAGTAGTTGCCTAGCACTGGGAAAAATAGGAGTTGGCAGCTAAAGGATGTAAATGTCCTTTTTCAGGGTGTTGAAAATGTTCTAAAATGATGTAAATATGCTGAAAGTCCCAAATCCTGAAAAATCTGTAAAAGACATTTTGAACAAGACATTAGACTAGGACTGCATGTTACTAAATTTTGTCATACTCTTGAGTATGTAACTATGGCGTGATTGTGTAGGAGAGTGTCCTTATCTTTAGGAGATACACATGGAAATGTTTAATACATGTAATTAATACATATAATTTATTTATTTATATATTTTTTATATCATTGTTCATTTTTTTTTTTTTTTAAAGATTTACAGAGCGGGGAACA
>NW_004567114.1:24937207-24938818 GCF_000260355.1 Condylura cristata | reverse complement strand
ATTCTCAGTGCTGTGCTTTAACCCGCTGCGCCACCAGGGAGGGCCTCATTGTTCATTTTTGTACAATATTTGCTTTCTCCTCTCATGTGTAGTCCCATAGAATTCCTACCACTAATTCACCCTTGCACCATTGCCATAGTTCCTCATCTTCTTCCCTCCCCTGTTTTGATCCTACTCCTCTCTCCTACTTCAGACTATCTCTGATTTATAGTTGTAAAAAAAAATAATAATTTTTTTTGTTATCATTTTTTTCACTGATCCCTTGTGTGGTTCACATATATTCCTCCTATGAGTGAAACTATTCAATATTTTTCTTTTGCCTTCTGACTTACTTCACTGAGCATATTTCCTTCTAGTTCCACCCTGTTCTGTTTCTGCAAATGGCATGAGTTTACCTTTTTTTGATTGCTGAATAGTATTCCATTATGTATATGTACCACATCTTCTTGGGCATTTGGGTTGTTTCCATATCTTACCTATTATAAATAGTGCTGCAGCAAACATAGGGGTGAAGCTATCCTTTCTGAATTAATGTTTTTGTGTTCTTTGGGTAGATTTCTAGGAGTGGAATTGCTGGGTCAGGTGATAACTCCATTTTTAGTAGTTTGAGGAACTTCCGTACAGCTTTCTATAGTGTGGTTGGACCAATTTGCATTCCCACCAGCAATGTAGGAGAGTATGTTTTTCTCTCTACCCTTGCCAACTATTGTTGTTGCTAGCTTTTTTAATATGTGCCATCTTCTCTGGTAAAAGGTGGTATTTCATTGTAGTTTTGAGTTGAATTTCCCTGATTATAAGGGATGCTGAACATCTTTGCATATATCCTTGCCATAATTGTTTCTTTGATGAGAGCCATCCTAGTAGATATGGTTACTACCCTATTTCAAAACTTGAGAAAAATCTGTTCAGCAGGCTTGGTAGTAGACAGAATAAAAGTCACTGATTAAAGGTGAGGATTTTCAAATATTTAGATTTGTCATGATTTTTAGCTTGAAAACATGGACAGGAAGGCCCTGATTTCATGAGGATTCATTACACTGTCCTAGTTACCTTTGAATAGTTTGAATTTCTATAGTTTTTAAATAACAAGCCTTTGAGGAACAACAAATGTTGGTGAGGATGTGGAGAAAAAGGAACTCTCCTGCACTGCTGGTGGGAATACAAACTAGTACAACCACTGTGGTAAACTGTTTGGAGGTTTCTCAAACTTCTAAACATGGAGCTTCCCCACAACCCAGCAGTCCCACTCCTAGGTAGCTACCCAAAAAACACAAAAAGATATCTGATTCAAAAAGATACCTGCATCCCCATGTTTATTGTTGCTTTATTCACAATTGGAAAGACATGGAAACAGCCCAAATACCCAAAAGTGGATGACTGGATTAAAAAGATGTGGTACATACACACAATGGAATATTATTCAGCAACCAAAAAAAGGAAGCACATGTCTTTTACAGCAACATGGATGGAACTGGAAAAGATCATGCTTAGTGAAATAAGCCAGAAAGAAAAGGAAAAATACTGGATGGTTTCTCTCATAGCAGGAGTATAACGGAACAGGCGAGAAAATAATGATAATGATGAACAGCTATATACCAGAGATATTTTGTG
>NW_004567114.1:24911787-24937012 GCF_000260355.1 Condylura cristata | reverse complement strand
TATATATATATATATTAAAGCCTTTGAGAAGTACATGGTACCTAGGTGATTGTACATTTTGAATAGAATCTGAAAAGTTGCCTGTATATTTGTAATTGACATTGAAGTTGGTGTCTCTCTGGTTTGCTTTCCAGTTCCACTGATCTCTGATTTTTCTTTTCAGGTAATTTATGCTGCCAGAGATGCGCAGATTTCAGTGGCTCTCTTTCTCCATCTTCTTGGATACCCTTTCTCTAGGAATTCAACTCTAGAAGAAAACAGTGACCACATTGGCTGGAGGAAAGTGTTGGAGAAATGCCAGGGTATAGTTGACATCCCATTCCGAAGCAAAGGAATTAGTAGATTGGGAGAAGAGGATAAAGGGGAAGCCACAGAATCTCAGCAAAAGTCAAGAAATAAGAAGTCTAAGAATGATGGAATGTTGCCAGGCAGCCACCAAGGGAGAGACCCCAGAAAACATAAAAGAAAGCCACTGGGAGTGGGCTATTCTGCCAGGTAATTGAGTTGTTCCATGCCTACCCAGCCTCCAGTAAAAGGCCTGGTGTCTCACCTTGATTCTGGGAAGAAGTCTGTGTAGGAAGCAAGCAGAGGCTTTCCAGGAGTTAGTTTTATTTTGTCTTTCCTTCAAGATCATTTGGGATTCTCCTTTACTTTGTTTCTTTCCCTTCTTCCTTTATACCTTTTCTTTTCTTTTTTTTTTTGGACAGTTGGGGTGGAAATGAGGAAAGAGCTTAATCTAACTGACTGATCCTGATGTGAATTTAGACCTGTAACTTCTCCAGTTATAAATGAGAGAATAATTACTACTACCTTGCTTGTTTCATGATAGCTATGAAAATTAATAACATGAAGTGCTTCACACTTTACAAGAGACATGCATCTGATTTCTTATTCATTTGGTATTTGACTAAAGTGGCATCTAGCTCTAGGCCAATGTTATTTTCTAGTCATTGAGAATTTTCCTGTACAACTTAATCCTCTATTACAAAAAAAGATGACTAATAAATACTTTGGAATGAAGGTTTGGTCCCTATAGCAAAGTGCCTTTAGGAATTAGATAATCACCTTGAAGCAAATATTGCATATAAGAGAAATAAATCCACATGGCCATCATTACTTTAGCATACAGTCCTTTAATAGCGTACAGTCCTTTAATTTAATTTACTTTGTGGAATCTAGTGATTACTCTATAGGGCAGTTTTCTTGGTGCTATTCCTGTTTGTTTTCATAACAGAGCTACACAACCACTACCCAACTCACTCCCTAACGTGTCAATTCATAAGTATATAAACTGGAAGTATAAACAGTTCAGGTTTAGTTTGTTGCCAAGTCCACTTGTAGATGGAGGAGTAAACATAGTTTCTTGCCTATTTTTTCCCCATAAATGTAGCGTTTGACTCTTGACTAGCTTGAGTCACTCAAAAGAGAACATGGGAAAGTAACCGCTGCCTTGAAACAGCTGCTAGTTTTAGACTTCTCTCTCTTCCCCCTGCAGAAAATCACCCCTCTATGACAACTGCTTTCTCCAGGCTCCTGACGGACAGCCCCTTTGCACTTGTGATCGAAGAAAGGCTCAGTGGTATCTGGACAAAGGGATTGGAGGTTTGAGATTCAGCTGTCATGTTTGAGCTATAATTAGGTGTTCGTGGATATGCGTAGGTGTGGGAAGTGAGACAAGGGAGGGGGATAAGTAGAAGGCAGACAGAATTGAGACAGGTGGGACTGACTATTCAAAATCTGGAATAGTGATCTCTGCTAGGTCAGAGCAGAGCAACTAAGGTGGCACTTCTTCCTTGGGAAGAGCGGGGTAAACACTAACACTTCTTTTCTCTAAGAGCTGGTGAGTGAAGAGCCCTTTGTGGTCAAGCTACATTTTGAACCTGCCGGAAGACCCGAATCCCCAGGAGACTATTATTTAATGGTAAAAGAGAACCTGTGTGTAGTGTGTGGCAAGAAAGACTCCTATATTCGGTGAGTGTGAGCTTGGGCTGGCCTGATTGTCTGCCCATCACAGAAATTGCCTTTGTAGCTACATGCAAAGCCTTCAGGGGCTTGTTTGAATCTGTTTGCTTTGGCTAAGCAATTTTTCCCTAGGGGACATCCAGTTTTCCCCAACAGCTTCAGTTTCAAAACTCTGCCTGGCCTTGTGATAATGGCTTTTACCCCCTCCTGAGGCCAGTTCTTTGTATCTGGGATGCAATACTCTTCTCAGTAGTAGTTTGCTATAGAGAGAGTGGTTTCCTTTTGCTCATGAAGAATCGGGAGATAGGTCCCTTCAGAAGCTGCTTTTCTTTCTTTGTACTTCTAATCTTCCCTGAGTGACTCACAACTTTCTGAGCCTTGGTGCTTATTATTCATGAAGTTCCCAGATGATCTGAAAGCACACTCTGGAATAGTCTGGGGAGAGTATTTCTCATCATGGCCCTTACAGAATGAAAGAGAATGTGCCTGCTGCATCCAGGTGCCTAGACATCTGGACTTTCTCCCTGGACTCTGTGAAATAACTCAGTTTCTTCCTTTCTCTCCTTGCAGAGTGAGATAAGTAGTTGTGGTTGTCAGGAGCTTATCCTGAAAGATTAATTCTCCTTAGAAAACAATGATGGATTTTGGCCCTCCCTGGTGGCGCAGCGGGTTAAAGTGCAGCACTGCAAGCTAGCTGCAGCCGCTTCAGTGCAAGTTCCATCCCCAGCCCCGGAGGTGATCCACATGGTGCAGCAGACCTCTCCCGTCTCGCCCGCTGCTCCCCTCAGCAGTGTACTTCGTCAGTCTGCCTGTTCTGCTCCCTACTCTGCCTCTGGTGAATCCTCTCACTGCCCCTGCACCTCTGGCCTGTACCCCAGCTCTGTATTCATAAATAAATAAATCTTTAAAAAAAAAAAAGAAACCAATGATGGATTTTGATGAATCAGAAATCATCTCAGAGTAAGAGATTCCTCAAGTGAAAGAAATTGACTTTTTCAGAGCACCAGGCTTCAAAAATTTCAAGAGTAAAGGTTACCACTTAGTTTATTTGAGTGAGTTATTTTCCAGGTGTTAAAGGCCATTAGGTTAAAGGCCAATGGTTAAAGACCATTTTTTCCCCTCTGATATTTTTCCTTCTGGGAGCAGATTCTCAAGGGATGTTATTATCTCCTCCCTACTCTGAGCAGCACTGAAGCCTGGCAGCGGGTGGTCTACACTACAAGGAGAGAGGACCTTTAGGCACAGATAGGCAGGTGGGTCAGTAATGGAATAGGTGGCATTATTGCCTTTCTGTAATCTCTGCTGAGTTGTGCGCAAGGTTTCTCAGGCATGTGTAGGCCTGGGGCAAAAGCTAGTCGCCTGTCTGCTAGCTCTGTGCATGTTCTGTGTCATATGCTAACGCGCACTGCCTCCGGGGTGGGCTTGTTCAGGAAGAACGTGATTCCACATGAATACCGGAAGCACTTCCCCATCGAGATGAAGGACCATAACTCCCACGATGTGCTGCTGCTCTGCACTTCCTGCCATGCCATCTCTAACTACTATGACAACCATTTGAAGCAGCAGTTGGCCAAGGAATTCCAGGCACCCATTGGCTCTGAGGAGGGCTTGCGCCTCTTGGAAGATCCTGAGCGCAGGCAGGTGCGTTCTGGGGCGAGGGCCCTGCTCACTGCTGAGAGCCTGCCTGCTGATCGAAAGGAGGAGCTGCTGCGCGCGCTCAAGGAGTTTTATAGCACCGACACAGTCACAGATGAGATGCTTCGGGAGGCTGCCAGCCTGGAGATCAGGTACAGTTCACAGTACTGATCAGACTGAGGAGTAACCCAGTGACGTTAGCCCTGACGACTTAGTGCGAACGTTTATCAGGAAGAGCCACTTAGGTGAGAGCACAGCCTCCCCTGGAGTGTCTGATGGCCTAAGATACCTTGGGGTGTGCTAGAAGGACCTACTTGAATTTCCTTTCCATAGGAGACTTGTGTCTTACCCTTAACCCTATATGGTCATATCTGTATGTCCAATCATTTTCATGATTAGCAAGAAAGCTGAAGCTGAAATGCAGTAGTATTGTACCTTAGATAGTCTATGCAGAAGGGAATCTTAAAGTCGGGCCCTCCCTGGTGGTGCAAGAGGTTAAAGCGCAGCACTATGAAGCAACTCTCTGCAGCAACTGCAGCACAAGTTCAGTGCCCAGCCAGGGAGCTGACCCACATGGCGTGGCAGACCTCTCCTGTCTCGCCCGCTGCTCCCCTCAGCAGTGTGTTCCAGTACATTTGCCTCTTCTGCTCCCTACTCTGTCTCTGGTGAATCCTCTCACCTCTACACCTCTGGCCTGTACCCCAGTTCTTATATGCATAAATAATCTTTTTTTAAAAAGAAGTCAATCTTAAAAGTCAAACTTAAGATGAAAACAGTACTCAAAATAATACCCTTAAATCTCTGAAGTTGCCCAGGCGGTACAGTATGTGGTCTGTTTCTCTTACTCAACAAACACTGGGAATTGAGGCCAATGGAGTCATATTTCCTGTCTCCCCTGTGCTCCAGGGGATTGACCCACTGAATGGAATGCTGGCCTGAATTGCTGTTACTATTTAAATTACTTTTCTCTTTTTCCTTTCTTGACTTCGGCCCCTACCCCATGAGTATATAGTTGAATTTTCATGTGACTTTACTCATTGTTCCTAAAGGAGAAGTTTATGGTACTGAGTAGTGAGAGGGTATAGGGTTCAGATGACCAAAACTCTAGGCTACCTGCTATAGTTGCTTCCCAACTGTTACTTTAAAGGAAAAGGATTATTTATGCATACAAGAGCTGGGGTGTAGGCCAGTGGTCAGATTTTGGTGGGGGGGAGGGAGTGAGGGGAGAGAGTTCATCAGAGGCAGAGTGGGGAGCAGAGTAAGCGGACCCACTGAAACACACTGCCGAGGGGGGCAGTGTGGGTCAGCTCCCTGGCTGGGGATCACTCTTGTTCTGCAGAGAGCTACGCAGAGCTAGACTTAAACCCCATGCGCCACCAGGGAGGGAGGCCTCCAATTGTCACTTTTAAAAATAAAGTAAGGGGTTGAAGTAACTGAACTCAAGATGTCTGTGTAACTCTGATAGTGCCGTTGGTTGCCCGTGCATTTTGCCATCAACGAGCCAAAAACTTAAGTACAGCTAATTTATTGAGTTAGCATGTATAGACATCCCAATTTATTTATCCAAACAAATGGGCTTTATATAAGTTGTTTTAATTATTTATTACAACAATCCTGAGGTAGAATTTGAAGTTCTTATTGGTGGTTGCTAATATTGTAGCTTACATTTTAAAAATATTTCAAAGCTTAAAAAAATGAATTTTAGCCTTAGAACTACTCTGCAAGGATGTAGGACAGATGTTAATTTTTTAAATTTTACACTAGCTGTCCTGAGATGAAACTTGCCAAAGTCATATTAGAAATGAATAATTTCTGACTTTTTAAACTAATTCCCAAATGTGTTTTTCCTAAAACAGCTAAACTTCCACTTTCAGCCACACACCTTTCTTATAAATTCATCTTGCCCAGTTGGATAAAAGGGTGTTGGACCTGGATCTAGGATTGAGAACAGCTGTTTCAGGAAAGATAAGCAAGTTAGTATACTTGTGAGCTAAATAACAAAAATCTGCAAACACCCAGAGGATGCTAGCACTGCTAGGTTGTGGGGGTTTTGGGGGGGGGATTGAGACTAGAGTGTGAATGCAGGGAGAGGAACTGTTTCCTTGGGTCAAGGAGATTTCTTGAGAGAGATGGTCCTTATTCACAGGCTGCAAAAACACTTACTTGAATGATTTTGTTAGCAGGCAAACAAAGGGGTGCCCCGGGACCCCAAACCCGCCTGCTCCAAATGAATTCTGCCATCTGCCACATAGACAAAAACACACTCTTAGTGCATAAGATCTTTAATGGGAAAGAACTTTAATAGAATTAGTGTAAAATACAGAGAAGAGAAAGAATATAGCACCCAAAGTTACTCATCCCTTCATGGAAAATGCCTAATCAGACAGGGTTGGCCAGAAGTAGGGCCACTGAAGCCAAAAGCTTCCCACACGTCTAAGTCACTTTCTGGTGGGGAATCTTAGGAAAGGGGTAGAAGGGGCCAAGGAAGTCTAGAAGGAAAAGAGCAAATCAAAATACAAGTCAAGGTAAGTCAGCCATTGTCACCTGCCCCACAGGTCTCTTACCCGTGTCTGTTCCAAGTGTCTCCTTCCATGTCCCGCCAAGTCCCTGGTACAAGCCCAGGAAGCAGCTTGGCCACTTCCTCACGTCTCTGCTCCATTTTCTTCTCCAAGTCCTCGTCCCGCCTTCTGTCCCAAGTCCTTTCCAGCTTCTCCTCACTGCTTGTCTCCACCCTTCCTAAGGTGGGGCAGGGAGCCCCAATCCTTCCCTTTCTGTTACACTATCACAGAGGTGCTTAAGCCCCGTCACCTCAGTTAAGAAGGAGGCAGATTCCTCTCCCCATTAAATAGCATCAGCTACACGTGTGAACAGCCACGTGTAGCATCTCATGGCGACTGAAGCATTCTTCATGGATGCAGTTTGGCATTGTTTTGATGAGAAAGAGGCACTAAAGAAATGTACCTTCCTGCACTTTTAGGAGGAACAGGAACACGTGGGCTGATACATTGAGTATATGGTTCAGAATGAGTAATTTAAAGGAAGAGTGAGCTGATAACTGAGTAACTCTAGTGTAAACAAAAGACCAACATTTTCCAGCCACTATCAGCCCGCCCGACAGTAGGGCCCTTGGTAGGGCCGAGCATAAGTGTAGCTCAGAACCTTGGACTGTGTGCAGTGTGTCCATCTATGCGCGAGAGGGGCAGATGTGGGAAAGATGTCCTAAAAACACAACCGGCCCTTGAGGAGCCCCCACACACCCTTGTGGAAGCCCCTGGCCAGCACCGTGGGGCCACCTGTGCCCTGTGCTTGTGTCCCTCAGACGCTTTGTACTTCGTGTCTTGGCAGGATCTCCAACGAAAGCTACACTCCTCACGGGCTCAAGGTGGTGCGGTGCCACACGCAGGGCGGGCTGCGCTCCCTCATGCAGCTGGAGAGCCGCTGGCGCCAGCACTTCCTGGACTCCATGCAGCCCCAGCACCTGCCGCAGCAGTGGTCAGTGGACCACAACCATCAGAAGCTGCTCCGGAAATACGGGGAAGACCTTCCCATCAAGCTGTCATGACCGCAGCTTCCCTCCCAGGGTAGGACAGCTGGGAAGCTGTAGCCACGATTAAACATCTCTTCTCCATTAAGTCATCTTGTACATGGGCAACGCCTGGGTGGCAAGTGTCCACGTACTAACCCACACTGATCCAAGATTCTTCTGATGGAGCAAGGCTATTACTGGTTTGAAGGCAGCGTATGGTTTTGAGTTTTATTTGGACAAGGTGAGAATTCTTTTCCCTCCCTCCCTCTTAAATTTTACGACAAGGGGAAACTTGTCACTTGCTTTCCCTGAACAGACAACAAATGAAGGATTCTTCCTGAGTTGGTTGGTGTTAAGGGGAGCAGTCAAGCATCTCAATCCCTTCAAGCTCAGGAGGGGAAAAAATGCCTGCCCGAGGTTGGCGAGGTCATTAATCCTCCCGGGTCAGCCAGCTAACTATAAATTCTTTGTCTTATGGCTCCATCACAACTCACCTAGTTGGGATCCTTCCCACCTAGGTCACTTCAGGGTAACGCTCTCCTTTACAGGTCCGCGACCAAAGCAACAGCTTCCTGCCACATGTTTGCACCCTGAAGTCCTAACGGGGCGCTTTTCTGGAAATAGACCTCTGGCCTGGGTGGGGCAGAGAAAGCCTGTAAGCTCCATCTTCCAAAATAATGTTGATAATTTGCTCAGCTTCTCCTTTCATGCTGTGTGCTGCCTTCTTGCTGGGGCCCTCCTGCCCACAACTGTGAGGCTTTTAGCTTAAGTCCTTCCAAGAGGAAGATTTCCTTTTCTCAGATCAGTATCAGGTCCCTGCAGTGTTCTGTGCTCCACCAGAGTGGCAGTACTGACCTGTGTGAAGCAAGGAATTCTTTCCCAGAGTCATTTGGCCAGATGCGGTGTGAGGATTTTCCTCATGCCTAGGACACTGAGACTAACTAGCACATTGAGATGTTCCAAGCAGTGCTGTCCTACCTTTCAAAAGGGGCCAAGTGTAAAAGCAACTAATTACTGACTTGTATTTTTTCTAAAGTACTTGGAAAACTTTCTACTTTTCAAGATCTTAACAAGTTTAAAGAATTTTATGGCCAGACTCCAGCAAGAGCTCTGTTTTGGAATTGTGCCCAAGTTGGTGACAGTTGGTCTAACACTGACAGAACTTCTAAGCACAAAATTCACGAACTGTAAATGTAAAAATTTTTTCTTCATAATTTAATCAAATCAACAGATATTCCCAGGGAAGAGATACCTACCCGACAGGCCCCTGCATTGTGGCAGTACAGTGTGTATGCTGGCTGTACCACACACACAACTTAACCTTGGCCTCCACATGAGCCCCCCACCGCCTCCACATGAGCCCCTCCACCACCACATACATCATGATCTGCATTTTATTCCCATGCCCCTTCCATCCCACTTTCCTTCATTCGGGCACCCTTGGGACCTAAACTAGAAACCCCTGAAAACAAATTGTACCAGCCCCTTGTGTGTGTGTGTGTGTGTGTGTGTGTGTGTGTGTGTGTGTATTGGGAGTGTGGGGGTCGTCGGGGCCTATTCCCTGTATCTGCCTGGTGGGAGCCGTGCAGGGAGCTGGGGGTGGAGAAGCCAGGAGCTGTATGCGTGGGCGTGGTAATAGTCAAAGTCGCCACAAGGTGGCGCTCAGATTCCGGTATATATTCATTCTCGAAAAATATGGGTTATTTATACGTGGTTACTGAAAATAACTAATGCTTTGTGTTTCAACATTTGCTTAGTTAACTTTGAGTCATTTGTGTTAGCATTACAAGAAACACTTCTAAAACAAAAGATAAGGGCTCCTTCTCTTTCTCTGTAATCCTCATTCCAAGAGACGCAGCTGGTGGCTGTTGGAGGAGTCTGTGCTTGAGTAGAGCCTCCTGCAAAGCCCAGCGGCAAAGCCAGCAGGCAGGCTTGAAAAAGCTGGAGTGTGTTGCTCTGGGTTTCTCTTCTTTTTCAGAAGAGAGTTACAGTATAGATTTTGAATCTTTTTGTTCTGAGTCAGCCTTAGAATTGAGCGGCTTTTCCCTAAGATTGACAATTGCTATCTCAAATGAATTATGTTATTTTATAACAGTACTGTTATAAAATAAATGTTTTTTCTGATATAAAAGTAATTATGATTATTAGAAATGAGTCTAAAGAAAGAATGAAAATCATGTGTCTTCCCTCTTTAAAACAGAGCTAAACCTTTGCTGACATGTTTATGAATTTCTGTTCGGTATTTAAAAGTGTATGTAATACATATAATAGTTAAACAAAATTGGGAGTCATCCGTATATACTTCTTGATTTTCCCCCTCTTATTTAACATGGTATCACAATTTCCTTGCAGTGCTGTGTCTTAACCCTGGTGCCACCAGAGAGGGCCATAATAGAAAAAGATTTTAATTAAGAATTATATTTTTATTTTAGAGTAAAAGTTACAGACAGATTTGACAGATTTTTTTTTTTCTGATTGGCGAGCAGTTAGTGCTTTGGCATTATAGAGTGAACATGTTTGCATAGTACCACATTCAGGGATTTTAGCCTCTTAAATGTGCAGCCATAGTGACTTACTCTTATCCATGGCATGGATGAAGATCAGAATGGGAAAAAAGGTGTCATGCTGAAAGAGACATTTCATTCCTCATTTTAGACTTTTCGGAACCTGTTGGCAAAGAGCATTCGCCCCACTCCTAGCCTTCCTCGGACTTTGGTCCCCAACATCTGACTAACTTCTTGATTCACCTTCTTTCTCAGAGTTTTCATTTATTCATTTGTCCTTCTGTTTTTCCCCCTCATTCTGTCTCAGCTTCATAAGAGTAGCACTTTTTTCTTTTAAAAGAGGCAATTTCTTGATTTGCTAGTATACTCAGCATGTATTCTTTCTAGTCTTTTGTCTTTTCTATGGTTGTAATGGCCACTTTTAATAGTGACAATCATTTTTTCTTGGATGAGAAAAGCTAAAAGAGTGTATGAGTCTTATTATGATTAACTTTTGATTCAAATAATAAAATAAATACATAATTCCCCAAATACTTCTGTTTTGTATTTCAGCTATACTTTTTAGATCTTTCTCAAGTTGCCTCTTTGTGCCGTAACCTAATATTGTCTACTTGTTCCCAGTGCTGGAACAGTTTTGCATCAGGTGATGAAGCAGGGCTGACACACAGCCAAACAGCCCCCTTGTTCAGAAGTGCCTCCCCGCCAGCCTGCTACGAGGTGTCGCCACTCCCTGCACTGGAGGCACCAAGGCCCTTGCACACATGCCTCCCCGTTACTCGGGACGGTAGGACCAAATCACCAGGCGGCTTTATTATAAGCCTGATGTGTGATCCAAAGTAGTCTTGAGCTGCAGAGGCTACTCATTTTCTGTTCCTGCTTCCTGAAGTCCGCCCTCCTCGGGCAGCAACACACTTGAGCAAAGCTGGGATTCTGAGTACTCAGGGCACCAGGGTGTCCACTAAGTCCTGGATAAGAATCAGAAATTTGAACTTCATAAGCTAGGAGGACTGAAAAGAAGTGCGAGATTGAGACACGGTAGTTTTAAAAGAGGTATGTTTGTTTAGCTGGTGGTGGTGATGGGGGTGTAGTGTCCATGGACTTAACTTTATCTTTTGCTTTAGTTTTATCATGGTTGGAGGATCAGAGGAGTGGGCTGGTGACTTGGATTCTAGTTCTGGCCAGTTACTTTTTTTCTGGGCTCCTTTCTGAGCCTGTAAAATTAGCAGATTGAGGCCCTCCCTGGTGGCGCAGCGGGTTAAAGCACAGCACTGAGAATCTAAAGCCACTTCTGCGTGAGTTCAATTCCCGGCTGCCCCGGAGGTGACCACATGGCGCGGCAGACCTCTCCTGACCCGCCCGCTGCTCCCCTCAGCAGTGTACTTCCTCCATCTGCCTGTTCTGTTCCCCACTCTGTCTCTGGTGAAGCCTCTCACCGCCCCTGAGCCTCTGGCCTGTACCCCAGTTCTGTATGCACAAATAAATAAATCTTTAAAAAAAAAATTAGCAGATTGAATTAGATGTGCTGTAGGGGCCTCCTAACTGTTGCATTCTGTAATACATCCCACTGCCCCCTTGTGTGGCATGTTCCCTTGGGTGCTGTGTGCCTTCTGCCTCGTGGCACATGCCCATCCTGCTCCAGCCCTAGGCGTGGAGACTGCGTGGAAAGAAGCAGGATGAAAGACGTAGAATGCCACACTGCGGCCTCCTTGACTAGGGAGACGCCTGCTACTGCCATCTGGTTCTCCACCTGCGGTCAGAATACCCTTCTCGGCAGAGAGGTGCTGTGGGTGGTGTTGAGGAACTCACACTCACCTAGTTCACTATTTAATTCCACAGAGTGAAGGGAAATCTTTACATTCAGCTACATTGCTTGTGTTGTAAGGTTTAATAAGAGGTAAGCAGAGTGGAAATGAAGCAAGTTTGCCTAGTGTTGTAGACGAGAAGATGCTGAAAAAAAGAGTGATCATTCCCCTTTTTAGGAAAGGAGGAATTGAGACTATACTATGTAGGGAGAATTGAGTAGAATTAACTACTTTAAAAGAAAAACATTAATAATGTAAAAGTATTACTTTTTATGTATGTCATTATGGCTAGCTAAGGAAATTTGAGGGGTCCACAGCGATGACGGTTGTCACTCATGCCAGAGTCCTAAGGCATGGCTAACTCACAGCAGGACTGGGCAGTCTCCGGGGCCTGCTCTTGTATAACCATGACTTGCCATAGATTTTAACCAGTGTCCCAACTAGCTAAACAGACATGTGAAATATAAAGTTTGTATTTCATAAGCTGCAGAAAGACTGTTTTCTCTATACATATCCATTCTTTGTGACCTGGCAGAAGTCACATTTTCGAGTCCATCCTCGTGCTTAGTTGAGTTCCAAAGAAAGAGTATTGGCTTTTCTCAGTGTGGCAGAGATTTGTACCAAGTATTCAGAACTTGGAACTTTCCCCCCAGTAATCACCTAGACATAGATCTGAGTCCCTGTTGTATAAATTGGGCTGGTTTTATTCTTGTTACTGTTCCATAAAAAGTGACCACATAAGCAAAAGGGAGGCTGAAGTATATTTCTCTGCTTTCTCCCAGACAGACTGCAACTTTATCTAAAATTCTGACATCTTTTATATCCTGTAAAGCCAGCCAGAGCCTCAGTGAGCTGGCTTCGTTTCTTTTTTAATCAAGATATGTATGTTTGGCCCTGGAGGTTTAGGAGGCCTGAGCTGTAGCACGTATGGCTGCCTCTGATTTCTTGGATACAATGAGCAGGACTAAAGTTGGCTCAGAAGAGGAACAGAAGATGACTTAGGGTTAGTTTTCTTTTTTAAATGTTACACAAGTGCACAACAATTGGCTGCCATCCCCCTCTCTAACCATCAGCCGAGCTTGACCTTGGCCAAGATTTTGCCTCATCCTCTCGGCATTTCAGCATGGAGTTGCGTTTCAGCCATGGAATGCTTAACCAAAAGCACATGCTGTAGTGTTGGTTTCCAAAGAGTGAGTTTTTGCAAAAAGTCCGCATCATGTTCTTTTCTTAAAACAACAGCTTTCTCTGAACCACCAACCCAATGGTGACTGACTTATTTACACACAGTGCCTGGAAATTTTTTTTGTTCTTAATAATTCTTTGTCGAAGTGCAGTATCATGAGCATACAGTGACGTGCACAGATTATAAGCGTACAGCTTGCGAAATGTGACCTGTGTACACCTGCTTAACCATCAGAAACTTTAGAGGTTTATTACATGAAACATCTATGCTGGTGATGTGCATTTTGGGATTAGAAGGTACAGTGAGCAAATTATGCTAAGAAAGTAAATTCAGGGCCCTCCTTGGTGGCACAGGGGGTTAAAGCACAGCACTATGAAGCTATCCGCAGCCACTGCAGTACAAGTTTGATCCCCGGCCAGAGTGGTGACCCACATGGCACAGCAGAAACTCCCCTGACCCGCCTGCTACTCCCCTCAGCAATGTATTTCATTACATCTGCCTGTTCTGCTCCCCACTCTGGTGAATCCTCTCACCCCTGAACCTCTGGCCTGTACCCCAGTTCTTGTGTATATAAATAAATAAATCTTAAAAAAAAAACAAATTCAGATCAACACATGACGACGATTTGGTGATCTCAGTCCAGACAGTTTGTCTCTTTGCCACAGCTAATGACCTTGTTACTCTGACGCTTCATGTCATGTTTGTTTGTAACACGTCACTTCTAAAAATGAGTAATATATGTACATAGTACAAAAAAAAATTTCTCTTAATGTATAATGAAAAAGTGCTCTCCTCTTAAATCTTTTCCGTCCTTGAAGGCAATAAGTTGCTAGTGCTTTGCACATCCTTCAGAGAAATAGGTGTGTGTGTGTTTGCTAGCTTGTTCCGTCTTTGGCTGTTAACCAAGAATATGTTTCTCTGCCCTTCTCTCTATTCTCCTGGCTATAGTCTAAGGCGTACATGTAGAAATGGGAAGTCTGCATTCTGAGTAGGATGGATCCTATTTCCTGTATTGGCAAGTTTACTCTGTCGTTTGACTTGAACGTCCTTTTTGTCACAGAACTGACCAGGAGTTGATAATTGGTGAAGCTGGACTTTTTATGTTAGGTTCATTACTCTTTAAAGTATATATTTGAAAATATCCATTAAAATGTTTTTAGAAACACCTGCTTCTTTAGCAGTAGCTCCTGAATAATACCTGTTTTATCTAAGTGCTGCGTGAATGCACCCTAAAAGCAAACTTGGTGCATCTTTCGTCAGTCTCACCACAGCCGTTCAGATCAGACATTCAGACATGCGCTAGGTTGATTATTCACCTTCACGAATAATCCTTCTCTTTAAACATAAGATTGACCTCAGATTCATTATGAAAAGCCAGGCTCTCTGGCAGGTGAAATTTGATTTGTACACTCTGTTTTTCAAGAATATAAATCTCATGTAGATCAGAGGACTTATATTCAACCTTTAACAGTATTTTACACAACTTATGGGCGAAGAGCTGGGAAGGAAGAATCCCTATTCCCAACCCTCTCAGTGGGAGGGAAAACAAAACTTGGGTGGGTGGTCTTCCTTGGCCTTTGCTAGCCCCAGCCATATGTTGTACTCTGTAGAAAGTGGATGAGGAGTCAGATCTCCGAAGTTTAGAGCTTCACAAAGATATGCCAGGGAAAAGAGGGAGGCTCTGGTGTTTTCCAATTCAAGGCCCATATGGCTTCCCCAAGGCCATTTTATCCGTGCTGGCCTTTCCTACTTTATTTTTTGTCTTGCTGTAATCGAGTCACCCAAGGCCTCCAATCATCATTAAGAATATTCCCCCTGGTCAGGGAGCTCCCTTTGAGCATCCCTTTAGAGCAGCTGTCACATTGGAGTGACATCTGCTTTCTGACGAGCTTAAAGACAGAATGAAGGAAGTCCTTGAGGCTTTCCCAGCAATCTTTGGGACTGCAATCAATATGCTGTGAGTGTCGTGGCTTGGCAGCTTGTGTGAGGGGGCTGGGGGGTCAAGCCCAGATGGGGCAGGGGGATTCAAGGTCTCGGACTTGCCTGCAGCCCCAAGGCCCGTGCAGGGTCCTAATGCTGGAATGGTTCCCTAAGCCTTTGGCTTCAGCCTCTTCTGGGCAGGGAAACAGAACGAGGCAGAATGCCTAGTGTGTTTTAAATAGATTCTGCTTGCTGCAGCCAATAAGTCCAGCAGCTTGGAAGGTGAGTGACCCTTCCGGAGAGATTTATGTTGCGCCATTCCTCCAGCCTCCAGCCCCTCACATACTGACCACTGCAGCCCTCCCGCTCCTCCTTTCTGACCTGGCTCCACTAACGTTAGTGTCCTCTCGCTGCTCTCTGGATGGTTTCTCTGCAGGCTTTTCTGGCTTTAGTATTTATTACCCTTTTATTGGTTTTCACTCGCTGCTTTTTTCTTTCCCTGAAGCTGTTTTTCCTGTGCTCAGTATCTTTTCATCTCTTGGAGTCTGTTTTGTGTTCACTCTACCAAGTGCAGGTCTCCATCTGGCGCTCCTTGTCTGACTCTGTCAAGGCTTCTCAGCTGTCCTCTCCCCTCCACCTGCCTGTGAGCTGCTAGGGGACAACTCACCTCCATCCGGCTTTGTTGACCCTGGAGGGAAGCAGGGAGTAGGGAATATGAGAGCAGAGGAGCCCACCGGGAGCAATCCCAGCTGTGACAGGTGACACATGGCTGAGAATGGCCTCAGTGGTGGCAGCTGTTTCTGGGCAGGGTGCTGTGCAGTGTGTCAGCTAGAGAAGGAGTCGGAAGAATGGGGGGCTTGGGGGGTCGAGGATGCAGAAATGATGGCCAGCACCCATCTACGGTGTTCATCAGAAAAGGGGGTAGAGGAGGAAGTCCAGATGGGGTGTCAGAGGGAGCTGGCGCAGGGGAGAAAGCCAGGGAGTGCGACCCCACCACGGTGCTCCAGCCCCCAGCCAAGTAGAGGCAAGCAGAGGGGCAGTGGAGTCCAGAGAAAGGGCCTAGAAAACCTTTCTCCCTCCTCAGGCCCTTTTGTTCTTTCTTCTTTAATGTTCCCATACTCATGTTGTATTTGCAGCAAAAAGCAAACAAAAAAGACTGTCCTTGAAAGGGAATGGCAAGATCAGGAGTACTTAATACCCGATGCACTTTACCCGATGCACTTTATCTTTGTGAAAATGCTTAGCCTCCGCTTATCTGGCTGTTGGAGCTAGAGAGCTAGCCCCGCGCCCGGAACCCCTGGACCAGGATCCCTGGAGCAGCTCGGTATGCGGCAAGGGCAGAGGAACCCCCTGGGCTCCTGGGCCTCCCAGCCCCCAGCAGAGCTATTAGCCAGCCCTGGTAGGAGGGCTGGGCTTGGTCTTAGACACAGCCTGGGGTGCGGGATGGCTTCCAGCATGTACTGCCCACCCCATCGTGGGCTCCTGTCTTCTCTAGGGCCTGAACCTAAAGTTGAAGGAAACAAAACTTTTCTTTCTCAAAAAATTGCTTAAATGAAGATATATGCATGTAGTGAAAAAATTTAAAAGAACAAAAGGATACACAGTTTAAAGTTTTCCCTCCTCAGAGGTATTTCTCGATGTACCAGTTGCTTGTACGTTCTCGTTTCCTCTTTTCAGATCTGCTGTAATCCAGAGATGTCCAGATTCTTGGTCAAATGATAATAAACAAAATTGTTTCTCAGTTTATTGCCAGTAATTCTTGCTGGGATAGGACATGATTTAAAGTATTAATAGGATCCTTAACATGTTAGCACTAGCAAGGGCCTTTGTATGAAAAAACCCTCATGTTAAATGTAAGACAGCAGGTTCAGAGGAGTGACAATCCCAGGGCCACCAAGCAGCTAGTGGCACACCCGGCACTCAGACCCAGGTGTCCCGCGTCTTAATTGTCATGGGTGCCCCAGGGCAGACCAAGTGCCCCATGGTTAGGGGTGGTTCTTGCAGAGACACCTGATTCCAAAATGGGAGGAAAGAAAAAGGACTGGCTATGAATTTGGAAATTCGCATATTCTCCAGGGAATACAAATTTAGGGAACGGTAGTAGCAATCCCAGAAAAAGCCTGAACTCAAATTCCAGTTGACATCCGCGCACGCCATGCACGCACACAGACATCCACAGACGCGCAGAAGGAAGACAGCAGTGGTGAAGGCTCAGAGCCATGAGAGGTGGCACGGTGCCCCCTCCGCTGAAGAACCTGCACCCCTCAGGCCTCCCGTCATGGAGCTGGAGGCAGAGGCAGATACGTTTTCTTGTTGGGCAGGGAGGGGATGTGCCAACCTAGGTGGGAGTGAGAGGACAACTTGTGCGTGGAGGCAGGGCGTGAGTGCCAAGGGCGAGCGAAAGGTTGCTGACCACGCCACCACAACAGCTCTACCCACTGGCTCTATGAGCATTGGCAGCCTGGCTGCTTACACCCTTACCAGGAGGAAATTCCCCAAAATTTACATGCTAGCAAAATGGCAGGATAATTAAAAAAATTCTCTGCTTTGGTATTAGCTCCAGACACTAAACAATTCAGTGTCCAAGTCAGATTGATGGACCTTTTGATGGCTTCAGAGGGTGGCTTTAGGGAGAGGGGACGTGTCTGACTATAAACAGTGGCTGTAAAAACCTCCAATTGCTTTGAAAGGGTAAATTTCCAGGCAATGAGAATCTGATGTTATACGCCTCCTGCATCAACAGCTTTTTTTCTTCCTGTTCAATTCTTTTGGCTAGAAAGGGAGTGGAAATTACACTTCAAAATATATCAATGGATATTTGCAGCCTTGCTGAAAGCTTCAAAATATATACCAATCCTGGGAACATTTTCTGAGTTTCTACTTCCCAGTTTATCAAGGAAAATGGAAGTTTTAATCATAGATAGCTGCCATTAAACCGAAGGAGTTGTTGGACAGGATCAGGTCACTTCTCAATTCAGATTCTCTCTGGTCTCTGTTTGCCCTCTTTTTGAGGAAGTTTTGGTCTAGCCCTACGTACAGCAGTCCATCCTAGTATGCACCGGCTGATGAAGTCCTCGGTAGGGGATTCTGAGAACCTGGGTCCTGGGTCTTGAATCAGGGCATCTGATAAAGGCCAGAAGACAATACCACCTCTCCATCTCCTCTCCACACCATGGGTCCAGAAGCCCAGAAGTCTATGGTGCACTTGACCTCACTTCCACCCTAGGTGCTGGGATCTTGGGGCATGTCATATGTCGTGAATTGCCACCCGGCAGTGTTTTTTCCCAGTTGTGTTTCTGGTTTTCTCATCACCAGACAGGCCTCTACTCCCCTTCCCGAGCACCAGATCTGGATTGATAGCTGTGTTCCTGGATGGCCAACAGAGAACTCCAGTTCAGTTGAACATACCTCCTAAATCTGGTCCTCCCAAATTCCCCTCCACAAGAAATCTACATGTTATTCCCTCATCTCCACCTCCAGCTGGTCACAAAATCCTTTGAATCTGCTCCCTCCTGCTCCAGTGTTTCTGCCCCAATCCAGACATACAGCATTGCTTGCTTATACTATTAAAATAGTTTGTGAACCTGGGCTACCAGTTTCCAACCTCCTTTCTAAAAATTATAACTTGATCATGAAATCTTGATGGTTTGCCATGACTTATAAGTCCGAACTTCTTAGAAAGGCACAGATGTTCTCAGACTGGCCCATGCCTCTAACCTCATGACCACTGGTACCCTCTACCCAGTGCACATCATGCCAGTCACCACTCCCTGCGCTTCTCTGCACTTCCATACCTTACTGCTCTCTGCACCTTTCTTTTCCCAGAATGCCTTCAGAGATCTCACACCACTTAACCTTCCAGACTGCGCTCTCTCAGATGACCTCTTGTGACGAAGGCCCTTTGTGCTTCCTTAGAGCTCTGTTACATCAGCTTGTAGCTGTTTATTTCCCTATTATCAGTTACAATTATCCTCAGAAACTGGGATCAGATATTGCTCATTTTTATCTCTGGAACCTAGAAGTATCTTATATGGCAGGTGTTCAAGAAGAGAAGAAAATGAAAGGACTGGAAATGCTACTCCAATGGGCAAACAATGGGCTGAGTGGGCTGGTGGCATTTTCATGGGACAGAATGAGGAATAGCAGCAACCTGCCACTCTAGATTTTATTCATTCATGTGCTTACTGCACAGATACTCAGTGGGTGCTGTCATAATGCCCAGCACCAAGCTGGAAGCTGATATACAAAATGAGGCAGCCAGACCCTGCTCAGAGGCATTCCCATTCAAGGGCAGGAGATGGGCATGTGAAGGAACTGGCCAGGCATTTGGAGTCGCCTGGCTTGCTCTGAGGACTCTTGCCACTCAGCTCTGCAGGGGCTGTGGAGAAGGGGAAGGCGTAAGGAAAAGGCGGTGACGATGGGCAGAACAGGGAGGCCTCCGAGAGGGCTCTGCCTCGGTGACAATCCTGTTGGCCAGTTGGCCTGTGAATGTTTCTGCCCTTTGTAGGAATTCCTCACTGTTAAGAAAAAGCTTTCCCACATTACTAATTAGCCCTCAGCCTTGGCCGTCCTACCCCCAGGTGCAACAGCTGGGTCATTATCAAGGCCAGTCCTCTTGTCATTCCTGCAGTTACCCACCAAAACAGGGTCATTCCTCCCTGACTTCTGATGGAACCAGAGAAAACTTTCTCATCCTGTCTGGCACCAGGGCAGCGGGGTTTGGGGAGGGAGCCAGCTACTCCTGAGAAGCACGGGTAGGTGACCTGGGCTACTCCCTGCTCTGGCTGCACTACCCAGAAGCCTCACGCCCTACCTCTAGAGTCCAGTGGCCATCATCTATCAGGTGTCTGGCTTACTAGATAAATACATGATTCCTTCTTTCTCCCTTTCTCCTTCCATCAACATACTTAATATTAGCATGTACTGTGCGCTTCTGTATGCCAAGCCCTGCTCTCAGCACTGGGGAAATGGGAACAAAATACACAAGAACCCCAGCCCTCGTGGAGCTTAGTTTCCAGTAGTGGAAGCCAATAGAAAAGCCGATGGTGATCAATAGAAGATTCTTTGCGTTCCTTTCAAAGAGCCAAGTCTCCTCACGGATCTCTGTAATGATTTATAGAAACTTCTAAATAACGTTTCCTTTAGCTATGCTGGTGTGTTACCTGCAGTCAGCTAGCAGTGGGTAACACATGTGCCCCTTGATGGCGGGGTGACCCCTGCAGGCATCAGTCTCTTCACCTGTGAAGTGGAGGTGCTCGTGCCTTCCTCAGAGGGTCATTGCAGTATTCTGAGGTGGTGTTTGGTCACAGTGCCTGTTGTATAGTAACATGTTCTGCTCACCATCCCTGCCTCTTTTCCAACTTATAGGACTTCTGGAGTCTAATCAGTTCCTCGCTGAACTGAAACTTGCACACAGGGCAAGATCCAGGGAATGAAGGGTAATGAAGGTGCATGAGGAATGGACACCCAGCAGAGGCTGGGGCCCTGCACTCTGCCTTCCCTCCCCCTGCCTCTAACTGCTCTGCAGAGGCTCTGGAAGAGGTAGCCAACCCCAGTGGCTAAAGAGGCCTGCCGCGGGTCTGTTCTTCATGGCACTGATGAGTGCCCCCTGCCTGTGCCCTCGATGCCAGCAGCTGTGCCTGTGAGAATGGGCCCCCAGGTGGTCACCAGGCACTAGATTTTTGTTTCATTCTGTTTCTCCAACAGTACTTTGTTACATGCTGTCAACACCCTGTCTCACAGTGGAGGAAACTGAGGCTAAGAATGTGCCAAAGTCACTTCCTTAATCTGTGACAGAACCATTTGCAGTCAGGTTGTCCAGCTCTGGAGCTGTGGTCTTACTCTGAGCTATGCTTTGTCCTCTTCCATCTACCTGCCCTCAAAACCCCACATCACATGCACAGGAGCTGAGGCTTCTTGGGGCTTTGAGGAGCGCCAGGGGCACACGGACATCCTGCCAGCTTACCCAAGTGCTTGTTTCGACAGCTTTAAAAAGAAGTGAACAGTCCCTCAGAACAAGGAATTGGAAATCCAAGGTGGCACAATTGGAGGCACCAGAGGCCAGGTCCCCGCAGCCTGCCTTTTACAGAGGAGAAAACAGGCCTGGTCAGGGAAGTGGGGTCTCTGCACACAGACTCCTAAAGACTGCCCAGTGGACTCAGGTGCCCTGCACCCAGATACTGGCATTGAAAGTGGACTTAACCCCTCTACTTACCAGCCGTACATAGAACTGGTAACAGAGAGCCTCACTGACCTCCGAGTCCTCTTCTGCAGGTTGTGGACACTTTTGAAATAACGTGTGTGAAATGCCAGCATAGCAGCTGGCACCTGCTAGGTACTCAGTGAAAAGCAGCTATTATTATCACACTTGGTTTTGAAGTTCAACAAATGTTAGGCAACACTAAGTCTCTTAGGTGCCACTTTGAGTCTGTGATTCTGCTGGAATCCACTCCTAAGGCCAGAGAGGAACCGAAGCTCATGCCTTCTCTGAACACCGCAATCTATCCCTGGGAGAGTTCTGCTTCTATTAGGGGTTAGATTCTGAAAGAAAGACCATGGGCTGGCATAGGAGACCAGTAGTGTGCCAGTGGCTTATGGCACACCACTGAACCTCTCCGTAATTTCTTTTGGGTGACATGACGTGGTAATTGGCTGCCCTGATGCTGCCGCCCTCCCAGGGAAGTTTATGCTCATCAAAGGGAGGGCTGGCTGTGAAGTCTCACCATCCAGAGAGGGCCGCACTCCTGCAGGATGTTTCTGGTGGTGGTGGAGAGATGGGGAAACCTCTTTGGGACAGAACTGCCAGGGAGTGAGAATTTGATTCAGACGCATAGCATCCTCACTCAGGGTGATAAAGGGTGAGCTTGGAGAAACCCTACAAAACCCAGCTCTTCCCTCCCTCCCTCACAGAGCCCTGCTCTGGAGCCATGAGAAAGCCCATCAGCCTCCCATCAGTTTGACATGACCCAGCCTAACCCCAAGTGCCCAGGGCTGAATTTGGAAATCTTCACCAGGGGTTGATGAGATGTCTATGGATCCCACGTCCCTTATCTGGTTCTTGCAAGTCCAAATGCAGCTGAACATACAGCTTTTGACAAGAGAGAAGTTATTTCCCAAGTCTTTCTGCAGGCAGACCAGAAGCAGGGGGTAGTTCCAACTTCCTTGCCTGGAGATGCCTGTGGGGCCTGACTGCTAAGGTACAAGGTCTTCCTGACCTTCCACAGAGGACGTGACCACGGGGTCTGCCAGGCTCCTGTGGGAACCAGGCATTGTCTTGACAGTGATTTTCCCCATCCATGCAAGTGAACCCTGGCTCCTACTGCAGTCCAATCACACTCCCCAGGCGAGAGGGGCCAGGAAGGCAAGAGAGGCCAGGGCCAGTGGGCATTCGTGCCTGTTCCTGACTGCCAGCTGTTGAGTTAGACTCTGCTACTTTTATAGATTTTGAGACGCCCTTTCTAGGGTCACATTCTTGATTTTTGCCATTTTTGAACGTGTCTACATGCTCACATGGTTAGTCGTCTGAATCAGGAAGAGAATACTGTGGTTTCAATAATGATCTTGGGTTTTCTTCATTTCATGCCACTCCAACAGAAAAGTAGTGAGCCTTCGTTATGTGCATGGTTCAGTCTGGAGAACTACAAAAGCAGGAATTTAGTAGGGCTGACAGGGAAGGGTGGGGGGAGGCATGAGCTGTGACCTCAATGTTGACCTGATTCCCAGAGTGGCTTCATTCTGAGGGGTACTCTTTACCAGTCTTCAGATGAGCCTTCCTCCAGCAACACCATCAGAAGCAAACCTGTCTCCCCTCCCCCCATCCCCACTCTGCCTCTGGCATTCAAGGTCCTCCTGAGTCCAGACTCACCCAGCCTGGCCAACCTCAATTTCCAAATCCTTTCCAGCATCTTGGGTCCCAGCAATGCCCGGCAGCTTTATTCCTAGAACACAGCAAATACGTCCATTCTCTGGACCTTTACTGACCATATCCCTGCAGCCCGAACACTTCCTTCCTCTCCCTTCCTTCCGTCCCTGCCTTTCAGAGTTTATTCGAAGGGTGTATTCAATCTTATGGGAAGCCTTCCCTGGCCACCTTGCAATAAATTATTTTTCTCTGTGATCTTTACTTGGTTTGCTTATTTAACATCTATTCATTAAGTGTCTGCCCAGTGCCCTATGTTGTGCTGATCTCCTGGATTTAATTTAGCTCTCCTTGCTTTGTGCTTGGAGTGACGGTAGTTTTTCACTCTAAATTCTCGGGGGCTGGGACAGAATCTCAATTTTCGTGTAGGTGTTTCTCACCACCATCTTTTTGTACTTTGTCGGAAGTGGTTTCCAGACTGGGCTATGCCCCACAAGTCCTGTGACCCCAGGCGAATCTTTCTGCATCTCTGGCCTCCCATCTTTATGATGAAATGGTGATGACTCCTCAGGGTTGTCCAAGGGACAATGAGGCGGGGTGAAGAGAAACGTCGCGAAATCGAGGAGCCCCGGGTCAGTGGGAGACCGTTCCCCCCTTCTCCTTTCACGGGCTGTGAAGCAGCGTTGCTTCCCAGTAGCAGTCTTCCAATGTCAAGTGCACCAGCTTCCAATCCCTCCTCCGGGCGGGCCCTCGCCCAGCCGCCTGGAATCCTAGGCTGCGGAGGTTTCCAGTGCAAACTCGGGACTCTCCTTTCGCCCCCCGCCCCTTCCCAAGGATTCGGCAACCGCGTCTTAAACCCCGCGCCTCAGCGCAGTTGGGAGCTCAGCCTGCAACCGCAGCTCCGCGGCGCGGGCCCGGGCCGGGGTCGCGCATCTCCAGCGGCAGACTCGGGGCCGCACGGTCTGGGTGGGTGGAGGTAGGCGGGACCCACCAGGGCCGCGCGGGGGCAGCCGCCGGGTACACTCGGTCGCTGGGCGGTGGGAGCGAGACTAGCTCTGGCCGGTCGCCATTCCGCCGCGGGCGTCTGCCTCGCACGACCTTACTCCCGCGTTGCTTTGCACCCGCCGAGCTCCTCTCCTGGAGCGCAGCGGCCCGGGCGGCCCGCGGGGGCTGGAGCGCGGGGCGGGCTCTGCGCGCGAATGAATGGGCGCCCGGGGGACGCGCGCGCTCGGGGCTGAAGGGCATTAGGACCGTGAGGATCGCTCGGTGCTCCTGTCTCTCCCTATCACCCCCCCACCCCCCACCTCTCTCCTTTTTCTGCTCTGCAGGACTGAGCAGCCGGGCGCGAGCGAAAACAAACAGCTGGGGCTGCGAGCGCCCCCGCCCCGGCCCCGAGAGCACGCCGGCCCGGGCCCCCACCCGGGGCGCTCGCCCGCCCACCATGAGGAAGATCCGCGCCAATGCCATCGCCATCCTGACTGTAGCCTGGATCTTGGGCACTTTCTACTACTTATGGCAGGACAACCGAGCCCACGCAGCATCCTCCGGTGGCCGAGGCGCGCAGAGGGCCGGCGGGCGGCCGGAGCAGCTCCGCGAGGACCGCACCATCCCGCTCATTGTGAGTGTGTCCTGCGCGCCGGGCAGCGGGCCAGGGAGCCGCGGCGCGCATCCCAGCCCCGCACGGCTTCGGAGGGCGCCGGGCCCGGCGGGGTGCTGTGTCCGCCGCGCCCCGCCAGCTTTGTATATGTTGGAGCATTCCTGCCCGTTGTTATGGTAACCTCTGTCGGGCCAGCAGGGCTGAGGCACTCAGATGGGAGGTGGGGTGACAGTGGGTGGGGGCTGGGAGAAAGTGCTGCAAGTTTGGTGGGCCCGGCGTGCGCGCGCGACTGGGAACGTGGCGGCTCTATCGGCACTGCGCCTCCGGGGCCGGGGGCGGGGGGCTGCCTGCGCCTAGCCAGCGAAGACAGGGGGCTGGACTTTGCGCGCAGCTAGCGGGCGGTGGGAACCGCAGCTGCTGAGCGCCTAGGTGACCGTACGCACCCCTTTGCCAGCCTCCTGGGGGCAAAGGACGTCAAGTAGGGGCTCTGGGTAAGGCAGAGTCCCTTAGGGGTTGTGATGGACTTCGAACACTCTTCCCAGCCCGGGCCAACTGGAAACTGCTTCTTGGGCACGGAGGACTCCCCACTAACTCCCCACCCCCCAACCCCCCCGGATTCTCCGGGTAGGCAATAGCCTCTGTGCAAGCCCCTCACCCCAGCACTAGAGTTTATCACGACTCTTGACGCGCAGTGTCTGCCAGGCTCGAAGATTCCCATTCACTAGGTCAGCGACGTCAAAGCCGTCAAAGCGAGCGGGGGGGGGGGGGTTGTGGGAACAAAGGCGGCGTTGCACGACTGGGGCCTCCGCGGAGCTGCCGGGGCCCCTGGGCGCTCCAGGGACCAGGGTTGGAGATGCGGAATCCCCACTGCCCTGCAGGGGGCGTTCCTGTCGCCGCCTCCGCCCGGGCCCTGGGTGACAGCTTGTAGCCTAGGCACCTGTTGAGGCGGGAGGCTTTGGGACCCGCGGAGAAGCGCGCTTCGGCGGACGCTTTCTTTTGACTGGCGCGTTGTTCCCACACTCACGTTCTTCCAGCGGGGGCGGGAGGTAGGTGAGAGCCTTCCGCAACGCTCGGGATAGACGGCTGGGCCGGGGCATCTTAACCGGAGGAGAACCAGAAGGAGAAAGAGCAAAGTGTGCTGCCCGGGGCGGAGGAGTGGGGAGTGTGGCCATTCTACTGGAAAAGATCCAGGGTTTGGGGAGGAAGAGGCCAGGAGCTCTTTGGGGTGGAAGCGGGGG
>NW_004567114.1:24840270-24911641 GCF_000260355.1 Condylura cristata | reverse complement strand
TCATATTCCTATCCTGCATCAGACTCCCTGTGTTGTTTAACCCCCCGAAAAGGAGTCAGAATCCCCTACAAAGCATCCATGTTTCCCAATTTTGCCTGAGGGGACCTTGGGGTTTGTGGGTTTTCCCCAATATTCCTCCCTCAATTCCAAGATCCCTGTCTGTTTGAACTCTCTTGGGAGCAAGCCCAAATAGGTTGGGTGCTCCTTTCTGGGCTGAGGATCTGTGTCTGTTTTCAAAGCAGGTCCTGGATGTGAGGACAGAAAAGCTGATGAAGTAAAAGCATCCCCTTTAGGGTGGAGTGGGGAATGGGATCAAAAACAATGTAGGGGCCCTCCCCGGTGGCGCAGCGGGTTAAAACACAGGACTAAGAAGCTAAAGCCACTTCCTCATGAGTTCAATCCCCCGCCTGCCCCGGAGGTGACCACATGGCGCGGCAGACCTCTCCTGACCCGCCAGCTGCTCCCCTCAGCAGTGTACTTTGTAGATCTGCCTGTTCTGTGCCCCACTCTGTCTCTGGTGAATCCTCTCACCGCCCCTGCACCTCAGGCCTGTACCCCAGTTCTGAATGCACAAATAAATAAAATCTTTAAAAAAAAAAAAGTGTAGGGAGGGAAATGCACTGGACTTTGGTGATGGCACACGGGTGATTTGGTGATGGGAAGCCCAAGGGGATTACAACTGAGATGGAAAAATGCACAAAATGATGTTTAAAAAATTCCCTTAAAGACCCCAGAATGTAGGGATCTGGGTGGACTGACAGGTGGGAGTCGGAACTGGCAAGTCCATAGTAACCCCAGACCCCAGGGAGCCGCCACACTGTAAAGTCATCCAGCTGCCCCCTTCTCACACGCTGAGAGGCCAGCCCTGGCCTCAGGTTGGGCAGCCAAGCCCCCGGGACAGGCAGGCTGGCTAGATGTTCTGCCCTTGTCTGTGGTTGTTGTGAAGGGAGGAGGGTCTGAGCTGGAGCGGGGACTGGAGCAGTGGGGTACGCAAGGGGAGTCAACACAGGGAAGATGCTGCTCCCAGTGCTGTCTGCCTCTCACAGTTGCCTCTGCTTCAAAATCATGACCTTGCCACAGACAAGCTCTCTCCTGCTTCTCAGACAGAGGTTGGCCCCGAAGGCCACCAGACTGAGAACCTCCCTACCCCCACAGGTGCTGTGGGGGGCGGACACTGTTGGAGGCAAAGTGTGGAGGGGGAGAAATTGGAGGTCCTGAGGGAGCTCCTGTGAACATCCTCTTTGTCTCCTTGTTCCTATGGCATTTGACTTGCTGAAGGTTAGAAAAGGGCTGTGAACAGGTAGCTAAGTTTGAAATGTGCAGGAATATCTGGGAGCCACGAGTGGAGTTGCAGAAAGAGAGGGGCAGGCAAAGTTTCCAGGGCCTTCTCTAGTCACACTGCACAGCTACTCACACCTGATCTTCAGGGTTAGGCCTGGGGGGTCTGCTCCTAGGTGCCGGTCTCCAGTTATACAGTGCCGTGGACACCACGCGTTACAGTCATACCGCCGTGATAGTTCACATCCTTAGTCATCTGCCTGTCTCTTCTGCTGAATGTAAGCTACCACACAGGGACTGGGCTAGAAGCTTCCCTCAACCTCACATTGATGCACACAGCAAAACTTAGTAGGTACTTAAGAGATGAGTGAAGTGGGGTTTTTGCCCACGTCTGGGGCAGCCCGTAGTCCAAACTTGACATTCCCCTTGTCTTTAATTCCCAGCCCCAATCTGACTACATCTCCATGAGTTGAAACCTTTGCTCAATTTAAAAGGGCCAGATGCAGATTAGGGATAAAGACTCGACTCGTTGAAGTCTGTGATTTACGTCTCACCCACCTTCCAGTCAGCTATTCTAAAACATGTCACTGATTAGTTGGGCCAGCATGCTGTATGTGGATTTTCAGATTCTCAGAGGATGATGCGGCCAGCCCTGCTGACAGAGGCTGAGAAAATTCAGACAAGTGTCATCATCACTCCCCTGAGGAATCAGATCTGAGCTGGGAAAGGGAGGGTCTGCGCCAGAGCCCAGCCTGGAGGCAGCCTGCCTCCCCAGTGTCTGGCCTGTTCGAAGCCTGCCAAGTTGTTTCCGGACCTAGACCTCGGAAGGGCTTGTTTGGCATTGTGGGGTGTCGGCATGGCAACCGTATGGGGGGGGGTTCTCAGAGGTCCTGATTTTTAATATTCTGTCCTGCTGTCAGTCCATGTGTTACAGATTTTGATGTGAAGTTTTTGACCATGGAATCTGTAATTCTAAAGGGAGATCCTGACTCCCTCCCTGTATGACTACTGACAATGTGGCAGGGCTTATAATCTTTCCAGGCTGGACTTCATGGGAAAGCAGTGGATCTGGGGACACCCAATTTTGTCTACGCTGATGCACGCTGGCTCTCCGTCTCTGGAAGAATTTTGTGATTGGTTTGGTGACAGGTTTTCCATTCTCTCACAGGCATGGGTGGGGCGCTGAGGTGTTAGAAAGACAGAATTTCACCTTACAGACATTTTTTTTTTTTTAAAAAAAGGACTATCCACAGATGAGATGTTTTCATTGTGACAAGTCTCCTATTTGGAACTAGGAACGTTTTAGACAAAAATTTTCCTAAACCGGAGTTTCTTTTTTAAAAAAGATTTATTTATGCATACAGAGCTGGGGTACAGGCCAGAAGTGCAGGGGCAGTGAGAGGCTTCACCAGAGACAGAGTGGGGAGCAGAACAGGCAGATAGCTGAAGTACACTGCTGAGGGGAGCAGCAAGCGGGTCAGGAGAGGTCTGCCACGCCATGTGGTCACCTCCAGGGCGGGGATCAAACTCATGAGGAAGTGGCTTTAGCTTCTTAGTGTTGTGCTTTAACCCGCTGCGCCACCAGGGAGGGCCTAAACCAGAGTTTCTTAACCTGTGATTGGATACTCCTGAGTGACTGTGCGCAAAACGCTTTAACCATAATGGTTAAATGAGCCTTGTCTAAGGCTGATCCTTAGACAAACAAATGATAACTTCACTTCTAGAAGCAAATCAGTGGCCTTCTGGGTGCTCTCCTGAGGGTGCGGTTTGTTTCTTGACAGGGCCTTGCGGTCAGGAGAAGGTCCTGCGTGACCCTCATGAGGGCCCGCTTACCTAGCAGAATGGCTGCTCCAGAGCTTTTCTCTGACAGTAGACTTCAGCCAAATCTGGATGAGTTTATATTTTATTTATATTTTGTGCATTTTAAGACTGGAGGATAGGATTTGCCCGAATGACAGACAGCGATTTCCCTTTTTACGGAAGCAACATCGCGTTACATTATGTAAGTTTCAGGTGTGCGCCTTGGAGCACGGGCTTGTGTGCAAACTACCTTAAGTTCAACGTCTGTTACACGTCTGATTTTATCCTTCGCCATTTTCTCCTTGTCCTGACTTACCTTCCTTGCTGCCTGTTTCCCTTCTGGTAGCCACTAATTAGCCTTACAACCCAAAAGTCTATTTTCATTTTATTCAGTGTATCTGGGAAATGATTTCATATTGGTCTAGGTGCCACACACAAGGACGGGAGACACAAACACCTACAAGTCTCTTTGCCAAAACGTTCAGATTGAAAGGGCCGGTTTCCATCACCTGGGTCCCCTCACGGGTGCATGCTGAGATCTGTCGCTTGGACTTGGAGACAGCACAGAGGCACTAAGACTGGTAATGGCCCCGAGCACCCACCTTCCTCAAAGGCCCAAGGCCGAAGGGCATAGGGCTAGTTTTAGGGTGCTGTTCATTCCCTGCCGGGCCCCTCACCTCTGTGCCAGTTTCTCCACTGGTTCCCAAGGCACTGGCTCTCCTTTTGGGTGCTGTTCATTGCCTGTGCACAGAGGATGCTCCTGGTCTACAAGTGCCACTGAAGCCCACATGGAGGGGGCCACTGATAGGCGAGACAGGCCAGGTTGCCGGAGGCCTGTCTTACTAAACTGGAAGTCAGAGGTGAGCCTGGGGCCGAACAGTTCATTAAGCAGAAGATTGAAGGTTTATCTGCTGTCTGCTGCCTGAGGAGACCTGGAAACCTTCCCCATGAACAGTGGGACACAGGCACCAGGAGGCCAGACAGACGGGAGACCCAGGGCTTCCAGAAGGATCAGGGGAGCAGAGCTTTCAGTTGTCGTCGAGCGATGATTCCCCTGGAGCAGTGAGCCTGATCGCTAGGTCATCTGAGCACGCGGAACAGCCCCAGACAGCTGACAGCCTCTTCTAGAAATGGCTTCCATGGCGGTCTCTGTTCTGACGGCTTGTGGTCTCTGAGCTGCACTGTAGCCTCCGTCAACTGTCACCTCCGCGTGACATTTCTGGTGAATTCCTTCATTGCCTGTGAAGTGTTTTACAAGCTTTCACCCTTTCGAATCCCCTCCAGAACCTGAGGAACTAGGTCCCATTATTTGGCCCAGCTAGTGTAGGGTGTAAATTGAGGCTTAGAGAGACTCAGTGACTTACTCATGATCTGGCAGCTGGCACCTTTCAAATGAGGTGTTGCTGCCTCGGCCACCCCTGCTGTGCTTTCCCGGAAAGCATCTCTTGGGCACCACTGGACCCCAGCCTGGAGCCATGGTTTGTCTTCTCTGGAGCCCTGGGGTGGGGGTGGGGGTCTGGCTTTGCATGCACTCCATAAGCATTTGCTAGGAGAAAAATGCAAACGCCATCCAGAGCAAAGTAAGGAAAGCAGGATTTAGGATAATCCCCCACATTTTGACTTTTCCAACATTTTCTATTATAAGCTTCTATTAATATGATAATGCCAAAGCTGATCTGGTTAATTATTTTTTAAAACACTTCAGTGACTGAGTAAAGTCACTCTTGATTCCTCAATGAAGGTGTTGGCTTCTTAACCTTGTCTCACACTTCTGAGGCCTGATCTGTGTTTTCTTCACACCCCCTGTCAACAGGTCAGCACCTCTTTCCAACAGCAGTGGGGATGGGGAGAAAAAAGCCTTGTCTCTTAAGAAGCCAAGCAGCTCTGTAACAAAGCTTGACTCAGAGACCAGTTATTGCAGCACAAAGGACCTGGCGTCTTGGGAAGCTGGGCTGGCTGCCTGAGACCAGGGAGGCGGTGGCTAAAAGAAACACCTAACTGTCATGTCTCTGGGCCATTCCTCCCTGATCCTTTGGGGATGCCAAGCGGGAAAGGAGAGGGAGCAAGACTGGACAGAACAAAGACTCAGAAGAAGAAGGGCTGCTTTTTAGCCTATTTCCTGCTCCCTAGGACTGTAGCCCACCAAGGTTCCCCTGTCTGCCCAGATCACTCCCACCTTCCCATTTTCCACTTCTATTTCCTGACCCTACCTGGGGAGTTTATACGTGGCCTGGCCTGTCCCCCTGGGCCCTTGCCCATTGTTTTCCAGGGTAACAGCAGCTGACAATACACCTGAGTTGTGTGTTGTGGAGCTGGCTTAATGCCAGCTAACCCAGTCTCCCCCACAGCCAGAATTTCACCTACACCCTTTAAGGGTTTCTGGCTAAAGACAGCATGATTAGTAAGGACTTTTGTGCCTAGACCAAGTAGGAGTGGCAGACTGGGGACATTTGAGGACAAAAGGGACAAATGGAAAAGCATTTGATTGTACTCTGTAGGCAAGATACTGCTCAAGTCACATTTGGGCCCACCTGGAGGCAAGTTTGCTCCAGGTAATAGCCTTCCTGCTTTTCTGAACCCTTTAGGTGCCTTCTAGTTTAGCCAAGGGCACCAGTGCCTTTTTCTTGTCTTCTGCCCGTGACTTGTGGCTCAGGGTAGATCAGGGACTGTCTCAGAGCTCAGAGCTGGTTACAGCCCTTGACGCGCTCAGAGATGTGAGGCCTGCCTCTGTGGGGCGGGCAGGGGCCCTGACTGGGTAGAATGGTGTGGGTGGGAACAGACATTGGCTGCCAGTATTGAGGCTATGAGGGGATAAGTTGGCTGCCAAATGGTCCTATTTCTAGGTGTTTCCTTAGGTGAATCTCTTCTACTTCCTGAGTCTTCGTTTCCTTCTCTGTCCAGTGAGAACTGAACTACAGGGTCTCTGAGGTCCTCTCAGCTCAAATTTTCCCTTTTCTTTGTAGAATTGCTCAGGCAAAAGTAAAGTGACCCCAAGCCAGATCTCAAGATCTGATAGTGCCTGAACCAGGGAGAACAAGGCCAGATGGCAAGGTGTATAGAGACCTCAACCACTGGGGTCCAGAAGAGGGAAAAATCTTTAAATTCTCACAAGGAATAAATAGAACATACCTCCTCCCTTTTCTTCTCTGGAAATTCTGGCTGTCTGATGGCGCCACGAGACCTAAAACAGTGCAGTGCCTGGCGTACACGTAGATACAGATGCTGGAGGGTCTGATGGGGTGGGTGCTTCCCACAGCTCAACAACCTGGACAGAGCAAAAGGAAGCTACAGAGACTCCTGAGCAGAGAATCCAGAGTCACAAGTCCTTGGACTTAGAACACAGCCATGGAATTGCTTTTAGACCACAAGCTTGAAATGAAGTTTAAGGAGTTCAGCAGGTTGGTCACCCCCAGGCAACCTTCAGCTTTATGTAGGTCACAAATACAGCAGATTAGAAGCAGGAGGAGGGAACAGCTAGGAGCTGCTGACACACTGAGAACTCACAGTTGATTGCAAAGGACCAACCAGGAAGGGCCATGCTGGGTTGGAGCACCCCCAACCCCCACCCCAGGCACAGTCTGGTCACTTGTTCACTTACTTGACAATGATTTACTGAGCCCCTGAAATAGACTGGAGATAACAAAACAGGTAAAATCCATGCATTCAAGGAGCTCACATCTTAGTGGGGGGAGGCAGAGCATAAACAGATAAGTATACAATGTATTAAGTGGTAGCAAATACTATGAAAATAAAATAAAGCAGCAAAAGGGAACAGAAAGATATGTTGTTGGCCAGGAAAGTCCTCTTGGGTAAGATGGTATTGGAGCTGTGCACGAGAGTGGAGTGATCTGTGCAGACATCCGGGGGAGAGTGTTCCAGACAGCCAGACCAAGGCGTGTGCTTGGCGCACTTGACCCAGGTAGCCTGCTTAAGGGTAGAGGGCCCCAGGTGGAGACCAGGGCATTAGGTCTTACAGGCCATGGTAAAGACAACTCAGAAGCACATCCTTGAGTCATCAGGAAGTGATAAATTAACATTCAGTGTACAGGCTTGGTAAGTCAGGGGACTGTGTCATTCATTTCAGAAAATTTTCCAGCAATATGGTCAAATGTATTAGGAAATGTTGATTCTTAAAGAGATACACAGACTTTTATGAAAAATGCTCTATGACTGGAATACTGGATTTCTATAAAATCAGATCAGTGGAGAGGAGTGTGTGTGAGGTGTGTGCCTATGCACGTGTTTGTGTGTGTGTGTTTGTGTGTGTGTGTTTGTGTTGGGGTTAAGTCTGGTGAGGAGGAACAGAGGTGTTGGTGCCTGAAGAGAGAATGAAGCCCTTGCTGAAATATTGGGGGACAGCAGGCTGGGGGAGGGCTCTGTCTCTGATAGTTTTGTGTGGAAAAGAGAATTCCTCTGTAAGGTGGTACTTGATCAGGTCCCCCTTTGTTTCTTTACCAGATTCCTGGTGTTCTCTTTGGATGTATTTGGGACTCTGGAGAGAATGTTTTCTGGTAATGTAGGAACTTGGAATTCTGGCCCTTTCCCGTCCCAAGTTTCAGGTTCCGTCAGGAGGGAGAATCCAGGGGCTTTCCCTCAGACATGTAAGTGGGCCCTATACCTGGTGCAGGATCAAGGACCCCAGACAGCTTTTTCTCAGGCTGGTGGTGGGTGAAAATGCTGCTCTCAGGAGAAATATGGCTCCACCTTGGGTCTACCTGAGGCTTGTGTCCACTGATATTCAGGAGGCTTTCCTAGTGCCCCAGTGACTGGTATAAATGTAGCCACATGGCTTCCTGGTAAGCACCAGTGATCTGTAGACTCAATTCTAAACCCCAGTCAGTCCCACCCTTTCAGATGCTTTTCAGGATTCACATGGTCACCCCTTTATCTTCTCACAGAAGCTTTGGCACTTAGCTTCCTTAACTAAATTGCTAGCTGAAAATGTTCCAGAGTCATTCATTTCAAGGAGGTCTGGCCTTGGGTGCCACAGGGGATCCCTTTCAAAGTTGTTAAGTCTGTGGTCAATCCCAAAGGGGTTATCCGTGGCACTTCACAAATCTGTTACCTGATTCTTTGACTCTAAGTCATCTTTTCCTTCCATCTGAATTCCTCATGGGGTTGGGAGGATGCTTGGGTGGAGCCCAACTGAGGCTCAGAGAGAAAGAACTATGACAAGCTAATAATGTCTGCCTTGGTATTGGTGCTGAGTGAAGTAGTAGATTTAAGATCCAGCCCCCAAATAGTTCATCATGTCAAGAAACCAAAGGAAGAAAGGGAACCACACAGACAGACAAAGCAGACATACTACAGGAGCCAGAGGTGATGGAGGGTGTTTTGGAACAGAGGGTGCCTGTGGTAGGTGATGTTTTGGAACAGTCTTAGTGCTACCCTGTGGGGCTATGAAAATGACAAGGGACTTCTTCCAAACAACCAAAAGAAATTCCCTTCCTCTTGGACACAAACTAAGGTTACTAGTCCATGCGGGTTCTATGCACAGCAAGAAACATAGCAGCATCAACAAACAGTCCTTCCAGTCACACAGGGTCCCTGAACCACCTCTGTGTGGTTGAAGCTGGGCTTGGAACCACGTTGGGGTGAGCTGGCCTGAGCACTGCTTCACATGGAGCCTGGAAGATCTGCGAGCCAGTGTTGGGGCAAAGTTGAAGGCAAAGCCAGGCAGAGAGTTGGTTAGAAAGTTGAGGGCAAGCCAGGCAGAGAGCTGGCAGAAAACTGGTTAGAGAGCAAAACCAGTTGTGCATCAACAGAGCTGAGCAAGAGCCTTTGGAGAAGCCAGATCGTAGGTCACTGGCCAAGCCTGGACAGTCACGGGGTCTCTGATGGGAAGCTGGGATCTGCCCATAGGTGTGAAGAGCCTATTGCTCCAGACCTGTGCTGACAAATGTAGTCGTCGCCAGTTCCATGTAACTATTGAGCACTTGACACGTGGCCCATGCAATGGAGGAACTAAAATTTTTTTTTTTTAAAGATTTATTTATTTGTGCATACAGAACTGGGGTACAGGCCAGAGGCTCAGGGGCGGTGAGAGGCCCCACCAGAGACAGAGTGGGGAGCAGAACAGGCAGATCGATGAAGTACACTGCTGAGGGGAGCAGCGGGCGGGTCAGGAGAGGTCTGCCACGCCATGTGGTCACCTCCGGGGCAGGCGGGAATCGAACTCATGCGGAAGTGGCTTTAGATTCTCAGTGCAGTGCTTTAACCCGCTGCGCCACCAGGGAGGGCCGGAACTAAAATTTTAACTTAATTCAAATTGATTAAAATTTAAAAGCAGACCCTTATTTCAGTTATCAGAGAACTTTTGAGAGTGTTTAGAAGAATTTCAATATATGGAATCTTATGTCTTCAACAGAAAATTTTATGAAATCTCAATATAGATCGAGTATTTCTGGTGAAGATTTAGCCTCTAAATAGAAGTGTGCTCTAACCATAAAATATACTGTGGATTTCAAAGACTTAGTACAACAAAAAAACTCAATAAAAAACTTCACTGATCTCTTTTATATTGATAATATGTTGAAATTATGACATTTGGCTAATTAGACTGAATAAAATATCAAAATACATGATTAAAGTTCATTTTGCTGTTTGTTTTTACTTTTTTATGCAGCTGCTAGAAAGTTTTGAATTAGCTATGTGGTTTGCACTCTATTTCCAATGGATAGCTGGTTTTTACACATATTCATGACTCTTCTCTAAAAGTACTCGGAGGCTGTCAGGAAAGGCTATATATAAAGACTATGGCGAGTTCCTAGTTTACCTTGACTTCAGGGTGAGTCCTTTCTGGTCCGCTGTTGCTCAGTCACTGGTTCCTAATTCATCATCATCTGTGGCTTTGGGCCACCTCCCAGCATGGGCCCTCATCTTCATACCATCACTAAAATCAAAGTCAGTGTTTTCTTATAGCATCTTCTCTTTTTAAAATAACCTCTAATCTCTGACTGTGATGAAAATGGGTTTTGGAGGAGGGGTAGGAACAGTGGAGGTGGGGAGCCTTTTACTCCCTTGGAAAGGAGAGGGATTAGTTCCAGTCTGTTGCTTTTGGCATTTCGATCTTTGTCCTGTTAGAGCTAGAATGACAAATAGAGCTCAGCTCTACTGCCAGCTCAGAACTTATGGAAGTGGCAGCCTGAAGCAGGCAGCTGAAGGATTGTGAAGCAGCATCCAGGCTGTGTGGGAAAGAGCAATCGATTAGCCATGTCTGTGAAGGGCATGGAAGGAATCATAGAATATGTGCCTTCAACTCACTGATCCTGTGTGGATGAAGTGTCTTGCATGAGTGATTTTTCTTCACTTTGTAGACTTGATATGTTTTAATACACTGGCAGCTTGAAGAAACAGGCATAAGGCTTTCTTTGAGGCTGGTGAGCAGTGGGGGAATCAGTCACCCTAATGGGCCTTAATTCGGACTAAGGAGATGTGACAAGAGCTTCAAACATTGTGCAGATTTCTAATGACCCATCCTGTCCAGAACACCTCAGTAGCCCCTTCACTTACTTGGGTTAAGCATGCCTGTGGCCTAGAACTGTTGCAAACCCACCGAGGGGTGCGCTGACCGCTAAGTTCACCCGAACATAGGAGACTCAGAGACGCAAGAGAATGAAGCAGGAGCCTGGGGCCTGGGGTCCGGAGTCGGTTTATTAGGACCACCCATGGGTATATATAGTGCCTGCAGGTGCAGGGAAAAACAGGAAATGTGCCCAAAGCAGGGGAGTGGGGTACATCTTTGTACTAAGTCTGGGGCTTCTTGTAGCTTCTACTTGAAACAAAGTAGTGGGCTGCAGCTGTTTGCAGGACAGAGTGCACTGTGCTCTGCTGACTTGTTTGTTGGCCTTACTGGGAAGTGTGCTCATCCATGCACAACATTAGCCAGGGCGGACAGCTGCACTTGAGGTCCTGCAGAGTTAGCCACATAGGACCTATGTGGGTTGACGGGGGTGGGGGAAGGGTGATAGTGTTGTAGTAGGAAGGTATGAGATCAAAGACAAGGAGATTTTTCTTTATTAGTCTTTTCTCTCCTGTTAGACGCAGTAAATGCTTAATGCACAAAAGACAGGAAACCAAAAAGAGAGAAATGAAAATCACCCCAAATCTTACTTACCATTGGGGTTTACCACTATTAATATTCAGAACTTTGGGGGTTTCTTTTTATTTTTGAAATTATTTTTAAAGGCTTATTTGTGCATACAGAACTGGGGTACAGGCCAGAGCTGCAGGGGTGGTGAGAGGATTCACCAGAGACAGAGTGGGGTTCAGAATAGGCAGCCTGATGAAGTACACCACTGAGGGGAGCAGCGGGCGAGACAGGAGAGATCTGCTGCTCCATGTGGGTCACCTCCCTGGTTGGGGATTGAATTTGTGCTGAAGTGGCTGTGTCTAGCTTCATAGTGCTGTGCTTCAACTTTTTTTGGTTACTTTTAAAAATAAAATAATGAAATAATAATTTATATATAGTTTTGTAACTTGTTTTTCCTATATCATGAACAGCTTTCTATCTTCTTTGTCTTCTTCCAAAATCATATTTAATGACTGCCTAGTATTTCATTGGGTGAATGTTCCATAGATGACATAATCACAGTTTGCAAATGCTGTACATTTATATTAGTTTGAACAATATGAAATATTTTTGGTCAAAAATGGTCAAATATTGGCAGTTCAGAGGACTAATCAAATGTTTTCCAGGTTTTCACTTTTATAAACAACACAACAACAAACATCCTGGTATGTAAATCGGCACACATAGTTTGAATCATCCCGTAGGTAAATACTGAAAACAGAGTTGTCAAACAAAATGTTAAGTGATTAATTACAGACAGACTCTGGTAGGGCTGGGGTTAGGCTGTGGGTAGTGAAATGAGTGTTCTTAGTACAGATCTTAGTTTTTTATCCAAAATTTTAACATTTTGTTCATTCTAGGCTTTCTGCATTGATTTTTAATGAAAAATGTTTAATTAAAACATCTATCCCAATTCCTGAGGGGTTTGGTGCCCCCTTACATTTTTTACCTGGGTGAGTCACTCTGAGATGAGTCCCAGCTTTGGATACCAAGTACCTTTTAGAGTTGTCCCCATGAGTGCTTATAAACCTCTCAGAGCTGTGTCCGTGAGAGGTGAGTCTATAAAAGTCATGTACATCTCCACTCAGAAAACACTTATTTTGTAGTGTGTGGCAAGCACAAAGCTGGATTCTGGAGTGCAAGGATGAATAGAAACTGTTTCTTTGGGCTGGTAAGGAAGCTGGTGATGGTGGGGAAGAGTTGTGGGTGCCATTCAGGCACATGGTGAGGATAGAGAAGTCTCGGTTGCCTTTACTGAGGGGAGAAAGAGTCCCTGAAGTCCCTAAAGGTGAAAGCATGTTGTTTGGACATAGAAAGAAAAGAATATTGGGCAGGAGGCATGTCCCGAGCAAAAGCATGACACGGTACCCTAATTCCAAGTCGTTTCGTAAGGTCGTGGCCTGAAACAGAGCAGGACTAGGCCAAAGTGAGAGGAAGAGGCTGCTGCCTCCCGCTGAGCCTGATGTTTGTTTGCTTCTCTGAGCACACTGAGTAGAGAACTCTGCCTGGATGGTCCGCTCCTTCCCCCAGGAGCGCCACCTTCCCCGTGGGACAGAATAGTAGCATTGATGCCTGATTAGTTCTTCCGATTATTGAATTGTGGTCAAACACACATAACATTCTTTACCATACCAGCCCTGCAGCCAAACCACCACCCACCTCCAGAACTGTCTCATCTTCCCACACTAAAACTAGCACCCACTAAATGCCAACTCCCCATACTCTCCTTCCCCTGGTCCTTGGAAACCTCTGTTCTACTTTTTGCCGACGTGATTGACTCTTCTAAGACTCACTTAAGTACAATCAGTATTTATGTTTTTATGACTAATGCATGTCACTTAGAATCATGTCCTCAAGATTCATCCTTGTAGCAAGAGTCACGTCAGAATTTCCTTCCTTTTTCAGACTAAATACACACCAGAAGCTGATGCATACACACCAGATTTTGCTTATTCACTCATTCGTTGATGAACACTCAAGTTGCTTCTTCCAACTTTGGGCTATTGCAAATAGTGCAGCCGTGAACATGGGTGAAACAAGTATCTGTTTGCGATCCTGCTTTCAAATGGTATATGTATATATCCAGAAGTGGAATTATGGGTCCTATGTTCATTCCATTTTTAGTATCTTGAGGAACTCCTTTTCTTAATTTTACCAGATAAGGAAGCCAAGCACCCAGCACAGAGCCTCCCCTAACAAGTGTGCAGTGAGTGGTTGACTGAATGAAGCTCAGGGGGATGTGGGGAGGGGGTGCTGAATAACTCACCCAAGGCCACAGAGGAGGGGGAAGAAGGACCCCTGAAATTAAGGCTCTTTATCTCCAGACTGTAGGGCTCCCTGCGAGGGCCTGGCTTCCATCAGTTATGGGAGAAGCCTCACCCTCCCTTCACCTCCCCTCACCTCCCTTGCCTTCCCTTGGGGCAGAAACTGAGACGCTGCCCTTGCCCCAGTTGACTGCCCACAATCTTTGCCAACAGCTGCCAATGGTAGTCGTAACTCTAAGGGAAAGGGTAGGCGTGTCCAACATCAGTCACCCAAATGCAGCCAAAAAGCATCAGCTCGGGCTGTTCATGGCCAACGAAAACCATGTCTGTGCTGCTCGCCCAGACACCCCATGTAATTGCTTTCCTTGGCTGTTCCTGTGGGCAGGGCCAGCCTTCGCACTTTGACCTCCATGTGCCCTGGCGTGTGATAGCACTCGGTGGCTCTGTGATGGTTGAACCCACACCCTGTTTGTGCCAGGCTAGGGTGAAGAGCTTGACAGATACTACCCGATTGAACTCTGAGTGAGGGGCTGTCAGTGTCTCCCTTGTCCAGTGAGGAAAGTGAGGCTCAGAGAGCCAGCCAGTTGTTTGATGTAGCAGCCAGCAGTTACAGGACTGGGTGCAAAGGAGGTACCTGGACTCCTCACTGCACAGCCCATGAGCAGAGGGGAATTCAGTTCAGTTCAAGACTTTGTTAGTTTTGTGAGGTTTGTGAAGCAGCCGCTGAACCCTGGCCTCGGAAGGAGAAAAAGGATAAGAGGAAAAGAGGAGCCGTACCACAGTGGTGTGCCAACTGCCGCCTGGCCATGCTGTAGGAGCCCCGGGCAGTGGTAACCTCTCCTGACCGCAGCCCAGCCCTCCGTCTCCTTGGCTGCGTGTGTGTGCTCTCGTGACCGAGGGGGACGTGGCTGGCTCCAGAACGCTGACATCACTCTCACTTCTCTTCAGGACACAGGGTCTGTGGCGTTTCTGACATCTGACATTCCACAGGCCTGGAGAGCCTGGCACAGTCCCCATCACTCCAGTCCTCTGGCCGAGTGTGGGGGTGCTGGGTGGGAGCTGAGCTGGTCCCCAGAGCCTGTCTAGACCCCAAGCCACCATGATGGTCATTAGAGAAATGATACTCATTCTGGAATTGTGGCCTGCTAGTGTGTACGTGCACACAGAGAACACTTCAAAGACCAAGTGTTAGATGATTAATTTTCATAAATTACATGGTGGGGTTCGCCCCAGAGGACCTCTGGAGAGACATCAGAGTTGACAAGGATGATGTCTGCCCTCGCTGCTTTTTTTCTTTGCATGCAGAGAATTCAAGCTGCGGGCGAGCAGCGGGGGAGCTGCCCTACCTTTACCTCTACAGCCGTTCCTGAGTTCCTCGGTACCCGGCCTGCATGGATGCAGGTGTCGGGAGTCTACCCGGGTTCGCATCTCCACTCTGCCGACCTTCACTGTGCCCCAGCCACACTGCCCTCCTTCCTTCCCCTCAGCACAAGTCGTCCGCCTTGGGCCATTTGCACAGCTTGTCCCATTGTGCCCACCGACACGCCGCAAGCTGTTTCCTCTCCTCCCTTACCCTGCTTCACTGGCTTCCCGGCGCTATCAGTCCTGGAAATGCTCTGACCCGGGTGTTCTTTACGCTCTCCGCTGGAATGCACAGCCATGAGCGGAGAGGCTGCTGTGGTGTGCACTTCTGTAGCGGCCTGCCGTGCGCAGCAAGCGAGCACGTCACCCGACCCTAAACTCGCTGAGCCTCTGGGTTCTTCACCTGAGTGATGGGCCAGCAGTCAGTCCTGAGGGTTCTATTAGGAGAGACGTGTGCACGCGGAGTGCGGCTAGGAGGAGACACGCCACAAAGGCGCATCACTGATGCCCTCCACGCAGCTTCCTAGGCAGCAAGGGACATGTCTGATGGTCTCGTTTGCACCAGGGCCCACACAGTGCCTGGCTAGCGGCCATGTTGGAGGGATCAAATTGGAGGGAGGCTGTCCGTTACTGACATGACTCTGTTGCTTTGCCCAATGTGGCTCTTCGTGCACCTACGTCTTAGTTGCCAGGATGTCAGTATGTTCGCCAGGTTCATACCCAGCCTCTAACAGGTCCTGATTCTTGAACTCAGGCAGGTAAGGAGCTTGATGTGCCAGGCAGCTTTTCCAGAGTAGGAAAGATAGGGTAGGGTCAATACATGGGAATCTAATGTCTGAATTCAAACATAGTTCCACCACTTACTAGCTGTGTGACCTTGGCCAAGTTACTTAACCTCTCTGTGCCTCAGTATGTATATCACAGGGAACCATGAGGATTTGACTGTCTCAGTAGTGCCTTTAGAATGCTAGTGCTTAGTAAATGCTAGTTACTTTTGTTGTTAATATCATTCCTCTGCTTTCTCAGCTTCCCTGTGTCATTATCATTTATTGTCAATACCATTCATTGAACACCTACTATATACTGAGAACTGTGGAGGTGCTAGGGACTCAGAGATGAACAAGACTCCTGGCTCCTGTCCTCAAGATGCTTATCACCCAATAGGGAAGCAGGTCATGACAGAGGTGTGGATAAATACCAAGGGAATATCAGACTATTTCACTCATACATGGAATATAAAGAAACAGACTAAACTTAGCCGAAACAAACTCTAGAAATATGGCTGCAGAATTGAAGCTACCAGAACATAAGTGTGTGGGAGTGGGGAGCAAAGCGGGGAGAGACCCCCAATGGTCTATGTATGGTGGAACATTCTGGGTGCTTTGGTGGGGAGTACGGTATCTGAGGAGGTATGAGCCTACTTCCCTAAATGATGTAAGTGTTGTAAATCAATGCTACCTTAGTAAAACTAATACATTTTCTTAAATGAAGTAAAGTATAAAAAAAACCAAACCCACACCAGGGAGGCCATGCCAGGCAGTCACACCTGCCCTGCAGCAAGGCCTCTCTGACCCCCTTCTGGGAGAAGAATCATCCTACCTTCTTAGAGCCGCAGCCCATGGAGGACCTGGACCTCTCCTTGTCTCCCACGCTAATCCCCACTACAGTTCCCTGGGATAAGATGTCAGCTCTTCTCCTGGAGAGGGACTGGAGCTGTCCGCTGCTGCGTGGCTCTCCTGCCACCCCTCCGCCAGCTTCGAGGGCAGATGCATGCCGCCATCTCAGGTGGCTGGGGCCCCCACCTGCCGCCAGTCTGCTCCTGGGCTGCCCCTTGCAGGGAATTCACTTTGCCTGGCCTGAGTTAAGTCATAGTCAGAGCCAGGGCGAGGAGGCGCCTTACACGTGGCGTGCTAGTGCATGACACCTGCTCCGGGTAGGAAAACCTGTCACCGGCCCAGTGTGATGGGCTGTGTGACGCGGCGCCCTCTGCCAAGCACGTTAGCAGCTGTTCTAGCCTGACACTGGGACTTGCTTGGGCCCCACCGCCTACCATGAACGTTGGTAGATTACTTCTCCCTGCTGCTTGTCCTCAACTGCAAAATTGGGGAAATGAAAGTAAAATGCCTGCTTATTTGGAGGAGATTGTGGGGATCAGATGAGATTATGCACTAAAACCTATAGTGTTGAGTTTGGCACTGTTATTTGATGTCACTTATTATTGCTACCATTTCTTAGAGACATTGAGTGGCGCCTACAACCCATCCCTCAGGGAGGTGAGCTGGCTGTCCTTTACAAAAGGTCCTTCACCACAAGCTGTCTGATGTACACTGCCAGCATTTTTATTTTAAGGGGGATGTTGTAGTTGCAGGAGAAAAGGCCCCCCCATGTCACCTCAGACACCAGCGCCCTGAAGCTGCAGCTGCAAACAAGGAAACTGAGGCCCTGTGTCCTGTCCCTCCCTCAGGGACACTGTGCTCCCTCGTCAGAGGTGTCTTCTGGTGGACGCACACCATGTTTGTCACTAAGCCTGGCTTCTCTGTACTTCTGCTGGCATGTGACCTGTGACCCAGCCCCAGACCCACAGCCATGGCCTTCAACTCACAGTCGTTGCCCTGCGAGCAACTCTGTTTCCCACCTCCCGCAAAAACCTCTGACTGACCCAGCTTACCTTGCTGAGCCCAGCCACCGGCCGGCACCTGGATGGGCCCTCTTTGATCAGGTGCCCACATTGGGCAAACAGCTGGGATAAAGAGCTCAGTGTCCTGAGGCGTGGGGCACACAGATTAAGGCAGCAGGGAACGTGGACATGGGCCGGCAGAGTCCCTTAACAAGGGGACTCTCTGGAGTGATATTAATACTCTGCTTCTTGGTAGTGATTTGGGTTAAGCCGGTATGTGCCTTACCAACATTCATCTAAAGAGACTCTGAAGATTGGTACATTTTACACTCCCTTCCTCACACAAAACTTTTTTTTTTTTAATAATATAACAGTTTATTTTTACATCATTTTGTACATTTTTTTTAAATCTCAATTGTAATCCCCGTGTGTTTCCCATCACCGAGTCACCCGTGTGCCATCACCATAGTCCCATGCACTTCCCTCTTCCCCCCCGCCCCCGTTTTTGATCCCATTCCCCACTCCATCCCCACAAAATGTCTCTGGTATATGGCTGTTCATTATTCTTGTTATTTTCTTGTCTGGTCCATTATACTCCTGCCATGAGCAAAACCATCCGGTATTTTTCTTTCTCTTTCTGGCTTATCTCACTAAGCATGATCTTTTCCAGCTCCATCCAAGTTGCTGCAAAAGACATGCCCCACACAAAACTTTTAAGTAAACTCTGAACTCAAATTAGTGATAAGCATGCTCAAGTGTTTCAAGGCGAAACATGCTGAGAGCTACTGCTTCCTTGGGATACCAAAAAAGTAACATGCATTGTTTGACAGATGAAAGGATGGAGCGAGGGATGAAAAAGCAAATAAATATAACCTAAAAAGTTAATGGTAGGATCCAGGTGGTGCATATAAGGGTGTTTTAACTTTTTAGCATGTTTGACACTTTTTATGATGAAACATTGAATGTTTAATTTGAAAAGAGGACTCTGAGCAAGGAGGTTCTGACTGGCCTCTTGACATGACTTGTTTCTCCAGTCAGAAACATAGGGCTCTCCCTGCGCCCCACCTGCCAGGGTGGCCCAGATGCCAGCATCCAGCTCCCTCACAAGCTGAGATGAGCCAGAAGAATGGACTCTGAGGATATGTTTGTTACTCAGCACGGCTGGGTGCCCAGAGCGAGTCCCCACACAGAGCCAGGTCACTGGAAAGTGGCAGATCTGGCTGTGAGTTATGATTTTTTCTTGCTCTTGGAAAGTCTTTGTAGAATTACAGCTCTGTGCCCCAACTTCGCTTTATAGCGTCCCTTTCAGCATCTGCTATGGAAGCGTGGTCGCCATCACTGTCATTGCTCCAGTGTGTGTGAACCGAGTTTCAACCCTCAGCAGTTCTTTGTGGGCCAAGGCTTCGGGCCCACACAGTTAGCTGGCCCAGATACTTGGTCAGTGTTTACTGACTAAATGCAAGGAGAAGTGAGTTGTAGAATTCAGTGCAGGAAAGAAGCTTCTCGCTCCTGACTGGTGAGTAAACGTTCTCTTTTAGCAAAATGAGAACAAAGGTAAGAGTACTTCACCTTTTTTTTTTAAGATTTATTTTATTTATTATACATTTAAAAACTAGGGTGTAGAGGCCCTCCCTGGTGGCACAGTGGGTTAAAGCACTGCACTAAGAAGCTAAAGCCACTTCCGCATGAGTTCGATCCCCGCCTGCCCCGGAGGTGACCACATGGCGTGGCAGACCTCTCCTGACCCGCCCGCTGCTCCCCTCAGCAGTGTACTTCGCCTATCTGCCTGTTCTGCTCCCCACTCTGTCCCTGGTGCATCCTCTCACCCTCTGCATCTCTGGCCTGTACCCCAATTCTGTATGAATAAATAAATAAATCTTTTAAAAAAAAAACAACTAGGGTGTAGAGGTGCAGGGTGGTGGGGGAGGCGAGAGGATTCACCAGAGACAGAGTGGGGAGCAAAATAGGCAGACTGACGAAGTACACTGCTGAGGGGAGCAGCGAGCGGGTCAGGAGAGGTCTGCAGCGCCACGTGGGTCACCTCCCTGGCCGGGGATAGAACTTCATGCTGCAGTGGCTGTCAACAGCTTCATAGCGTTGAGACCTAACCCCTGCGCTAACAGAGGGGCTCCGGGAACTTCACCTTTGGTGCAGCAGAAATTCAAATCTCTCTCCTGTATCTGTATTCAGACCTGAGCTGAAACCACTCCTTGGCTGCCTCGAAGTGAGGTGGCTGAACTGAGGATGCTCACTTGAGGGCCTGAATCTCATAGAAATTCTCTCCTGACCCTCACCTGCTCATGGACTGTCTAATCCTGAGGCCTCGGACAAAGCCTTCCACGGCAGAATCCCTGATTTGTTCCCAAAGTCCCCTGAGTCCTGAAAGGCAGGAATGATAAAAAACAAAACACTTCTTGGAGTCAATGACCCTGTGAGTCCAGCACAAACCAACAAGTGTCTCAGTCGCTGCCCCTCTCAAGTCCCCCACTGCTTTCCAGCAGGGACTAGAGGAAGGACCAGTAGAGTCTGAGGAAGTGACCTGGGAGGCTGCAGGACCGGCCTGATTTGCAGGGGAGGAAACGAAAGAGGGGAGTCAGCGTCCCTTGTTTAGTGTGCCATGCCTCGTTTGGACAGATGAGGGCCAGGATCCAGGCCTCCCAGCCTGCTGGCCGCAACTTCCTGCTACACCACGCTGCCTCTTTAGAAAGCCACAGGACATTTGTTCTGCATTAGGGCAACCCAGAAAACAGTTGGAACAGGTTGACAGCCAGCTGCAGAAAAGCCTGTGGTGGGGAATAAGTAAGCTGGGCCCACAAGACCACAGCACTCCTGCCGGTTACCTCAGCACCAGTGTGATTCCAAAACCCAGCTAGGGCCGGCAATGTGGCCTCTGCTCCTTCTGCACCTAGTGAGCCTGGAGCCTGGCCAGGTGAGCTGCTGGCCAGGTGAGCTGCTGCCCAGGCCTCACTTGGTTACCACCTGGAACCACTCTGCAATAATGAGATTCATGGGCCCTTCCCAGAGTACATCCTTTAGGACTGCAAGTTTCCAGTAGGTTTCTATCAACCCAGAGCCCCACGGATTAGAAAAAGGTCTCTATGGCATCAGACACTTAGAGCTCAACCCCGGGTCTGGGAAAATCAGCACCTGGGATGAGAGCATGAGTGCTGACCCAGGCTCCTGTGGGTCTGATGCTGGCATTTTTTCCTGGCGGGAAATTGAGGTTTTGTTTTCCCTCTGGGGCCTCTGAGGGATGCTGAGATGCCGGAGAGCTCAGAGAGGCTGAGAGTGCCTGAGTCCCGGTGGAATCATTGCTTTGATGGAATCACCATTTTTGAGTCTCAGGCTATACGTTAGCATCACGGATTGAAGTCTTACCTCACAGAGGAAAGTATTGCCACAAAAGGAGACACAGAACCAGCCGCCCCAGCTCTGAAGCGGGCATCTTGCTTGAAAGCTCAGATTCTGTGATTCTCTGCTGCTGGTCTGAAGCTTGAGGCCTGGCAAGACTTTGTTGCCTCACTAAGCCCTGCAGTTGCCATTGGTGGAAATAAATGGGATATCTCACGGGCCCTCTGGCTTGGTGGTGATACAGGTGGGGAGTGTGGGGGGAGACCTGGGTTTTACCCCCCAAAAAGGCTGTCTTCAGAGCTAGCGGTAATTCCTTAAAAAGAAACTGGGTGCTCTTAGAAAGAAATGGATGCTAGGCTTCCCAAAGCAAAGGCAGTCCTCCGTGCTCAGTGTAGAAATTGTTCTGAGCTATTTTTGCTAGTGAATTTAATCCGCACATATGCTTTGCCGGTCACTGTCAGTGATCTCATCTTAGAAGCGAGAGACAGCACCACCACTCACAGTCCTGCCGCCACATGCGTCTTTGTGGTCAGGACTGTCAGTGCTCTGCGCTTTGACCCACCCACTCGTGCCTGGTCTTTGTGAGGGTCCTGGGAGGCCATTGTTTTACTGGATTCAACACTCCCCGGAGAAGACATTCTGCCTTGGTAAATCAACGGATGGCCTTACAGGTAGACAGGAAGGCGGGGGAAGAGCAAGCGTCCCAAGACATCAGAATTGAACCCAGGGTCGCTCTGCAGGGCACACCCCCAGAGTCAGCTGTCTTTGCTGCTTCCCCAGAGGAGCTGAGACAAGACATCCATGTGGGCTTTGCCCTTTGGTTTCACTGTTGATGATTTCAAACTGACAGAAGCAAATGAAAAGGTTATAAAAACAGTAAGGCTCTCGTTGACCCCACGATGGTACAGTGGAGAGTGGTTGAAAGTTTCACATTAAGAATGACTCTTGAGGGCACCTTGTAGTATTCAGACCTGGTGAGGAAAATTCCCTGTATACTTCACCTCTGGGCTTGGAACAAAATCTCAGCCCAAATGGTAATGGGTTTAGAAAATTACTGGCCCTTGAAAATAAGGGTAGAGAACGAAAATGCTGTTTCAGCTCAAACTGGAAAGAATGAAGCGCTGAAACCCTCCATGCCAGCTTCGTTATTGATGGTGTTGAGCTGTGTTGCAGGGAGGGATGTCATTTGGGAAGGCTTCCCTCAGCCTTTAGGACCACAGAGCTTCATGGACTCCCAGATTTTCAGGGAAGGGGTGGGTGGATAGTGGCTCACAGGGTAGGAGAGCAGCTTAGAGGTGTTTTGACTTGCTGGGGCTCAATGAACTTCTTTTAATATCAAATTCTTGACTTCAGTGGTCTTTACCTTCAGGTTAGGGGATAAGGGAAATTCTTTCTGAACAGGGTAGTCTTTCTTTTTCTTAAGCCAGTGATTTAAAATTCTACATGGAGGCCCTCCCTAGTGTCGCAGCGGGTTAAAGCACAGCACTAAGATGCTAAAGCCACTTCCGCATGAGTTCGATTCCTGCCTGCCCTGGAGGTGACCACATGGCGTGGCAGACCTCTCCTGACCCGCCCGCTGCTCCCCTCAGCAGTGTACTTCGTCGATCTGCCTGCTCTGCTCCCCACTCTGTCTCTGGTGAAGCCCCTCACCGTCCCTGAGCCTCTGACCTGTACCCCAGTTCTGTATGCACAAATAAATAAATCTTAAAAAAAAAAATTCTACATGGAAACACCTGAGTTTGTTCCCAGAGCATCCTGAGGGGCCCAGCTCGGGCTTTCCCACATCTGTCCTGGTGACCTGCTGTAGAGGCAGCTGGGCTCCTGCCAACACAGCCCACTGAGACCAGGGCCTGTCCCTCACTTGTCCTAAGCGGCAGGAGGCTCTGGTCCGTGTTCTCACTCACCGGCCCTCCCGGTGTGTGCTTACTGACCACTGGGTGCAAAGCGCAGGCAGGCAGGATACGTGCCGGGGCAGGTTAAGCCCACACTCCTCCCAGGAAGGTCAAAGTGATGTGGAACAGGAGTCCAACACCCTGGGTTTGAACCCCACCTCCTTAGCTGAGGGCCCCCCTCCCTTGAATTTCTCTAGTTTTTTAATTTGTAAAATGGCTATTTTGATAACACAGCCTTATCCAATGAAATTATGTGCATGAAATTGCCTCCCAGCACCCCAGAACCATTAACACATCAGGATCTGTGGTCACTTCTACAGTGAGTACCCCAAGTCCTGTAATGGGTGTGATGTGGGGGGGCACTGGTATCTTAGGAGGGGTTCAGCTGCACCCACTGGGCACAGACGGGAAGTCTTCTGATGGTCTTTCTTTAAGGCAGGAACCTGGGTGGGAAAGAGCGGCTTTGTCTCAGCCTCCACACCAGCTTAACTGCAATTGCTATTTATGGAGCGTTAACTCCATGCTCAGCACCGTGCTGAGAGTTGACATACATGACCTCCTCCTCTTTACCCAGTGTCCATGTGGGGTCAGTACTGGGGCACCGAGAGTGCAAGTAACTTGCCCAAGATGATGTAACTACTAAGGGGCAGACAGGGGTTCTCACCCAGGTAGTGTCTGAGCTGTTATCCAAACCACCTTTTTGTTTTTCATTTGACCTCTGTCCTGGGGCTGAAGGCCAAAGGTAGGTCAGGTGCTTAATGGTGCTGCAGGCTGTGCTCTGTCCCTGCTGGAACTCAGGCAGGACAGGGGACGGGGGTGCCTCCGCTCTTCCCTATGTCCTGGGGACACTGAGTCAGGCTCCCTCTCACCCTGGCCTCACGGCTCACGGAAGTCTTTCTGCCGCCCAGCCCGCCACCTCCAGCTTCAGCCTCCCCCAGCTACCCCTTCAGGAATGTTCCACCCCACCATCATAGCCTTCTTGCTCCAAACTCACAGGTCTACTTAAAACCTCTGGACCGAGGGGGGAAAAATAATGATAATGAACAACTATATACCAGAGAGTATTTATGGAGGGGGTGTGGGGAATGGGATCAAAAATGGGGGTTGAGGAGTGAGTGCACAGGACTATGGTGATGGCACATGGGTCATTTGGCGATGGGAAGCCCATGGGGATTACAACTGAGATGGGAAAGGCAGGAAGTGATGTAAAAATAAATTATTATAATAAAAAAAATATTAGAATTGGGTTAAAAAAACAAACTCTGGACCTTTGCTTGTTAGTCTAGTGAGGGTGGCTTCCCCTGCCATTTTGTTTGCCAGACACGCTGCAGAGAGACCACAGTTTCCTCCTGGAGACAGTAACTACACTTCCCACCTTCCCTCCGCAGTGAGGTCAGGGTTGGCCCAGCTGGCAGCCTCGTCCCAGTGTGGTCAGATCACGGTGCTGGGAGCCCCCCCATGTCTGGTTACACTTCCCCTATGAAAGCAGAGCTTCCGGAATGACCTGCACTGGCAAATGTAGGCAAGAAAATCAGGCAAGACAATCATCACCTTTATTAAGTCCCAAGTATGTGCCATGAACCTGTGCTGATTATAATATGCAAACCTCACAAGCCCAAAGAGGTCCATTTTTCCTCACCCACCTGACAGTTGAAGCTGAGACTTACAGAAGTTAAGTATGTGGCCATTGATGAGATGACCATGTAGATAAAGAAGCTCCAAGGAAACTTCTTTCTGTTCTGCTCCAAAGCCCAGATTCTCAACTCTTTAACACTGTCTCAGCACCCTAGAAACCCAGGCACTTACGGACACACTAGGAACCGCGTTGCTTTCTCTCTCTATCCTTTAATGTCTGAACCAGACAGAAAAGGGATTTCTTTATGGCTGATCTGTAGAGGTTAGTACTTTTCTTTGCTTTCTTAAACAGTCTTGGTTTTTTACTCCCTGAACATTTAAAAATACAATTGTACTGGGCCCTCCCTGGTGGTGCAGCAGGTAAACGCAGCACTAAGAAGCTTAAGCCACTTCAGCATGAGTTCGATCCCTGCCCCAGAGCTGACCCACATGGCGCGGCAACAGACCTCTCCTGACCAGCCCACTGCTCAGCCGTGTGCTTCATCAGTTGGCCTGTTCTGCTCCCCACTCTGTCTCTGGTGAGTCCTCTCACCTCCCCTGCATCTCTGGCCTGCACCCAAGTTCTGTATGCATAAATAAATAAAGCTTTTTAAAAAAATACAATTATACAAACCCCAGTCACTTAAGTCAGTTAGATAGTAGTTTTTTCTCTAGTTAGCATTTATTGAATACTTAGTGTATGTCAGACACCCTATATTAATTATCTTTATTTAATTCTCATAAAGAACTAATTGCCTATTTACACCCACTTCCCCTTCCCACCCCCTCAGTCCTGGACAGCCACTACTCTCTGTCTTTATGGTTTTGCCTTTTTCTGGTGGTATCATTGTGAGGTTCAGCAATGGGGCCCTTCAAATCAGGCTACATGCTCTGCTGCTTGCTGGCTGTGTGACTTGTGTGGCCACCAGCCAATGACAGCTCTCTGTGCCCAGCTTCTTCCTCTGTAAAGTGATGTAAAATGATGATCTTCATATAAGTGTTGAGGCTTAAATGGGTTAACACTTATATCATGCTTGGAGCAACACTTGACTTCTAGCGAGAATGGGCTGGAACTGGGCTGCTTTATAGTCAGGGACATGGAAGGGAATAGCTAGCTCAGCTCTGCTGGTGTGTCTAGTGCTCTTCATCACTATCATCTCTTAGTATCCTCCCATCCTTTACTCTTTTAACAGAACCATGGTCCTGAGGTATAACTTATATGCTATAAAATTCACTTGTTGGGACTCCCTGGTGGCTTACAGGTTGGGTCTCAGTACTGTCACCACTGTGGCCTAGGTTTGATCCCCGGCCAGGGCATTGGTCCACACGACACAGACCTCTCCTGTTTTGCTCACTGCTCCCCTTAGCAGTTTATTTGGTGGGTCTGCCTGTTCTGCTCCCCACTCTGTCTCTGATGCATCCTCTACCTGCCCCCATCCTGCACCTCTGGCCTGCACCCCAGTTCTGCACAAAAATAAATGAAAATTCAGTAACATAAAATTCACCTTTTGACTAAATTTATGAAGTTGTGCAGTCATCACTGTAATCAAGTCAAGAACATTTCTGTTAACCCCAGAAGATCCCTCGTGCCCATTTACAGCCACTTCCCCTTCCCACCCCCAGCCCTAAGCAACCCCTTCTCTCTGACTCTATGCATCTGCCTTTCCTGACATTTCATAAAAATTGAATCATACAATATATGCTCAGGCGTCTGGCTTCTCCCACTTTGTGTTTCTTCAGGTCCATCTTCGTCTCAGTAGTTCCTTTCTATTGATATAACTTGTCCATTGTAGGGATGATCACATCCTGTTCATTCATTCACCAGTTAATCAACATTCACATTATAGCTATCTTTTGACCATTATGAATACCTTTTAAATTTTTAATCGTTACAAAATGACAATGAACCCCACAGAGAGATCAACCAACTTGACACCCTCCACTGCAGTTTCATCAGGACTCCACGCAGATGTAATTTCATTGTCACTTTAACGTCTTCCTTAAACATAGAATTTCTATTCAATTTTTAATTGGTAATATATTCATAAGATTATAAAACCGGGCCTCCCTGGTGGTGCAGAGTTAATGATACAGCACTCTGAGTTTGATCCCTGGCCAGGGGGCTGACCCACATGGCTCAGCAGACCTCTCCTGACCTGCCTGCTGCTCCCCTCAGCAGTGTATTTCAGACGATCTGCCTGTTCTGCTCCCCACTCTGTCTCTGGTGAATCCTCTCGCCCCACCCAACCCCCCCACACCTCTGGCTTATACCTCAATTCTTCTATACATAAGTAAATCTTTTTTTAAAAAGGCTGTAAAACAAATACATATAAACAGGAATATAGGGAAAAGTTTCACTTTCGGTGCTTCTCTCCCATCTGCTCAGTTTCCACTCAGTGCCTCCGACCACTGTTATTTTCATGTAATCTTGCAGAATGCATGTGTAGGAAAGTTTGGATATAAAGTCTTGGTTCACTTTTGGTATAAAAGGTAGCTCATGTATTACATGCACTATTTGTACTTTAGTATTTTCACTTAATATTGGCAAACTTTTTATATCAGAAATAGTTTCCTCCTCTTATTTTTATAACTTTGTGTGACTCCATTGTATGGCCCTTGGCTTGTCCCACCAATTATCTGCTGGTTGGTTTTGGACTGCTTGCTGTCTTTTGCTGTCACAGACAGGCTGTGGTAATTAAGCTTGTACATACATCATTTCACACTCCAGCAGGATGTCTATCAGGTAAATTCCCTAAAAAGAAAGTGCTTGGTCAGAGAGTATTTGCATTCATGACCTTTGTGATTTTCATTCTTGGGTAGTTGTACTGATTCCATTCCCACCAGTAACATACACAAGTACATGATTCTTCCTTGCCTCGCCAATCCAGTCATTTTTCCAGCTTTTTGATTTTCACATACTAATTGTTTTTCAGCTCTTACCTCATTTCATTTCCTTTATTTCGCTTTAGTTTTACATTTTCATGTTAAAATTTTTAAATGGGTTATTTCCTGCATACCTTGAGTCACTTCCTAAGGTCTTTTGGGGGGATAATCTTGAGATATAAGTTACATCCCATACAATTAACCCATTTGAAATACATCAGTCAGTAGTTTTTAGCCTGTAGTTTATTTTTTTTTTAATTTATTTATTTATGCATACAGAACTTGGGTACAGGCCAGAGGTGCAAGGGGAGGGGTGAGAGGAATCACCAGAGACAGAGTGGGGAGCAGAACAGGCAGATGGAGGAAGTACACTGCTGAGGGGAGCAGTGGCAGGTCAGGAGAGGTCTGCCGTGCCATGTGGGTCACCTCCCTGGCCAGGGATTGAACTCATACTGTGCTTTAACCTGCTATGCCACCAGGGAGGGCCCTATAGCTTTATATATATATATATTAGTTTAATTTTACATATTTTTGTGCATTTTCCCATCTCATCTTTAGCTTATTTTTAATATTAATCTCTAACCTCATTTAAAGTGTTGTTTTCTAATTACCTGGTAAAACAAAAAGTACCCAGAGAAGTGTAGTGCTAGCCACTGTTCACATCTTTTAAGCAAAAGGGACAATGTATATCTCATGCTCAGGTTTGCACTTATTCTGTTCCTGTAAGTCACGTGTGTCTTCAGCCTCTGGGCCTGCTAGCAGGTGTGCTCATCCTGGGTGAGCAGTATCAGCCGCGATAATCCTCTCCCCTGCCTGTGTATGCCAGGCACTGTGTGTTGCATACTTTATGTGCTCAGTCTCAATCTCTGAAATAATTTCATGACATTGGTACTTTGCTCACCCCCACTTTACAGCTAAAGAAACAAAGACTCACAGAGGTTAAGTACTTTGCCTCCTGTTAAACAGGTAGCTATTGTTCCGGACCAGCTCTGCCACCTACATTTGTTTCCTCCAGGCTGTGTAACCCTCCTCTGTCCTGAGAGAACCCCATCCTCCTTTGGCTTGCAGAAGGGGAGTGGAGGGCGTGGTGAATGTGCCCTCCGCAGAAGTGTCCTCTCTCACAAGATGTGGACCTCTGTGACACAAGTCATTTTACAGACTTTGCCAGTCACAACCTGTTGACAGAGAATTCTGGAATAATTGTAGGAAGCACTGAACTTGGTACTTCACAAACACGCTCCCTTCCCTGGTCTCACTTCCCACGTCCCTCCTCCATGTTCCAGCGTCTTAGACAGTTTGGGGGTAGCTTCCCCTGAGTTCTCCAAGCCAAATAGCCAGCGGGAGGTTCGTGGCTGTTAGCTAGGACAGCAGGCCAGCTGCTTGGTTGCCATGGCAACGGCTGTTGTAAGTAAATGGTCCTTGTGGCAGAAGACAATTTAATAAACCAAATTTGGGGGCCCAGTGAGAAGATCTGACAGAGATTTTATCGGGCATCTCCAGGGGCTGTCCTGCAGGCGTGTCCTCGGGCTGGGAAAGCTGTTCCTGAGTTCTCGGTGATCCTGACAGTGACCTTGACATCACCAGAGGCCGAGGCCTCCCACTTTTGTTTCCAGCCCTGATATATCAGAGCGGTCCCTCTGCGGAGAGCAACTGGAAACCCTGGACAAAGCACTGAAATTGGCGGTGTGCTGCAGACTGAGGCAGGCAGGGCAGGCGTCCACCCCCAGGAGCTCATTTCTGTGAGTGCGCTGGCCCTTGGGGCCAGCAGACTGATTCTGTGACTCTGCTGTGGTCACAATAGCAAAACTCCTGGAAAGAGTCGTCTATGCTTACTGTGCTGCTTCTCCCCTCCTGTTCTTTTTTGATCTGCTCCAATCTGGTTTTTGTCCCTATTGCTCTTCCAAAATGCTCTTGTGAAGGTCATTGGTGGTCTCCATTTGATCCAGTCGCATCGCTAGTTCCTTGTCCTCAGCCTTCATGTTGATGAGCTACACACTTGGCCATATTTCCTGTCTTGCTGGCTTCTAGAGGCCACATTCCTCCATCCGTTCTCTCCCCTACTTTGTCCTGTGACCCTTGAACCCTGCAGGGCCTGGGACTCGGTGCTTGTTTATTGGAAGTGCCTGGGGATGAATAATGTTGGGGTGTGGGAGGTGGGTATGGGGCAGAGGGGAAGTTTTGGTTGTTGTTGTAGATTTATAACTTTATTTAGCAGTCAGTGGTTCTCATCCTCATTGATTAGTTGGAAAGTGGGGGCAGGTGCACAGGTAACCAGTGCACACAGCTTGTTTGGTGACCCTTCACCCCCATTATGATTCCTGGTGCCCTATTTATCCCCCAATGCCCCAGAATTCCTGCTTAGCTCCGCTCTTGGGTCCTTGCAGTTCTTCCCAGATACTGCTGGGAGTTATAGTTCCCAATCACTGGATTAGGGGGTGGAGTCCAGAAAGCTGGAGTCGGGGGTGGGGTCCACAAAACTCTGCAAAGTTCCTGTAGGACATCCTCCCCCTTAACATTGGCACTGTGGGTGCTGGAGCCAGTCATTGGTGCTGCTGTGGCTGCCAGGGCCACCTCCAAGAGCTGCTGTCCCCAGAGAACAAGGTGACTTTGATCTCTGGAAAAACCATTCTTTCTTTTTCCTCCTCAGAGCCTGGGTGCTGTGTGAAGCCTGCAGGGGAGGCTTGGAATTTAGATTTGGATGATGCCAGCATCTGCAGAGTTTCACAGCCTCCACAAGAGCACTGGGGAGAGTGGGGTGGGCTGGCTTTAGGTACCACCCCCTGGGTTTCACTGGCTTTTGAGGTGATGGGTGTTAGTCTGGGGCCCATGGCCAGAGGACTGAGGTCTGGGCTAGTAGTGGGTGGCGAAGTTGGAGGTGGAGGATGGGCGCTGTGCAGTGTGGTGTGGCGTGTCAGGGTGCGGTCTTTCTGGGACAGGGAGGAAGCAAGAGACTGCCCAGTTGTAGAGGCCAGGGGCTTTGGTTGGCCTGTCCCTGAGGGAGCCAGCTAGCAGTGTTCAGTTTTAGGGCCAGGGCTGTGCCTCTAAACTTGGTCCAGGCAGAAGGCTCAGGAAGAATTGGAGCTTGGCAGATTGCATAACAAGCCCTCCAATGGAGCAGAGCCCCACCGGGTCCAGGGAAGGACATCCCCTGAGACCTGGGAGAGTGACAGTCCAGTTGCCAGAGCATTAGCTCATGTTCTTTAGAAAAAGATTATTAGATTTTTTTTAAATCACATGAACAACACACCTATTTTTAACAAATATTTATTTGTTTATGCATACAGAACTGGGGTACAGGCCAGAGGTGCAGGGGCAGTGAGAGGATTCACCAGAGACAGAGTGGGGAGCAGAACAGGCAGATCAAGGAAGCACACTGCTGAGGGGAGCAGCGGGCGGGCCAGGAGAGGTCTGCTCCCCCATGTGGGTCACCTCCAGGGCTTCAGTAGCCTTTCATATGATTTCCAGTTTCTATTCTTTTCTCAATGGTCATGAAGTTTAGCTCTGGGATGGGAAGAAGAGGAGTTTTATCTTTCTCTTTAGCTAGCTACATTTGTTAAAATAGGTGTGTGTTGGGGCCCTCCTTGGTGGTGCAGTGGGTTCAAGCACAGCACTATGAAGCTAGCCGCAAGTTCGATCCCCAGCCCTGGAGCTGACCCACATGGGGTGGCAGACCTCTCCTGGCCCGCCCGCTGTTCCCCTCAGCAGTGTGCTTCCTTGATCTGCCTGTTCTGCTCCCCACTGTTCATACACCTACAGAGCCAGGTCTCCCATATGCTGCCAGTGGTGTCTTACTTCATACATGATTCCCTTCAAATATGAAGGTGTTTCTACAGGACGGTCTGCTTAGACCTCCCTCACTGTGTAGATGGTCCCACCACTCCCCGCTGATGGGCAGTCAGGGTGTTTCAAGTCTTTGCCAGCATACACACTGTTAGATAAACACTCTTAGACATCGGATGTTACGTACTCCTGCTTCTATTTCTGTTGGGTAAAAACCTCCAAACTGGATCACTGGCCAAATCTTTGTATATTTTAAACTTAGACACAACTTGCCAAATTATTTTTACTTGAGGTGGTGGAAATAAATTCCTTTGCTAGCTGTGTTTCTGGCTGCTTCACCAGTGAGGGCATTATTATTCTTTAAAAATGTTTGCCCATCAGATAAATAGAAATGGCATCTTTTATTTTGATTTCCTACCTATTTACTGTATCATATGTTTATTGGTGATTTCTTTGCCTCTTTAATGAATTGTCCCCATCCTTTGCTCATTTATTGTTTTGATTGTTTGTCTTTCTTATCAGTTTGGAGAAATTCAGCATACTTTAGGGATTAATCTTTTATCTGTAAAAATGTGATATAAATATCAAGTTATTGGATAATGGGATATTGTTGCCTTTTAGATTTGTTAACAATGTGTTTGCCACAGGACAATTTTTAATTTTTGTGTAGCCTGGCTTATCTATATTTAATATATTTTTTTAATATTTGTATTTTGAATGCATCTGGAATTTATATCAGTATCTGTTGGGAAGAGAGGACCTCATGTTGTTTTCTTCTGTAGAAATAGCCAGTTATACCACACTATTTATATCAAACTGTCTTTCCTCACTGGAGTAGATGCCAATTTGTTATTTACTAAGCTCCTGTATATATTATTTTTAGTTTATAGTCTGTTCCACTGATTTGTTTGTCTTTTCCTTAGCTAGTACCATGTTGTTTTGATTATCATGTCTTTGGAGTTAGTTTTAATATCTGGCAAGACAAGTGTTTTCTACTGCTTTTTACTTTCTCTTGGGAGGGAGAGGGAGGTGGAAGGAAAAAGGAAGCAAGGCTTTTTTCAGATGTTTGTTCTTCCAAATGAACATCAGGATGATAGCAGAGAGAGAGATCATGATGTGTATTTCCAGTAGAAGAGCATCCATATCTTCCTCTTGTGTGACTTTGAAGTCTGCTCCTAGCACGTTTTGGTCTTGTGATTCTGTTAGGAGTGAGATGAAAAAGATAGAGAGGCAGCTTCAGCTTGAGCTTTGTAAAAGACTAGAATTTCCCCCTGGAAAAAAGATGAAATTTATGTTGTTTTCATAAGATTTGGTGGCTATGTTTTGGTTTGAAATATATAATGGAGCAGAGGTAACTTTGGTTGGTTATCTCTGCTATAAAAATGCCTCTTTATGTAGGTAAGTTTTGGGGTGTTTTTTAACTGTTTATTTAAAGAAATACTAAGAGATAGGGCATGCATATTTAACATCTCCATTACTACTGCCCAAATACCCAGCCCTCCAAAGGACTGTCACACAGCTTTCAGTCTCTTGCAACTTGTCAGTTCCTGTTCAGCTCTCAAGGGGCATAAGTGAGGTTGGTTTTGGTATAGCTGTTTGAGAAAGTCTTTAAAGGAATGGGTGACCAACTTGGACTTGACCCAGTGCTCTACCCCTGACCCCCTCTCTGTCCCATTCAGCTACCCAAAGGCACAGGTCATACCAAGTAAGAGGTACTGACTATGGATTTCCCTTCTGCTGCTTCTACCTGTTCACAGAACCTTCCCAAATTGAATGCTTTGCACACACACACATATACTGGTGGCAGTGCTGCCCCAGGAGCACCGAGCTAGAAATTTTCTCTGATTTTGTCCCTTTTTTCAAAATCCATCCTTACCCAGTTGGTCGTAAAAGCAGTTAGCCAGGCAGGGATTCGGGAGTGCCAAAGCTTGGGATCACACCAGAAGTTTTGAACCTGAAGTCCAAGGATGAACTCCAGGGAGTATGTGAAGCTACCACCAGGTGTTTTCACATCTGCTTTTTTTCCTGATGGCAGTCCATGGTGGCCACCCCTTCTGCCACCAAAGGTCAAGAACCACTGCAACAGGAACAGAGGAAGTAGCTTTATAAGCAAGTCAAGGAACTGCATTCCCTAGAATCTAGGGAAGGGTCCTAAGAAGGATTGGAGACAGAACTGTATGCAAAATGTGTGATATGCTGTCTGAGACTATGACCCAGAGTTCAGTAGATTCCCCAGACAAGCTTCACTTCCGGATTTAGAGGCTTACTGGTGGTAAAGTATTAATGTCATCTGAGAGGATATATATTTCAAATAGCAATTTTTTTTTCAGAATATAAATGCATTCAGTTCTTTGTAGAAAATTGGAAAGAAATCTTCGGGAAGTCTTTTTAAAACTCTCCTATAATCCCATCACCCAGGAATAACTGTATTCTTTTCTTTTTAACAAGTGTCGGATTCTCTCATTTTCTCTCTCTTTAAATGTGCATGTGTGTGTGTATGTGCAAACCCAGAATCATACTTATTTTTAAGGTGAATTTTAACTTATTATTTTATGAGCATTGTCTCCTATTGTTAAAGTGTCCTAGAACAGATTTTTTTTTCAAATATCTTTTAGTAGTGGAACTCTTATTTTCAAACCCAAATTTTACACAGAAGTCTAAAACATAAAATTAACAGAAGAAATTCTAACTAAAGCACGAAGAAGCATATTGGAAAGTCCTTGTTCTAATCACACATTTTAATGTATTCTATTATATGAATTGTGGGGTGGTCTGATTTTGCAAGTAAAAATATAAGATGCCCAGGTAAATTTGAATTTTAGATAAACCAACAAGCTATAGCATAGCTATGTTTAGCATAGCTATCTTCTAATTTTAGATAAATAATATGTTTTTAGAATAAATATATTCCATGTCACAGTTGGCACATACTTATACAAACAAAATTTATTTGTTATTTATCTAAAACTCTAATTTTACTGTATTGTACATATGTGCCATAGTTGACTTAACCAACCTCCCATTGTTGCAGATTTAGGTAGTTTCCACTGTTTTACTAATATAAAAATTGCTGGACAGTCCATCTTTGTACCCATAGTTCATATATGAGTTCATATATTATATACATTACCATTTTATAACACCATAGAATCAGAATTGCTAAACCCAAGGATGTAAACATTTTTTTAAAGATTTATTTATTTATTTATGCAGAACTGGGGTAGAACCTCTGGCAGAACAGGCCAGAGGTGCAGGGGCGTTGAAAGGATTCACAAGAGACAGAGTGGGGAACAGAATAGGAACACTGAGGAAGTACACTGCTGAGGGGAGCAGCGGGCGGGTCAGGAGGGGTCGCCAAGGAGGGCCCAGGTATAAACATTTTAAAGACGTTTAATACTTTTTGCTAAGTTGTTCTTCAGAGAGCTGTGGCTATGCTGTGACAGGAGGTGCTAAGCATGCTCCATTTGTTGTTAGTGGTTTATGTTACCTCGTGATTTCTGCCCCAGCACAACTCTGAGACATTAGGCTCCAAGCCTGGCATGTTTGATCTGTGGGTTGCAGGACAGTCAAAAGGGGTGGAGCCAGAGCATGCTGAGGTGCCCAAGGGCAGGGACTGGGAAGCCCAATAGCTTCTGGGTGGTTGAGGTAAGGGGTCAGAGCAGATAAGAAATAAAATAGAGACATGTGTTTCCATAAAAAGAGAACGGGTGGGGCCCTCCCTGGTGGCACAGCGGGTTAAAGCACAGCACTAAGAAGCTAAAGCCACTTCCGCATGGGTTCAATACACCCCCACCGCCCCTACCCCTCAGGTGATCCCCTTGGCGAGAAGACCTCTCCTGACCGCCCGCTGCTCCCCTCAGCAGTGTACTTCATCGTGTACTTCATCGATCTGCCTGTCCTGCTCCCCACTCTGTCTCTGGTGAATCCTCTAACCGCCCCTGCACCTCTGGCCTGTACCCCAGTTCTGTGTGCACAAATAAATAAATCTTTAAAAAAAAAAATAAAGATAAGGGGTCATTATGACTAACTTCACCCAGGAGAAATCAAAATAAGCTGTAAAGAGCTCGGCCCTTTGTCAAGCATTACTATTAGTAAGCAGATGTCGTTCCATAGAGACAGCCATTCCAAGGAGGGGAGAGGCTACAGAGGAAAAAGTCCCAAAGGGGTTTTTTTCCACGTAAAAAAATAAAAATTACATAAACAGTAATAACTGAAAGGATGGAAAATCACCCATAATCTCCCGGTCCTAACAAATCGCTGTTTTTATTTTTCAGTATGCCTTCTTGTCAAGCTCCATAATTTTTACACAGCTGCAGTTGGAGTATATATAATTTTTATCCTGCACTTCCCACCCATTATTGTGCAAGCTTTCCTCTGTGTGTTTACACAGCTTTCATAGCTTATGTTATTTTAATGTTACTGTTATTTAATGTTAATGTTATTTTTTTTATTTCATGGAGAATAATTATTCATTATAGTAAATTAGACATCCGGATAAACAAAAGGTGAATCAAAAATGCACATATTGATATGTAACTGCTCTTTTTTCCCACTTACCTATGTGTGGTGAACATCTTTCCATGTGTAAAAAATACATTTGTACATAAAAAAAATAATTGTAATGCATTTTATTGAAAGGTTACAATAACTTATTGAATCAATTCATTGTTACTGGAAATCTTGTTTTTTTTTTCCTCCACAATCAGTTGCTATTATAAACAGAATCACTTTAATTCTTTCCTAAAGACAGACCCCTAAAACTGAATTGAATATATACATGTATTCGGGACTCTTAATACATACTGGTAAATTTTCCTCTGGAAGATTTATGCCAGTTGATACTCACTCTAATAACACATAGCAGTGTGTTTATTTAGCCACAATTTATAACAATTATTGTAAATGGTTGCCAAATATTCTTTTCAGCTGATGGAACATAATCTACTTACTCTTTTCTCTGCTGGTGACGTTTGAATCATTTTCAACTTTTCATTCCTGTAAATAAGACTGTTGTGAACATCTTTGTGCCTAACATTTAGCTATAATTAATTATGCAATTAAAACAGGAATCCTCGATGAGGGGACCTATTTACACCTGTCAGTCTTTCCCTCTTTCTCAAAGTTAAATTATATCTTCTGCGTATATAGAAGGCTTGGGGCCCAAGTGGCATTCAGCCATGTTAGAAGAAGGTAATGGACAGAAAAAAACAGACAAGGCCTGTGCCAGAGGCTATTACCCTAGTACTACCAGACTGCTTTGCAAAAGGGTCCTGCTAATTTAATAACCATCCTAGTGTCTTAAAAACAATTTAATGTAATATTCAAAGATACCAGGCAAGGGAGAAATGCAGTACCTACCATTAACCCACAATAATATCACTCCCCACAAAGGATGCTGCATCCACAATAAAACAGCCATTTCTCTCCCTCCCGAATACAAGTATGCCCATCTGCCTCACTTAAGAACTGCAGGAGCTTCCCCCCCCCACACACTTAATCCTGTTGTGAGGCTCCCCCATGGTAGGAATCCTTTGTATCCTTACCTGCTGGAAGGAGCACTGACTCAGACCTATGTCCTCTGGTCCAGCTCCTGTGGAGCCAGGGTGTCTGGAGACACAATGTGCCCAGCTTCTTTATGTGGCAAACACCCCCCTCTAGCACCTACTGGTCAAGTCCAGTGGTAGGTGGGGGGTGGGGGAGGGCAGCCCTGGGCCCTTCAGTGGCCTTGTCCAGAGACCTGGACCCCCAGGACCTGCAGTAAGTATTGAGCATGATGGGGTGAACAGGGGTCATGGAGCACATCGTGCTTGCTCTACCCCTGCCTTTGAGACTGTCATGTTGTGAGGGTTCCATGCATGATGGGAAGGCCTCATAGACTCCGCCTGGCTCCTCCGGGTGGGGGGTCTCCTTACCAGGAAGTCGCAGCTGTGCAGGCTGCTATACTGCAGAGTGGCTTGTGGAGGAGACTGAGGAACGAATTCACTAAGTTAAGCACTCAACACTAAGCATTTTAGAAAAGGTTAAAAAAGCAACACTTAAAATGGATAAAGCAGACAAGGAGATGGCACCAGTCACCCCTGCCCTGAGTCCAGCCTCTTCCTCATGTCCTGCTGGGGTGGATGGCCTCTGGCAGGCTTGCTTCCTAGCCCTCCCGCCCTTCTTCATTTTCAATTGTTAGGCTTGTGCTTTGGGAAGAAGAAGAAATCAGGAGACAAATCAGGTATGTGTGATATGTGTGGAATAAAAAAGGGAATCTGTTTGAACGCGTGCGCGCACACTCACACACACACACACACGCAGCACACACACACAAAGCCAGCTGGGTGTGCGAGCACCATCCAAACAATGAATTCACCTGAGACAGCGTCTCCACCACACCCTGCACACACAGGGCTCCGCCTCTAGATACTTTAAAGGGCAGCAAAAGACCCCTCCTCCCCTCCCCCTGCCACATTTGGTATGTTGATTATTTTGAAGTGTGGGCATTTGAAACACTGCAAATGTAGGAAGATGCTTTCTCTGAACTCCCCATCTATACAAAGACATCCTCCCCAAGGCCCTCACTGACCACCAGCCCCTCCCCACCGGGAGGGGAACCCACCAAGGAAGGGGAGACTTCTCACACCCCCTTCATTGCCTTTTCATTTTTTGCTAAAAACCTCTTACTCTCCACCAAGAGCCCATATCCTTCTCTCTATGCCTTACTGAGATGAGGTTTATTCCTGAATTCTGAGCTCTTTTGGGGAATTGCTCAGTTTCCCCTGGGTATCTCCCATGTACACAAGAGGTGTACTTGCTAATAAACTTGTTTGTTTTTCTCTGGCGAATCAGACATTCATTATAAGGATCTCAGCTGAGGACTCAGAGAGGTAGAAGGAAAATGATTCTCCTCCCCTGCCACTCCTTTCCCTTCGCTCTCCGCAGGGAGTAAGCTGCTCCTGGCTGGTTCTTCTGCTCTCAGTGTGGCAGCTGAGTAGAGGTCACTTCTCATCTACTTATTTATCGCTGAGATTCACCCTCAAGATGATGGTGTAGAGGATGACAGCAACTCGCCTAAATCCTTCATTTTTTTTTTTAAGACTTATTTATTCGTACAGAACTGGGGTACAGGCCAGAGATGCAAAGGGTGAGAGGCTTCACCAGAGACAGAGTGGGGAGCAAAACAGGCAGATCACGAAGTACACTGCTGAGGGGAGCAGCGGGCGGGTCAGGAGAGGTCTGCCTCGCCATGTGGTCGCCTCTGGGGCAGGAATCGAACTCATGCGGAAGCTGCTTTAGTTTCTTAGTGCTGTGCTTTAACCCACTGAGCCACCAGGGCGGGCCCCAATCCTTCATTTTTGATAGAGAAGAATTTAAATTTCTTGAAAATAATTTTTAAAAAAGATTTTATTCATTTATGCATTCAGAATTGCAGTACAGACCAGAGGAGCAGGGGCAGTGAGAGGATTCACCGGAGACAGAGTGGGGAGCAGAACAGGCAGATTGACAACAGAGTACACTGCTGAGGGGAGCAGCGGAAGGGTCCGGAGAGGTCTGTGGCACCATGTGGATCACCTCTGGGGCCAGGGTTTGAACTCACACTGCAGTGACTGGGGTGAGCTTGCAGTGCTGTGCTCTAACCCGTTGCACCCCCGAGGGGGGCCCTTGAAAAGGATTTTATGGTAAAAGAATACATGCTTATTTGTTTTCTAAAACAAATTATATGGTCCACCCTGGTGGCACATTCTGTTAAAGCGCAGCACTACCAAGCCAGCTTCATCCTCTTCAGCTGGAGTTCCTTCCCCTGCCATGGAGCTGGCTGGCCCGCATGGCACTGACCCACAAGGCGCAGCAGACCTCTCCTGTCTCGCCCACTGCTCCCCTCAGCAGTGTACTTCATCAATCTGCCTGTTCTCCAGTGAATCCTCTCACTGCCCCGTACCTCTGGCCTGTACCCCAGTTTGTATACATAAGTAAATAAATCTTTTTTTTTAAAGATTTATTTATTTATTCATACAGAACTGGGGTACAGGACAGAGATGCAGAGGGTGAGAGGCTTCACCACAGACAGAGTGCGGAGCAGAACAGGCAGATCACGAAGTACACTGCTGAGGGGAGCAGCGGGCGGGTCAGGAGAGGTCTGCCTCGCCATGTGGTCGCCTCTGGGGCGGAGATCGAACTAATGCTGAAGTGGCTTTAGCTTCTTCGTGCTGTGCTTTAACCCGCTGCACCACCAGGGAGGGCCCTATTTCCAGTCTTTTTAATAAATATTGATACTACTGTAAAACATGCATTTCACATGTTCATGTGAGTTTAATTATAGAATTAATGCTTAGTGATTTCAGGTGATAATATAATTGATGGCCTAAACTAGGACAAATTCTAATTCGGAGGGACTCCTGAGAGCATAGGGGGATCCTGGACTGTCTCAGGAAATTCAGGTATAGATTTATCTAAAAGTGGAACTTACACTGCATCAAAAGGAAGTATCTGAAATGCTAATGGGTCACACAGCGTTGGTCAGGGCAATTTATAATCCATTAACAGAAGAACTTCTGTTTCTTCAGATTCTCAATATACTAAGCATTATACTAATAATGATTCTTGAATTTGCCAAATTAGCAAGAAATTGGCTCTTTTTGCATTTTATTTAGTAATTGGTGAGGTTGATCATGTTTTCGTTTATTATTGTTTGTATCTTAAATTTGGGGTGTTTTTAGCCTTATAAAAATGTCAAGTCTTTATGTAGTCTTTCTTTAATGGCTATTGGATTTTCCATAAAGACTGACCAAAAAATAAATAAATAAATAACAAGGATAACAAAGAGCAACTTGTATTAATTTTATGCTTTTTCATTTCTTATTTAAATTTAAATATTTCAGTCACCGGAAATTTATGTTAGCTTAAACAATGAATTCAGGTGCCATTTTTTAGAGATTTTATTTATTTTGGCATAGAAGAACTGGGATATAGGCCAAAAGTGAGGGGGCTGGAGGTAAGAAGATTCACTGTAGCAGAGTAGGGAGCAGAACAGGCAGGATTTACTGAAATACACTGCTGAGAGGAGCAACAGGCGGGTCAGGAAAGGTCTGCTGTTGCCATTGATCGTGACCTGGGATTCAAAGTGCCTTCTTGGTAGTAGTGCTAAGGAGTAACCTGTAGGTTGCCAGGAAGGCCCTCACATGCAGATTTGTTCCCACACTGTCTAGTCACTTTTCCTAACTGAATGATCCTTCCCACATTGTCTAGTCACTTTTCCTAACTGAATGATCCTTCTCTCCCTCCCTCCCCTGCGGTCTGAAGTACAGCTGTATCTTATGTGGACTCTCCATGTATTATATACTTGACTCCATTTCTCTCTTCCTTTGATGAATGTGGCTTCATGCCAGTGGCATCTTGCTACATAAAGTCAGCAGTCTTTAATAAGTCTTAATATCTGGTTGGCCAGCTTTCCTAGCTAATTTTTTTCGGAGCTCTCTTGATGATTTGTTCATGTTTAAATGCTTCCAGCTGAGTCTTTCCCACCCCCAACATAGTTATCATTGAACCAGGATTGCACTGAGTTTGTAGATTAGGTCAAGCCAAGAAGATTTGTATCTTAGATCACTGAGTCTTTTTTTTTTTTTTTTTAAGAATAAGGTGTCTTCCTGGGGCCCTCCCTGGTGGCGCTGCGGGTTAAGATGCAGCACTGCAAGTTAGCCAGAGCAGCTTCAGTACGAGTTTGATCCCCGGCCCGGGAGGTGACCACATGGCGCGGCAGACCTCTCCTGACCCGCCCACTGCTCCTCTCAGCAGTGTACTTTATCGATCTGCCTGTTCTGCTCCCCACTCTGTCTCTGGCGAAGCCTTTCATCGCCCCTGCATCTCTGGCTTGTACCCCAGTTCTGTATGCATAAACAAATTTAAAAAAAAAAGAATAAGGTGTCTTCCCTTTAAGGTTTCATTTAAACCCAGGGTAGCCATCAAGGAAAGCCGAGACAGTCATCTCCTGTCTCATCTCTGTGGTTTATTTAGATTCTGTTGCATGCATGGCGTCATCGTGGCGGAGCTGCTGATGAGCCATGTGTGGCCAGTGCACTGTGAGACCTGTCAGGATATGATGGATAAGCCATGTTTCTACTGAGCTCGATGCTTGTGCGCCTGTGAGACACTGGGATCAATTTGTTTTGGTTTCTCATTGAGTAAAATTGCATCTTTCCTAGATTCCAGGAATAATTTAAAAAATTTTGTCTGTTAAAAAATATTATTGTTTCGGGCCTCTGGTGGTGCAGCGGGTTAAAGCACAGCACTAAGAAGCTAAAGCCACTTCAGCATGAGTTCAATCCCTGCCTACCCTGGAGATGACCAACATAGCGTGGCAGACCTCTCCTGACCTGCCCGCTGCTCCCCTCAACAGTGTACTTCGACAATCTGCCTGTTCTGCTTCCCACTCTGTCTCTGGTGAATCCTCTCACCACCCCTGCACCACTTGCCTATACCCCAGTTCTGTATGCACAAATAAATAAATCTTTAAAAAAAAATTCTGTTTCTAGATTTGGTAGCCACTTTGTATATTGTATCTAGATAAAATGCTGGGCAGGAGCAGAAGCCCAGACTAGGGACAGGGTCCTATGGATCCTACCCCATTAGAAGTCACACATGAGGCTGGTGGCTTTTCCCCATCTTCTTTTTCTTTTTTCTTGTTCTGACTTTAAGTCTGTTTTTGTGAGGATGTGGAGATAAAAGGAACTCTCCTACACTGGGAATGCAAACTGGTCCAACCACTATGGAAAACTGTATGGAGATTTCTCAAATTGCTAAAAAGGGAGCTTCCATATGACCCAGTGATTCCACTCCTAGGAATCTACCCAAAGGACACAAAAACATTAATTCAAAAAGATACCTAGACCCTTACATTTATTGCAGCACTATTTGCAATAGGTAAGGTATGAAAGCAACCCAAATGCCCAAAACTAGATGACTGCATCAAGAAGATGCACACAGTGGAATATTATTCATCAATCAAAAACCTAAACTTATGCCATTTGCAGCAACTTGAATGGAGCCGGAAGGGATTATGCTCAGTGAAGTAAGTCAAAAGGAAAAAGAAAAATATTGGATGATTTCACTTATAGGAGGAATGTTGGGGAACCAACTAAGGGATCAGAAAAAAATAGTAATAATAAATAAAAACCAAAATTAGCAGGCAACTATAAATCAGAGACTTTCCACGGGGGAGGGAGAGAAAAGGGGGGAGGGTCAAAACAGGGATGGGAAGAGCACAAGGGACTATGGTGATGGTGCACAGGTGAATTGGTGGTGGGAATTTCATGGGGACTACACCTGAGAAAACAAATGTACAAAAATGAACACAGATATAAAATATATATATATACAAATAAATGTAAATAGAAAAATAACAGTCTGCCTTTGTAGTGCCATCTCCTGTTGGTGGGTATAACCTAACCATTTGGCTATTAGTCACGAACTATTGATAATTTACTTTTAAACTTGACCCACAGTGCCGGTAATAGCTACTCTCTTGCTGCTCTTTGCTCAGAGGAGCTTTACAAACTGAGGTTCCCAGCCCATGGCCAAGGTCCTGCTGAGTTCTAGTGTGTTGAATTTGATCCTGACCCACTGGTTACTGACCTTCATGGGTGAGGCAGGAGACTCACTACCTCAGAAATAGTCAAATACTTCAGAAACAGTTGTAATTGTCCTCAGGGGTACGTGACCTGATACTGTTCTTATTTTCCAGCTAGTATCTGACAGGTCAAGTTCACTAGATTTTGAATATGAGACACATGAATCATAAATGACAGCTTACAAATATCAACATGTGACATCTGTGTGACTGGAGCAGGTGGGCCAGGGGCCTGCATGGCACGTTGGCCGAGACAGGGTTTGTTTGCTGTTTGCTCCTTTCCCTTAGTTACGCACCGTGGCCCTGTTGGTGAGGGCGTCCATGTGATCACACAGACAAGAACCTCAACAGAGGTTGGCCCAGTCATTCCTTTGTTGTGACTGTAGCAGGAGTACCCTGGCTGGGAAAAGGAAGGGTCCAGGCAGATCCAAGGAAATCTGGTAATGTGCTGTTTGGGCCTGAGTAGTACAAACTCATGTACTTTTTGTTCTTCTCATGTTCTTTCTGGCCATAAGCAGAAGTGTTTCCATGTCCATGTCAGGTCTAGAGACAACAGCCCCGGCAAGTCCCATCTGAGGCCAGAGCTAATGCACTGACGCCTGACTCAGGAGGGAGACAGCTTCTGGCCTGCCTCAGGAGGGAGACAGCCTCTGGTTAACCCCTGGCTATGTTCTGGGCACCAGAGACCAGCCTCCTGTGGAGCCAAGCTACTCAGGATTGGAAGAGGGTAGCAGGTGCAGCTGAGCCTAGGGATAGTATTAAGGCAAACAGAAAAAGCTTTGTGTTTTGGTTTTGCGACCCGACAGCTTTAATTACAGTCTCAGCCCAGCCCCTCAGCAGCTGAGTGACCTTGAACATGTTACTTTCTCTCTGGGCCTCAGTTTCACTTTCTGTAAAATGGAATTAAGGAAAGCACCCATTTGGCAGGACTCCTTGTAGACAGAACTAAATCCCTAGCATAGCATCCAGCTCATGGTGGGCTCTTAGCAAGCAGAATCTGCTCATCACTGTCCAGAGGCCCGTATGTCCTCATGCTCCACAGCAGCTGTGGCTGAGAGGGTAATAAGGCAGGGTACTGGGACCTTTTCCAGATCCAGGGATACTCTACTCAAGCTGGTAGAGTACCTCCTGCAGGTGGGAACTGAACTGTCACACTACTGCCCCTACTGAGGATTACCCTCTGTCTCTCCATCCTGGACTTCTGCCCTGTACTGGGAGGTGGGGAAGGAGACCTGGAAGTGTGACTGGTCCTGGGCTCCCCTGGATCTGAGCAGAGACCGTCTGGAGTGGTGAGCCTAGTGCCTTGTCCTAGCTTTGACGAGTGGGACTTGGTTAGATCACTCTAGGGATGCACCGTGCTGTGAAATGTAACTGGAAGCTGAAGGTGGGCTTCCCAGGCAGCCCCTAGCCCTGTGTCCTGGGTGTGTAATTGAACTGAAGACTCCTAGACCTGTGGGCTAAGTGTTACAAAGGTTTCCATAGTAACCATGGAAGCTCCAACTGAGTGGCAGTGGGTTCTGCTAATGGTGAGGATCCCCAGGAACAAGGCCAAGGAGAATGAGCTCTAAGGTCCCGCCTAGTTCTTGGTGCAGTGATTTCACCCAGCCATGACTAGCCATTGCTCATCATCCTGTTTTTGTATAAAGCAAAGGCTCAGTCTTGCTAAAGCATTAAAACTGCCTGCTGAGCTTTAAGAACTTCTGACACCCATGTCCTGCCCCCAGGGATTCTGATTTCATTGGTCTTGGGTAGAACCTGGATATCTGGGTTTTAAAAAAATCTTCCCAGATGATTCTAATGTCTGGCCAAGAACCAAAAGGCAGGTGAGCTAATAAAAATTGATAATGATAATGATAATTCATGTGCTAGATACTATGCTAACTAAGCACCTTGTGTCTCCATTTACTTAGAAAGGGTAAGTGACTTTCTAAGACCATGGAGTGGTAATCACTGGTACTCTGTTCTAAGGCATCAGCTTTCAAAGCCCAGGCTATGAACCCCCATAATAATCGCATCTCAGGTGATGTGAAGTTGATGGACACAGCTAAAGCAGGCCCTTCAGGGACCCTCAAAACCCTGAGGATAGTTCCCCTTACCCAAACTGAGATTCCCAGCCTGTGGTGCCACCCGCACCCTGTCTGGTTAGACAAGAGCAGTGGGGCCGGCTTCTTCCCCAGCTGCATGCAGGAAGGGCCTGTGGGATCTGCTTGCCTTTTCATTCGGAGAGGTGGAACCTGAGCCCCGGAGCTCAGAGATGGTGAGCATGCACTTAATTTCCAGCTTTCATAATGAATGGCAGTCTTTCAACTTGGGACATGGCATCAGATGAGGTTTTGTTCCCACGGGAGTGGGGAGTGGTTGGGAATCATGTTTTGTTCATCAAGTGTTTGGGGTTTAGAGGCAGAGTCAAAAGAAAAAAAAAATCAGGAATCATCCATAAACTAAGACCAGGCCCTTTTTATCAGGAGTTTCGTTGAAATTTAGCGAAAGGCAAACCCAGCAAGTACCTGTTTTACTTGCAGTAAGAGGAATTGGGCAGCAGTTATTAAAAGGAGCTCGGAGTTGTTTAAATAGAAATTTTAGGGCTATGTGTATGTTTTAAAAGAACATTTACAAAGATTAAGTATTTGGGTTGAACTGCTTTTGATGAAAATGACATGGAAAATATTTTCCTTTCTTATTTTAACCTTCCCCTTTGCTGTTTATTCCCTAAATTTAGCAGTCAAGAAGAAATAAAAAGATCTAGCTGGGGCGGTGGGGTGAGGGGAAGCTGAAACAAGTCAGGCAAATTTCAAAGTTTAATCGAAGGGATAGACTGAAAATAAAACTCTCCAAGATGAGAAATCATTCTTCTCATTTTATAGAGCAGAGTCATTCTTTCAGCTTAAACAATTTCAGATGTGATTGACCTTCTTGGCCATCGAGTGCTGGATTTGGCACTTCCCAAAAAGACAAAAGACTAGGATTGGGGCAGCGCCTCAGCCGGCCTGGAGCTTCCCTGGGAGAACGCAGGGCTGTGGGAGGGAGCAAGCCATCAGGCTGTCGCTCGCATTCCCCTCCCCCTGCGCCTTGCCAGGGCAGCCGAGGGCCTCCTGAGCCACAGTCTGGCTGGAACCCCTCGCTGCTCCCCAGCCTGATCACAGCCCTGCCCCCCACCCCCAGCAGGGAGTGACCTGCCCGCTGGTCAGGGGCCCATGGCTTGGAGTGAATGGCTGCCCCACACCCTGTCCTTGCCCTCCGTGGCTCAAGTGTTGGGTTTTCACAATTTGTCTTTTACTTTTGGAGAATAATTTTCTGAAGGACTCTATCTCTGAACTTTCAGTTATTGGAGAAGGACACCCACCTCAAACAAATTTAAGCAAAAAAACAAATGAAAGCCCGAGTTAAAGAGATGGGGAAAGGGCCCTCCCTGGTGGCGCAGCAGGTTAGAGCACAGCACTAAGAAGCTAAAGCCACTTCAGCACAAGTTTGATCCCTGCCCCGAAGGTGATCCACATGGCGTGTTGCGGCAGACCTCTCCTGACCCACCCGCTGCTCCCCTCAGCAGTGTACTTTGTCGATCTGCCTGTTCTGCTCCCAGCTGTCTCTGGTGAATCCTCTCACCACCTCTGCACCTCTGGCCTGTACCCCAGTTCTGTAAACATAAATAAGTAAATCTTTAAAGAAAAGAAAGAGATAGAGAAAAACCAGAGGTGAATTTGGGTGAGAAGAGATGGGTTTCAGGGACCACAAACTGTATCTTGAGAGTGGTTTCCTCCCATCTCTTGGCTCTGATTGCTTCTTCTCTGTTTCATTCTCCAGACAAGACTCTTTATGTCTGGGCAGGAAGGCTCAGCTCCCAGGCTCAGCATTGCTGACAAAAAGAGCTCATCTTAGAGAAAAATCTGTCTCAAGAAACTTCTAAATAGTTGGGGTTGAGTCAAGTAACCATTCTCAAACCAAGCCTTGTCTGGGATGTAGTGATGGGATCAGCCTGGCTGGGTCTTGCCCGCTGTGGCGGTGACTGAGGTGCTGGTGGGTAAGGTGCTGGTTGGTTGGCAGCTCAACCAGAAGTACTGGAGTGGGGAAGAGTTGTTGTTACCTCAGGCAGGTAACAACTACCCTGGCCTCCCTTGGGTGACCTCAGTTCCAAGTGTGTTCACAGGAGCGTGTGTGAGGAGAGCAGGTGACAAGGCTCATCCCTCATGTACGAGTAACCATCAGCCGTGGGTTTTGACTCGCATGGACTGGGACCTTGGATCCAGCATTAAAACAGACAGCCCCGAGCTGGCAAAGCCTATATACCTGTGGAGGGAAGCAGTCGATAAAATGAAATGAATTTGGCTAAACAAAAATGCAAAATACACTTAAGGTGCCAAAGATGGTAAGTGCTAGAAGGGAAAAATAAAGCAAGGCAGGGGGGTGGGAGGTGAAGGGGGGTGCATGATTTTATAGATGGTGGTCGGGGATGCTCACAGAGAAGGTGCAGTTGAGCAGAGCTCTGCAGGGGCTGCAGAAGGAGCCATACAGACACGCAGGGAAGAGTCTTCCAGAAAGAAGACAGCAGGAGCAAAAGGGTTAAGGGAAAGGGCTCCAGCAGCTCAAGGAACAGAAGGCGGCTGTAAGGCTGGAGAAGGCCAGGGAAAGGGCCCTGGGAGATGCTCGGTCCATGGAGTGGCTGGCCCCTCCCAAGGAGTCTAAAGGGTTCCTTTGATTGCTGTGGTTTCCTCCCCAGCTGCTTGTATGTAAGTCAGAACAGGCGCTCTGCTTGAGGTATCCCTTCCTCGTCCAATCCTTGACACAGCCACACCTGCTCAGGCGGCAGGAACTCACCATCTAGTTGAAAAGAGAGAAGTAAAGGCACAGATGTCCATGCCCTGTGACATAAGACGGCCACAGTGTGCCTCAAAGGCCCTCACCCTCCAGAAGGGGCAGCCACCCAGTCCCACCCAGGGGCTCCAAGTCGGGCGGTTCGGGGCTCTCTACCTGATCCGGGCTTAGCTCTTCCTGGGCCCACAGAGCCAGAGGATGCATTTACCCCAGCTGGCATGTGAGTGAGCAGTGTGATGGGAAGGCAGCGAGCGGGAACGCAGCTCCCCCCACGAGGGAGAGGGGACACAGCAGGCACCCTCAGTCTGGGTTCCCGCCCTCGCCCTCGCCCTCGATGGGGTTGAGGTGGGGCCAGGACCCATGCTCAGTCCTCTACCTCCTCGTGCTCCTCTTCACTCTCCATGGCCTGGCCTGGTGTGGACAGGGGAGGAAAGGCATCAGGTTCTTCAGTTTCTCTTCTGGGAACAAAACTGCTTTTGGTTCATTCCCATCTTCCCAGCCTCTTGTACAATGTCTTTGAATAAATGCTGTTAATAACTAGTGGCTTGGCCACTGAGTACCACCTTGGAGACACAGGGCAGGGATGTCCAGCCTGGGAAAGGCGCCAAGGGTGACCATGGACGTGTGGTTTGGAGAAAGCAACTGCTTTGGGGGATCAGTGAGGACATTGGAGATTTGAGATAAGAGTGGGAATGGGATTAAAGTCCTGGACATCTCGGGATCAAAGAAAAAGGTTAAAAGGAAAGTTGAAGAGCTGGAAGGAAATGAACTGTAATGTGGATGTGTGGGCTGAGGGGTCGACAGGAGCGGAGCTTGGGTGGTGACAGGGTGAGACCAGGGAAGGGCTAGACAGAGAGGAGGTGAAAGTCCTGCCAGGGGCTTCCTGCCCTGCCCGTGTCTCCCCGGCTTGGCTAACACAGGGCCCAATAGTGTTTCAGTTCCAAATCCTGGGGACAACAGGGTTAACACAGGAGAGGAGCTGGGAAGGCATGGGCCGTAGTTTCACGGTGCCCTACTTCACTAGGTAAAGATGTCACAGGTGAAGGGTCTCACCTGGGAGAGGGCAGGACCATCAGAGTCTGAGGGTCTAGAGGTGGGAGCAGCTGACTTTCCTGACAGTGTCTTTAAGGCTGACTCAATTTCAAGGACCGAGGCAGACGCTTTCGACAACATTCTGTGTGGCCTGTATGAAGCTTTAGGTGAAGAGGAGGAGAGCAGGTGGTTGGGGTTGGGCACAGGGGAACAGTGGTCTCGGAAGTCGCCTTCCACTTCCTAGCCCATGGGAGGCGTTCAGCAGAGGTTGGGTGAATGAGTCATGAACTCAAGCATTCACAAGCAGGTAAATGAGTGTTCAGGTGATCCTTGGAAGCTGGGAGAGGGTGCCGCAGCGTCTGGTAGATGGAAGGTTCCAGTCAATGTTTACTGGGCACTGGATGATGTAGGTTGAGGGCTCAGAGGTTTGCTGAGCCCACAGAGTGGCCATAACCCTAAATAAACAAACATGGTTATTTCCCACAGTAGACTTACTGGGTAATCAAGTGGCCTCTGGAAACTTCCAAAAAATCACCCCTCTGAAGTTTTACTTTCATTTTAGTTGCCCAGCCATCGACTAGAGCCTGCTTACCACATCCCTTGGCTGGAGGAAGAGGCAGGGTTAGCACCCATTCTTTCCTCTGCTGGAAGGGACATTCCTGTGCTCAAAGTTGAGCTGCTTGGATGCTTCTGGCAATTCAGCGTCATTAGAAAATTCTTCCTCTCTCATTCCCTCCCACTTTCCTCCCCTTTTCTCAAATAAATTTCAAGTCCATGTGGGCTCTGCCACATCTGTCCAGCCCCTAGCGTGGCGACAGCTCAGGATATCACGGTGCAGCAGCTGCTGGCACCAAGGTCCAGTGCACACAAGGTCTCTCACTGACTCTGGGCCCATGAAGCAGGATGCAACCTGTCCAGGAGTGCGTGAACACAGCAGAATGCAGCCTTTAAGGAGATAAGAGCTCCCTGGAGCCCTTGGCACTTATGTCCAGGATGGTGGAGAGCTGGGCTCTCCGAGGAACATGGGGGCCCTGGGCTGCCGATAGACATCCCCCGGCATCAGCCAACACGTCCGCCCCCTACCCGAGGTCCTGCTGCCTTCCTGGGACCACGGGCCTGTGATGGAGTCCCCGCGCAAGGGTTCTGCACGGCCAGTTCTCACCCACCCTCCAGTGCCTCTGTGAGCCCATGGCTCTAGTGTGCGTGTGCCCAGGTGAGGGCTGGGGATGGGGCGTGCTCACAGCGGATGGGATTTCAAGGCACCCTGGGGACATCGGCCAGTAGTTTGGTTCAAATCATGAGATGTCAGGATGTATCCACCCAACCACTCACCTCATATGTGTTCTTGCCCAGTGTCTTTCATGGGGGGACTTTGGGAGCATGGAGCAGGAGTGGCTTCTAGAAAGGAGGTAGACAGCATCTGTCATTGTCACTCCCCAGCACGCAATGCCCGTGAGCCCAGTAGGCCTGACATGGGGCAGTTTCAGCAGGGTCTGGGGGAGACTCATCACTGTGAGCTGAGTTCTGGCAGCAGGGGCACGTGTCCATGGGGGCCTGGGCGCTTCTGCTGCAGCCTGTCCGAGCGCTGGCTGTCACTGCTTAGGTGTTCCCTTAATGCCTAGACTGGGGTCAGGCCCAGGTGCACCCCAGGAGGCTGTCAATCTGCATGTTGACTGGTGACCTCCAGTCTGGTTTGTGGTCCCTCTGAACGCCTCATCTTGGGGGTCTGCTGCCCTCTGGAAGTCTCCAGTTCTAAAGCGAGTGAAGACAAGGGGTGTAGATGATGGGTTCAGAGTGAGAATAATAATCAGTTTGAATCCAGAACTTTTGACTTACTACCTTTTTTTTTTTTTCAATGAACTTTACTTCTCAGAACAGTTTAGGTACAGAGCAAAAGTGAGCAAGACGAGTACTCAATTCCCACTTACCCCCACTCACGCAGGTTCTGTTTCTAACTTCTTGAGCCTCAGTTTTCTCACCTGTACAATGGGGGAAACAACCATAGTGTTCACGGAGCTGGGGGTGAAGGACCTTTGAGACCCAGCTCGGTGCCTCCCACCTGCTACTGCTGAGCTCCTCACACACAGGCTGTCCCCGCCCCGCTGATGCTGACCTTTGTCTCAGGTGACAGGAACGCCCTCTAGAGGCTTTGATGAGAAGGCATACCTGGCAGCCAAGCAGCTGAAGGCCGGAGAAGACCCCTACAGGCAGCACGCCTTCAACCAGCTGGAGAGCGACAAGCTGAGTCCAGACAGGCCCATCCGGGACACCCGCCATTATAGGTACGGCCTCCATCATGCCAACGGAGAAACGGAGGTGGAGGGAAGGGCCATCACTGCTGGCTTGTTTTCTTTCAGTCACGTGGATTTAAAAAATGAAAAAACTTCGTTAGACTCAATCTAGTTGTTGAGACATTCGAACCTCCATTTTCAGAGGGCTTTCTGTTTATTTCACGGGTCTCCTGACCAATGACCCGCTGAGGGAAGGCCGGCAAAGACTAAGGAGACTTCCCAGCCCAGGCCAGAGATGTCTGTTAGCACCTCAATCTGGAGTCCAGCCAGAATGACCTCCCAGGGCACCCTAGAGAGGTCCGAGGGGGTGGGCGAACCAGATGTTGTGGGCACCTTACTGGCCATCCCTGAGGTGAAGAGAGGCCCCAGCCTGGGAGCTTTGAAACAAGGGCTTGCTGTGCACCACCCTGGCACCCCTTTCCTCTTTCTCTCCCTAACACAGCCCTGGCCCCATTTCCTCAACAACTCCCTGAAATGCTGCCCAGCCCTGCTCCTAGTTCTCCCACTGCAGTAGGTGAGAAGGACCCCACACCCTCCGCTCCAACATCAGCCCTGGCTTCCCCCTCGGAGCGAGCGAGTTGGGGCAGTCCCTGCTGTATCCTGTCCAGATTATCCAGTCTCTCCTCTGCCAGGCCTCCCATCTGGACCAGTCTGGGCTCCTTACCCTGAGTGAATTCTCCCGCCCGCTTCCCCGCCTGATCACTTTCACCTGGTACTTCTCGCCACCCGGGCTCTTGCTGCCACCTTCCTCCTTTCTACACATACAGTCTCCTCTCCGTGTCTGCGTGTCTGTGCATACACGTGCATTTTCACAGCTCCTCTCAGAGTCCTTCCTCCCAGGGAGGTTTCCTGACAACCGAGGCTGGCTCTAATTGTGCTCCATGTGACATCTAACAGGGCAGGGAGGGCCTGCGGGGCCCCACTGATAGGGCAGCAGTTTGGAATGACCAGCGTGGGCTGCATGGGACTCAGCCACACACGCGGTTTATGCCTCTGTGTGGCCCTCTTGAAGGGAGGTGAGAATGCCTTGGGTCAAGAGTGCTTTTCCTTCTGCAGCAGTTGCCCTGGAGCACAAGATAAATGTGGGACAATGTTGGTGGGCAGAGGGCTGGGTCCTGCCCCCATCACTATCCAAAAAAGCCAATAAGCAGAGACAAGAATTGAATGTATAAGCACTTAAATTTTTCAGATCGGAGCGAACGTAGAGACTGTTCTCACAATAAAGGTGTAGAAGGGGTCTGCTTCTGGCACCTTCCTTGTCACTCATGGAGATGTGCCTGTGGTACAGTGGGCTTATGCTTGCACAAGGTGAGATGGACATGGGATTAGGGGGCTCCCAGGTCCTCCTCACCGTCCCTGTCACCTGGCACTGTCAGCCTCCAGAAATCACTCATGTTACCAACAGAGGAAGCCCTAATGCCTGCTACTGGGGAGGGCCCCTACCCAGATCTAACGGCCAGTTTCAGGCTTTGGAGTTTCTTCTCAGTCAGCCCCGGGGCATTCTTCCCTCATGCCTGTCTGTTGTGGAGTCTAAAAATCACGTCCATGAGGCTTCACTTGGAAACTTTTCATGGGCAGCCCTAGCTGTAGCCAACCTGCGCACCAGGGCCTGGAGGACCTGCTGCCTCAAATCTGTGAGTGAGGGATTGACCTGCATCATCTCACCATCTCTGCCACCTATTTACTAGGGAACTTAAAGGGGAACTTCCTCTCGAGCCTTTGTTAATTTAAAAATGAGATTCTCTGAAGCCATGTCAGTGGTGGGTTGGTAAGGTAGCTGCTACCTGGCCTTCCCCATTGCTGCTACCTGGGCTTCTCAGAAGCCCAAGGTGGATGAGAAGGTGTGTCACACACTCCCGTGCCTGTGCACATGTGTATATGTGTGCCTGTGTTGGGGGCAGGGGCAAGGAAGGAGTGGCTTTGGCGGGCAGGGCCTCCCATGGTCCATCTGGCATGGACCACCCTCTTTCTCTTGACCCTCCCATGTCTGTTGAACTCAAAACTATCACACTTATTTCTGGCTCAGCCCTAAACTATGTAGGCCCCCTTAAGGGGAACAAACAAACTTAATCCATATAAGACAGATCTATCGGAGAAAACCCCACTAGCCCCAAACTCAAAACACAGGCATGGCACAAAACCCTTCCCAGGCACTTGGCTCCTGGGAGCCAGCAAATCTACGTCGCAGAGAAATGCAGGGTGAAGAGTGGGGTGGGGAGGAGGTTAAGTCCTCCCTCCAGATGCAGTGAAAGTAGGTTGGTGAAGAATGGACATTGCTCTCCAGATTCCCTCCTTCCTGGTCACCAGATAGTTGGGGTTCAAGAAAAGCAACATAGGCCCTAGAGATCAGTGCTGGAGGTTGGGCACTCAGGAAGTGGCTGTTTCTCCCAGCACTCCCTGTCTCAGCAGCCAAGCCCCTTCCTGAGGGGGTGGGGCAGTAGTGAATGTGGCTCAAGGGGTTAAAGCACTATGGAAGGCACTGCAGCATGAGTTCGATCCCCGGGCAGGGAGGTGACCCACATGGCGAGGCAGACCTCTCCTGTCTGGCCCACAGCTCCCCTCAGCAGTATGTTTCAATCTGCCTGTTCTGCTCCCCACTCTGTCTCTGGTGAATCCTCTCCACCCCCCACTAATACACCTTTGGCCTGTACCCCAGTTCTTGTATAAAAAAGAAGTATGCATAAATAAATAAATCTTAAAAAAAAAAAGAAAAAGAAGTGATTGTCCCGACCCTTCCTGCTCCTCTTACAACCCCACATCCCCTCTTAAGGAGGATTATTTTAAGCTCTTTCAGGGTTTCTCCCATGGGGGTCCCAGGCTGGTGGGACTCCTGCCTGTCTGACATTGTGTACTCTGGAGGGCCGGAAATGGGCCTGGGAATTCGGCTGTAAGCTGCTGTCAGAGGAATGAATGCTGTAATGAAAAAATAGTCATTGCTGGAATAGTCAGAGAGCAATTGTAATACAGAAGATTGCACTATAAAGAAGCAAGCCGCTGTGGCGGCCGCCGCCTGCCCGCCTGCCAGCCCAGGAGTGGAGTGGATGCATTTGCCGAAGGAGGGGGAAGTCAGGCAGGAGTGCATTGTCTCCATTCCGAGGAGGGGGGTCCAGGGGAGCCAAAAATGGGGTGTCCATATCTGGTGGGGCTCAGCGGGGGGAGAACAGGTGGCGGGAAATGCCTTTGGTGTCTTCTCCCAGCATCAGCTTCCGCCAGGCGTCCCAGGCGCCCGCCCGTGGGAGGAGTGAGACTGTCGCTCTTCCTGGTGTCTGGGCGCTGAGTGTTGGGCAGTGAGAGGGAGAAATTCACAGGCTGAGGAGGCGTGATTGTCGTGAGCCAGGAGAGGAGAAGGAACAGCTAGGGGTCAGAGACAAAGGCAGGCCGTCTCCCCCCTCTCTCCCTGTGTGCCCGGCTCGGGTCTGCAGGGACGGACCTGGCCCGGTGGGGAGCCTGCGTGTGTGACATAGGAGCCCTCCTGAACCCTCAGTGACCACTGGGCTCTGGGTGGGCCAGATCTTTGGTGGTGGGTTCCTGGCCTGGAAAGGCCCCCAGCTGCTGCTTCCCTCCACGACCCAGGCTGGGTGACCTGAGTCGGGTAGTACCAGTCTTCAGCTTGCCTTCTCTGTCCCTCGGAGGGGGGCTAGGGGGCGGCAGCCTGGACAAGTCTGCCCCGTGTTGCTCCCACAGCTGCCATCTGACCTTTCTGCTCCTTCCTCAGTTGCCCCTCCATGTCCTACTCCTTGGACCTGCCAGCCACCAGTGTCATCATCACTTTCCACAATGAAGCGCGTTCTACCCTCCTGCGCACGGTGAAAAGGTGAGCCCCCCCCCCCGAACCCTTATCTCAGTAGTGCTGCCTCCAAAGCCTCGGGGTGATCTGCTGAGCCCCTGACTGAGGGTCAAGGAGGTAGGGTGCTATGCCCAGAGAGCATGAAGCCCAACAGGCGTCCCCTCACTGCCCTTCTGGGAAGCTGGGGAGGGGGAATCAGTCAGGGAGACCCCAGAGTGCAGTTGTCAGCAAGATGCACAAACACCAGGTCAGGTTCCTCAGACAGGGTGGAGATGCAGGGTCAGCTCAGGGGGGCCGGGGTGGACATGAGGTCTCAGGTGCACAGGTGGCAGCCCCGTAGACACCCGTCAGTCATTCAGGGAAGTGCCCCCCTGCCCTCGAAGCCTTGCCTTGTGGTCAAAGTGAACCTATGCTTACCCTGGTTCTTCAGTGAACATAGAGAGAGGAGCAGTCAGAGAGGAGTGCCCAGTGGTGGTAAAGACACTTGGGTTTCCTTTCCCAGGGAGTCGAGGAAGAGGAGCACCCTGAAAGGAAAGAGTGGAGGGGCTTCTGAGAATACTATCCTGCCATTAGGCCAACGGGAACCTCACTGGCTTTCCTGAGCTGAGCTGGCCACTCTGGCTCCATCTGGGGGTTACCCCAGACAGGACAAGCCTCAGGCAGCTGGAGCAGCTACAGCCCCTCCCTGGCCATTCAGACAGAGCCCTCCCTGCCCCTCCCCCATCTGGAGAGTGTCCCAAGTGCCTGAGGGTCCATGAAGCAGGGTCAGCTGGACCCTTAGCAGAGCCTGCAGAGCACACTGTTTCTCAACCACTGATCAGGGCTGGAAGGCTTGCTAGCATTTGCCTGTGTGTTGCCACTGAGCTAAGTTGGTGGCGGGGTAGGGGCAACCCTATGGCAGGGAGAGATAAATGCAAGATGACCCCATCCGTCGGGTTCTTTCTGCTGCTTCTCCAGCGTCCTGAATAGAACTCCTGCCAGCCTGATCCAGGAGATCATCTTAGTGGATGACTTCAGTTCTGATCGTGAGTATCTACCTCCTTTGCACCCCTCCAGCTCCCTATTTCCCCAGAACACAGAGACAAGCATTCTGGAAGTGACACTGCCATCACAGACTGACATCTGTCCCCTACCAGGGTTCTCTTTCTTTTCTATGTGTCCTCCCTGGCCCTCTCCCTGATGCCAAAGGAGCAGTAATGGTGTTGCCTTGATATGACACCAGTGCAGCGGCATTTTAAAAAATGGACATAGCAGCGTCCTTCTTTATTACAAGCACCATACACAAAGGAGTCTTTTCAGTCTAGCTCCACCAGTGCTGGTCTGGCCACTGCTGTGCTCTCTGGCGCCCCCTGGGGGTGATGCTGGAGCTACAGGCAGTCCCTGGTCCAGCCTGGGAGCACATGAAGACCACACCCCCTCAGGCCTCCCCCAGCCTCATCCTTCCCTGGGCCTGATGCCAGACAGTTCCCCGGTAGTTCCAGAGGCGGCTGGACCACTCGTGGTCTGATGCCTGTACCTGAATGGGCATGACTCCTTCTCTCCATCCTCAGCTGAAGACTGCCTGCTGCTGACTAGGATCCCCAAGGTCAAATGTCTCCGCAATGACCGACGGGAAGGTGAGTTCTTGGACCCTGGGTGCCACTACACAGTCACTGTGGGCTAGACCTGTGCACCTCCCCGCTCTCTTTTGGTGTCTCACCAGGCCAGCATGGGCCTGTGCCTTCCTGTGGCCAGACCCAAGGTGTGTGGTGTCACCTTCAGCTGTCCCAGCTCAGCCCTATACAGCATGGCTGTGGGCCAGTGGCTCCACTTCTGGCTGCCTTGGTGGTCTCTTTCAAGAAATGGGGATAGGAACACTCCCTTTTTGATTTACAGGGATGAGGGAGACAAGCTGTATGGAAATGCTTTGAGAAAATCTAAAGAATTTATAAAGCAGATATAGCCTCACTTCTAATCAAGAGAGCCTTCCAGCATCAACTACAGCTTAAGAGCTGAGCTTGGTCTCCAGGGGGCACGAAAGAAGTGTAAGGCCTGCCCCTGCCCTCCCAGACCGTGTTCTGTGGCCGAGGAGATACACCACAGCAAGAGGCCAGTTATAGCTGTATGGGAGTAGCATGCAGATCAGAGGAGAAGTGGTGACCAGGGAGGGGGCCTTAGCTGGGTGGGGGCCTGTGAGACTAGTGAAGAGGTGTGCCAGTCTCAGAAGCAGGGCAGGACATGGATGGCCCCTTGGGGATAGGCCTTCACTTGGCCTACACGCACCTGTTCAGAGTTCATAACAGCTGTAGCCCCTCATCTGTAGTTTGCAGATGAGGAGGTTCAGTCATTTGCCTGGAGTGATGAATAGAAAAGGCAGAGTGCCAACCCTGGTTTTCCAAAGCCTCTTCACCTGCCTCTGTCTTCCCCCTCCCAGGGAGAATCTGGGCCAGGTGAGCAGGGGAAATGTAAGGCTACATGACAGAGGACCTGGAAGCCAGAGAAAGGCCATGAGACTTAATAAGACAGATAAGATAGTGGGGGACCACTGAAGGTGAGAGAAAGAGGGGTGATGACCAGTCTGTCTGGAATGGAAATGACAGTAAAATCACTCCCCAGCACCAGGTCGTGGGTGTCTTTAGATTTAGGAACATTCTGTGCCCTGGGATTTTGCCTGATGGGCAAGGTAAATTTATGACTGAGTGCTAAGGCACTGGGGACTGGAAGGAGGGGGCAGATGGGCTTTGACACAGATGGGGGGATAGTCAGAGGAATCGAGCAGAGTGATGGACCGGGAAATATCCCTAAGAAACAATTTGTATTCCAAGCTCTTAGAGTTATATCCCATCCCCACAGCTCCCAGGGTGCCAGGGGCTGCTATCAGGGCAGGACCAGCTGGCTCTCCTCTCCCCAAGCAGAAAAGTCCTCAGCCCTGACCAGGGAGCTGCCAGAAGTGAGGTCATTCTCCAAGCTGGCAGGGAGACTACTTTCTGGGGGAAAGGACAGAATCCAGCCTGTGTGGCCAGCTAGACCGGGTGCTCTTCCCAACAGGCAGGGGTTAACTCCCTAATCTTCTTGATGAGAAAACCAAGGCTCAGGAAGTTTAAGTAATATGCTCAAAGTGAATATAGGGGCAGGTATTTTAACTCAAGCCCATCTCAGTCTAGAAGATTCTCTCCATGTCACACATAATGGTACCATCGGAGGTACCCACCCTGAGGAAAGGGTTTTGCTTTCTGGCTCTCTGGTACCAAACACATTTGATTGCACTTGATTCACTCATCTGTGATTGGGGCATCCGTGTGCCTGGGGCCCAGAATAGTGTGTGCCACAGGAGGGCAGCCAGGCAGTGACTTCCAGCTAATGATGGCTAGTGGGTGAGTGAGACAAAGAAGCGAGGGAAGAAATAAACAAACACAAAGCAACACTGAATCACAGTAACCTGGGGGTGGGGGGACGTGTGTGTGTGGAAAGGCTTGGGACCTCACAGGGGTCCCAGGAAGCAAACGCTGGGCCAGTGTCAACACCAACCCTGTCCACTCCCACTGCAGGGCTGATCCGGTCCCGAGTTCGGGGGGCAGATGTGGCTGCAGCAACTGTGCTCACCTTTCTGGACAGCCACTGCGAAGTGAACACCGAGTGGCTCCAGCCCATGCTGCAGCGGGTGAAGGAGGTGAGCCGTCTGCCCCCTGGGAGCTGTGTCCTCAGGTGCCCACCACGTTCTTGGCTTGGGGACGTGTGGAACCATCTTTGAGGATGGACAGGCAGGGCAGGAAGTCCAGATGGTCTCCTCCTCAGGGACTTTTCTTCTTGAGCTTTCTTTCCTGAGAATGAGGTTGATGGTGGTGCTAGTCCTGCTGGGCGGGTGAGGGGATCAAACCGGATGAAAGCTGAAGCTCCTCAATGCATGGGTGTTGATTGCCTGCAGGAGAATCAGGGTCCTGAGCTGGGTTGGGCTGGGAAGATGGAGAGGGAGGGAGGAGAAGGTGGTTTACAGACACAGAGACAAGGGCAAGGGGCTTCTGCCATCTCTGAATGAGGAGAATTTGGACAGGTGGGGGAGAGGATGAGGCGATGACAACCCAACCATAAAGAAACAAATAGCCCAATTTAAAAATGGGCTAAGGATTTAAATGGACATTTCTTTCAAGGAAGATATTCAAGTGGCGAGCAAATACATGAGAAGGTGTACAACATTGAGGCTTTAGGAAAACATAAATCGGAACCACAATGAGATACCACTTGATATGTGCTAGCAGACAATAACCAAAAAGGTGGTCAGTGCTTCTGGTAGTGCTCAGAAGGTCAACACAGAGTCAGTTGACTCCACAATTGTACCGGGTATTTACACCCAAGAGAAATAAAAACATACCTCACACAGAAACTTGTACACAAGGTGTTCAGAGCAGTATTATCCTTTATAGCCAAAACATGGAAACAATCGGATGTTTATCAACCATTAAGTGGCTTAATGAAATGTGTTCTATCCCTTCGGTGTAATTTATTCAGCCATAAAGAAGAATCATGTGCTGATTTATGAACTTTGAAAACCTCATGCTAAGTGACAGAAGCCAGTCACCTGGTATATTATCCCGTTTATATGCAATGTCCAGAACAAACATTCCATGGAAACAGAAGAGAAATTAATGGATGCGATGAGGGGGCGTGGCTGCTAGTGGGTGGGGGTCTCTGAAAGTGTCCTGGAGTGAGGACAGTGATGCAGCACTGCCCATGAATAGACTACGTGCTACTGAATGGTGCACTTTAGAATAGTAACACTGATCATATGTCAATTTTCTAGACTAAAACTCTTACCAAAAGAGTAAACTTCTGTAGCAAAAGTCTATAAAAAAGATGAGGTGAGGTCCCCAGAGAGCACTGCAAGAAACCATGAGTGGTGAGTGGTCTCTCCTAACCTGCCACCTCCCTGGCGTTTGGCCTGATGCAGAAGGGACACTGGGTGGGGAGAGGGGCCAGGGCAGAACTCTAAGTTGCAGACAAGAAGATTTTAAAGGTCCGTTCAGTGTTTGGAGAGAGAAGAAAGAAGAGCCTATGTTGCTCCTTGGAGAGAAAGAGAGAAGAGAGCTGATGATTACGTTTTGGAAGTTGTGAGTGTACCAACACTACCTCTCTAATTCCCCCAACATAAACTTTGGTAAAATCAATATTACTCACCAATTTTTGCACCTGGGAGGTGATAGAGGAACTATTGTGTCTGATCTTGAAGTGTATGTGGCATGAGAGGAGTGAGATGCACATGACCTGGGAACTGCAGGATCCCTACCTTGAAGCTGTTGGTGATCCTATCAGGAAGACTCAATCCAAACATTCACAAAGGTGAATGAGAATTAATAAATCAACAGTTCAAACCAGCAATAGAAGAGCTACTCTATCCAGCACATGATTCATGTCCTAGGAATTGTCTAGTTGTGAGAGCAGTCGTGAGAGCAGATTAAGAGGAAGAACTCCTTCAGCCTGCAGAAATCAGGGAGGGCTTCACTGAGAAGGTGAGCTCCCTGCAGGACTCAACATAGTGTGTGAAAGAGAGCATGGTACTGATGGCACCTGGTGGAACCTTCCAGGAACCTGGAGTGGCGATGTAGGACAGCTTCTGGGACACTGACATGCCTGCAGGAAGTAATTGTGTCCCCTTTTCTGGAGAGATGGTCTCCAGATGATCAGGCAGGTTGACTTTGTTTTGTTTCCATTTCCTTGTCCCTGTCCTCACACCATTTTATCTTTCTTCCAGGACCACACCCGCGTGGTGAGCCCCATCATCGATGTCATCAGCCTGGATAACTTTGCCTACCTTGCTGCATCTGCTGACCTTCGCGGAGGTGGGTCCTGCTCCCAGGGGAGGGGCTCTAGACCTGAAAGGAAGCAGGTGAGGGCACTCTAAAGTCCTGGCTTGGTGCTCTTCCCAGCTGTGCCAGAGTGTCCCGCTTCCCCTATACCTCCAGAAAATGAAACGGGATTGGGTGGAGTCCTGGGGTGGGGACAAGGGTCAGAGCTGGCACTTGCAGCCTCCTGGCATGTTGAGTGGCAGGGCCACGCTACTCTCTTATCTTTCCCTTCCCCGAAGTTGACACTTGTCCCCAAATGCTGCCAGCCCAGGAAGCACAGCCAAGTCCTGGCAGAGGACATGATGGCGACTGTCTGGAGGGTGGTGGAGGGGGAGCCTTCAGCCTTGCATGAATTCCTAACATGTACACCTGGAAGTTGTCTATACCGTGCTGTCTAACCCAGTAGCTGTGAGCCACATTTGGCTTCTGAGCTCTTGAAATATGACCAGTCTGAATTGAGATGGGCCGTTAGTGTAAAACACACAGCAGATTTCAAAGTCCGTGTAGGAAAGAATGTAAACTATCTCATTAGTACTTTTTTATATTGATTACATGTTGAAATGATAATGGTTTTGACACGTTGCATTAAAAATAGATTATCCAAATTGGCTTCATATGTTCTTATTTTTGATAGAGCTAATGGAAAATTTTAAACGATATATGTCTTGAATTCTATTTCTTTTGGCAGCACGGTTCTAGACTTTAGAGTTGTATTGTCCAGCACACTAGACAATAGCCACATTTAGCTACTTAAATTTAAATTACTTAAAATTAAATAAAATTTAAAGTTCCGTTTCTTAGTTTCGCCAGCCACATTTCAAGTGCTCAGTATTCAGAGGTGGCTAGTGGCTGCCATGTTGAACAGTACAGATAAAAGATGTTTTCATCATCACAGAAAGTTCTAGGACAGGACTCTAGAGAATCTGTTGCTGGGGGCTGATGTGCAGAGCCGGTTTCCTATCGGGGGCCCAGACTTCCGATCAGTGGGCATCGCTGGTAGATCTGGGGGCTGAGTGTTGTTCTGAGGGGAGTCAAGCATTTCTCCTTCGGGAAGTCACCTCAGGGCCTTTACACTTACTGTTTACTCTGCCTGGAATTTCCTTTCCCTGGTTCTCTGTTTGGATTAGTTCTTCATTCAGTTTTCCACTCAAATGCCAGCTCAGCTAGCCTTTCCTAATGATCCTAATTGGAATAATATGGGCATCCCTCCTTGAATTTCTTCCTTTTAGCATTCTTCATCCCCAACTGACATATCCCTTTACTAATTTTAGCTCTGTAGCCTCTGTCTTGCTCAGTAGATTGAAACTCCATGAGGGCAAAGACCTGTCTCATTCTGAAAGAAGAAATAAGGATGCTTGGGTCAAGGGAGCCCCTGAGGGGTGGTGGATGAGAGGGCATCGGCTCCCATGGGCTCTGCCCTGTGCTCGCTCCTCACCCAGCTCTATCTCCTAGGATTTGACTGGAGCCTGCACTTCAAGTGGGAGCAGATCCCTCTGGAGCAGAAGATTGCCCGGACAGACCCCACGCAGCCCATCAGGTCAGGACAGCTGTGGGTTCCTGGAGGCCCCTTCCTCCCTCGGCAGGGAGCATGGGGGCATTTCAGGGGCGGTGTCAGTTTCTGGGGCTTCCAAAACTGCACAGTCTAAGTGCTGACTCTGTTCTGGATCCCAGAATCAGGGGCTTGGGACCTGGCCAGACATTCTGACTCAGTGACTACTCGCAGGAGAGTTTGGGGCAAATGGCCTGGGGACAGTGAGAGGGATTCCACATCTCTTAACCTCAAAGCCTCTTTCCTTTCCTTGTTCCCAGGACACCTGTCATAGCTGGAGGAATCTTTGTGATTGACAAGTCCTGGTTTAACCATCTGGGAAAGTACGATGCCCAGATGGACATCTGGGGGGGAGAGAATTTCGGTAAGTTGGGAAGTAATAACAATAACAGATAACCCTGAGTGAGCATTTTCTGTGCAAAGGCCCTGTTCTAAGGCTTCACATTAACGTATTTTATCCTCACAATGACCCTCTGAGTGTATTAATATCTCTCTTTTGTTGACAAGGAAATTGTGACACAGAGACAGTAAGTACTTTGTCCAGAGTCACACAGCTCGTAAACAAAGATGTAGGTGGTCAAAGAGATCCTGTGACCACATGGCTTGACTTATGTGGAAGAAATTAGAGATAATAAGGTGCTGTCTTCCCTCCCAGAAAGGCTGGGGATACAGCCTGGTGCTGCCAAAGAGAGTGATTATTAACTAGAAGTCACAGGGTCACATGGCTTGGGGACAGATCCTACACATTATTTGGCCCTGGGCAAGCTCACGTGTCCCTAAGCCTCAGTTTCCTCAAGAGTTCAGAGTACCAAAGGAGGTGTGGCACAGTGCTGGTGGCCATTGTCCTCGTTGAAGGAACCTTCTAGCTCAGGAGGAAAGGGATGTTTCCTTTTCCTCCCTTCCCTGAAGGAGAGGGCAGGGGCAAAAAGATTCTGGAGAAAGCTGGCCCTCGTTCGCTTCTCAGTACTTGGTGTTCGGACCCCTACACACCACAGAGTGGACACCAGATGCCAGACCCCCTACTCTCCTAAGTATGGCAGGGCCTCTTTGGGTAAGTCAGTCACTTTTTTGAACCTCAGTTTCCTCATGGGCAAAACAGGAAGTGAAGAGCCGGGACACGCCCCAGGTCATGCCCCAGATAAAGGTCCAAAGCAGATGGAATAACCACTGATCATTTAAGGAGGTTTGTTTAAAAGCGCACTGATGCGGACATTGTAGCACTGGGCTGGGCTGGTGACTGCCATGCTGGGAGGGGCTGGCCCCTGAGTCTGAGAGCTGTGGTCTTGGGGCCCGAACTGTCAGCCGCGGGAGGAGGATGAACACCACCTTCACTGGTCCCACTCTGGCCTGTGGCTGCTGCCTCGGCTCCGGAGCCTGCCAGCCACAGGAAGGCAGCCCAGAGGGAGCCCACACAGAGCCTCCTGAGAGGGGGGCCAGAGCCACCCCGTGGAGGTCCCTGGAAGGGCAGCACTCTGAAGCCTGTCCTTGCTTTTGGGGTGGGCCAGTCCTCTGCCCATCCTGTTGCTATTCTTTCTTTTCTCATCCTGATCAGGTATCTTGAGGCATAAGCAGACTGGTGGGGCTCACCCCAGGGACACAAATGAGTTGAGGGGTGTAAAACAGGCCTGATCCTTACTCAAAACCAACCAGCATGGACACTGGCGTAAAATTCTCTCCCCTTTGTAACACACTCTTGGAAGTCATTTCTGGGCAGGCATTTGGAAGAGTAAATTCTGGGAGCTGGGGTGCCCGACTCCGCTGCCCTGACCTCCTTTCATGTGTTTGGGGCCTAAGTGACCTCGTTTGTGTCCTGGGTCTCAGCCTGCAGGGAGCTCTCAAAGTCTGTTTCCTGTAGAGACTTGAAGGGCTGGGAAAGAATGGTCTCTTCTGCATCCACAGCCTTTTCTTTTTCTTTTATTTTGTCTGGGGACTGACAGAGAAACCAGTGAATGATCAAATAGCAAACTTCAAACTCTGCCTGGGGCGAGGGCTCAGTGCTTGGGGAACTTGAAAGGTGGAGTGGTTCTGGGAAGGTTTTGTCTCTTAGCAGAATTTCAAAGAACTGTCTGGCTAGCCAGGGTGCTCAGTCATTGCTGCTGCTGAGCTGAGCTGGAGCCTGGAGACTCCAGCTGCTGGTGGGCTTGATCCTTTCATTGAAGGAAAGGATATGCCCGAACTGAGGTCATTCCTACTGTATCCCGAGGAGGCACACTGGGGAGCCCTGGTCAGGGATGGGATGAGAAAGGCAAAAACTTCTGGGTTCATACTCAGATCTGTGTACCCCCAGTTCAAGAACCTGCACAACTTCAGGGTCACCCTCAAAAAAGCCCTTATGCTGTTTGTCGTCCCCCCCCACCCCCCCACCCCCCATTTAACCAAAGGGACACACCAGCAGCAGGAATTCAGCTCTCAACGCCTTTTTCTCTCTGTGGAACACCTTGAACTTGCCCGTACATTGCCCTGGCCGGATTCTCTAGAATGCACTTTCCCTACGAGTCAGGTGACTTGCTTCAGCACTTCCTGCAGTCCAGATCTCCCCTTTCAGGGAGAAAGGGGAGAAATTGTGGTTAGATCACTAACTCACTCTTCAGGCCCCCCACTCTGCTTTATTTCACTCCATTGCGCTTTGTTACCATCTGACAAATGACATATTCCCAGATCATCCAATGTCCAACCCAAGCCCCTGGGCCATATCTGAAAGCCACCACAGTCTGGCCTTGGTCCTGCCCACCACTCTCCACTCTGGTTGCTGGGAGGGTGCTGCCACTGTGCTGTGGAAGACCGCCAGTGCCCAGGACTATGAGTGTCCTCTCGGCCAACTGGGGAAGAGGGACCAAGGCCAGATCCCATGATAGAGTGGCCTTCCTTTTCTTTTTTTAATTAAAAAATTGGGGGCCTCCCTGGTGGTGCAAGGAGTTAAGTCTCAGCACTATCAAGCTACCCGCAGCCACTACGGGATGAGTTCCATCCCCGGCCGGGATGCTGACCCACATGGCGCGGCAGACCTCTCCTGACCCTCCCACTGCTCCCCTCAGCAGTGTACTTCAGTCAATCCACCTGTCCTGCTCCCCACTCTGTCTCTGGTGGATCCTCTCACTCTCAAACCAATGGCCTACACTCCAATTCTTGACTGCATAAATAAAAATAAATATCTATTAAAATTTTAAAACCCAAAGCTTGTGGATTTCTGAGACAGAACGGTGTTTTACTGCCAGAGGGTACCCAACTATAGGGCTAGAATCAAAGAAAGCAGGAACACAAGAAATGATGTGAGGTCCAGTCTTTTGCCCAGGGGTCTTTGCCAGAAATGACAATTAGTGAGTGGAGGACAGAGTGGCCACTTTGAGAGGCAGGTATAGGGTATGTGTGTGGAAGGTTGTGTATATGTAGAGGGTATGTGTGCATGTGGTGTGTACGAGGATGAATATGATGTGTGAGGAGGGTGTATATGGTGTGTATGTCTGTGCTGTGTGTGTGGAGAACGTACATGCAAAGTGGTGTGTATATGGAGGGTTGTGTTTGGTGTGTGTGGATGGTGTATATATGTGAAGAGGTCTGTGTAATATACAGGTGAAAATGTGTGTGTGTAGAAGGTGTATGTGGTGTGTATAGGGGTGTGTGTGGCATTGTGGAGGGCGTGTGTGTGTGGAGAGTTGATGTGTGTGTGGTGTATGTGAGGTATAGTTGTGTGGTTGTGTGCGCACATGTATGGGATGTGCAGTTAGGATCAACTGCAAAGAGTGGGTGCAACCCATGGGAACAAGCCCAGAAGCCCCCATCCCTGCATCTGCCTCCCCGGGGACACCACAGGGAGGGAGGCAGCCCTCTCCGCGTTCACTCAGTGGGACTTGCCAAGGGGGTCTTCCTGTGACAGCTGCCTGCTGTCCCCTGCAGAGCTCTCCTTCAGGGTGTGGATGTGCGGTGGAAGCTTGGAGATCGTGCCCTGCAGCCGGGTGGGCCATGTCTTCAGGAAACGACACCCTTACAACTTCCCTGAGGGCAACGCCCTCACCTACATCAGGTAGGTCAAGGTGCCTGGACTAGGAGCCAGGACACTTACTTCTAAACCCCAGCCTTGTCAGTTTGCCAGTCACCACACCTCCCTGTGTCTGTTTCCCCACTTGCTCCCTTCCAGTCCTTTCTTCTGGGAGTCCAGGTCCTTTCAGGAGTGGAAAGATAAAGTTGGAGTGTCTTCCTTGCTCTGACTCACTTTGTTCTTGAGAGTCTTGGAAAGGCCACCAAATGATTGAGTGGAAACTGCCCTCCACTCATTGGGCACCATGCTCTGCCATGGATGCTATGTCCCAATCCCCCCCTGTACCCCCTTGGGTTGTCTGCCCATCCTTCTCCCAGCCACAGGTCTCAGGAGGTAATAAGCAAGGTCCTGGGAGAACACCCCATGACACACTTGCCTGTTGAGGGCAGCGGGGGTGGGGTGGCCTCACCCCTCCTTCCCTAGGATGATTGTTTGTCTTACTGGGCCCAGGCTCCTGTTTGGAGCAACAGTTCCCCAAGTCTCATTAACCAAACAGTCCATCACTTTGTTTTGCCTCTCCCCATCCCATTTTTGTTTTCATAATTATAAAAGTAATACAAATAACTATAAAAATTCAAGTGGTGTCTAGACAATATATATGTGTGTATATATGTGTAATTTTGATTGTTAATATAGAGGAGGGGAAAGTGAAGTTTCCTTTTATTCAGCCTTACTCCTGTATCACTTTCCTCTCCAGATATAACCATTGTCAATAGATTCCTGGTCTACCATTTCATTTTCCAACGTACAGTTCATGGACAGAGATGGACAAAACCCATGGGCTTGTGTTTGTGTTTTTATATAAATGGGGACATGCTATATGCTTCTTCTGCAGCACATTGTCACTCTGCACTAAATACAGACATCCTTCTATGTCAATACATCCTTTTTCAAGACTGTCTAGTACTCCAGCACGTGGAAATAATTCATCATCTTCCTACTGATGGGCATTTAGGTTGTTGCCAGTGTTTTATTAAACGAATATCCTCCTACAGATTCCTTTTGCCCACTTGCAAGTATTTCAGTCAAATAGATTTCTTTGAGTGGAGCATCAGAGTATACATACCTACAGAATTGATGGAGAGCAATTATTCTCTAGAAGTACTCATTTATACCACCCCAGTCAGTATTGTTCTTTCATTACCCTGTACTGTGCAGAGCTGAACTTGATCCAAACTCTAACTCTGTCACCACCCTGGTGACCTTATTTTACTCCTTCCTCTCCTTTCAGGAATACCAAGCGTACTGCAGAGGTGTGGATGGATGAATACAAGCAATATTACTACGAGGCTCGGCCTTCAGCCATTGGAAAGGCCTTTGGCAGGTGGGCCCTCCCCCCAATAGCCCTGTCTGCTTCCTTCCACCCACAGTAGCAAAATGTGCCAAAAATATGCCAGGGAAGCACTCATAGTCTTATAACTGAAACATGCTGTGCTATGCAATGTGGAGGCCCGACCCTCGGACTAGAGGAGCAGGCATGGGGAAAAAAAAAGTAGAGAAACTTGTTCATGAAAAAGAAGTGCCAGTTCACAAGCTGCCTCAGCAAGATGAACAAGTATTAGAGGCCCGCTGTCTGCAGAAAGCACTTGGGGGGTTTCCTCTACCCTCAGTTGTTTGGAATCTGATGATGATCTGTTAGCCCAGTTTCCTGCTTGAACTGTAATGACTATAGTCTAGCTCAGCATTTTCAAAATGCAGATTGGTGATGGGATTGCCTCAATGGTTTGTGACTAGCATGTGGAAAAATGGTGGAAAGAACTAGAACATTATAGTTTTGTACGGAACAGAATAGAGAATAACAGTTGATTGCAATTAGGGATACATACTGCTTTGTGAAACTTACTTCAGATATAGGGGAGTGTGTATGTGTACCTACAGATGTACATGGGGTATATGGCTCACCATATAGGATGACTATTTGCCTTTCTAAAGCTATGGTCAGAAAAACTTACAAGCTTTATTAGTGATCGTCAGTGAATCTTCCACTATTTGTTTCTAGCTATTCCTTAAAATAAAAGGAATACTTGTCATCAAGTATTCCTTTTAATGGGGCAATAATACTTACTGAGACCCTACTCTCTACTCATCACTTATGGCCCTGAATTCATTTGATTCTCACAAAGCCTGAGGCAGGTGTTCGTGTCCTCAGTTTCCAGAAGATGCTGAGGCTCAGAGGCTAGGTCCTCTGTCCACAACCTCGGACAGAGGCCAGTGTAGCTGAGGATGGTGAGGAGAACAAACCAGGGTATCCTGTGGGCACAGCAGAGGCCTTCTTGTTTTCCAGAGTTCCCGAAGGATATTTAAAGCCTGTTTTGGGGGGTCACTAGGCTCTTGCTCCTAATTTGGAATGGAGGAAAGGAAAACTTCAGTTTGTGAAAGTTCTCTATGGACTTGAGGACCAGTCAATGATTCCAACTGAGCAGTTAGAGTGAGAAGCTGAGAGTAGTACTTGGTCCCCTGGGGATTGGCTAATCCTGAAATGTGAGTGGGAGCAGGAAACTGAGGAGAGGAATGAGCGGTGAGCTTCTAGGTCAGAGGATAGGTGGCTTGAGATAGGTGACCACTTTGGGCTTGGATGGCTCCTGTTCCTGGCCCTCCTGGGCTCGGGGAGAACAGCATCTGATCTCCTGGGGCCTGGGAAGGGATTTCTATCCTGCCTGGGGGTGCCTCGCATGCCACTGGCTGAAGCCTATGCTCCGCCTCCTTCTTCAGTGTGGCCACACGGATCGAGCAGAGGAAGAAGATGAACTGCAAGTCCTTCCGCTGGTACCTGGATAACGTCTACCCAGAGCTCACGTGAGTGCAGACCTTAGCTTGTTTCTCGGGCTGGCTGGGGGACAGCAGCTTGGGGAACCCCCAGCCCTGAGATACCCCACCCCCAAGAGTGTCCGCTCTCTCTGGCTGCCAGTGTTTGTCTTTGTGGGAAGCTGTGGGAGAATTAGGAGGATGTTCACAGAAGTTGAAAGTGAGGTGTAGAAGGAAACAGATTTTTAGTGGATTGGGTCTTAGAGCTAGAAATGGGCATTGTGCCCTGAGGATACATACTATGTCGTACAGCTGAGGCCACAGAAACGCACACTCCCTTTGACCCTGTCCTTTCCCTTCTGGGAGTTTATCCTAAGGAAATCAGCAACCCAAGAAAAAAAATCTAGACACATAGATAGATGCTCACAGTCAGCCTTCTGCTGCTGTGAAAAATCAAGAGACAACTAACAATGAGGGCTGGGTTTATCGAATCATGATATGCCCACCTAAGCAAATATTATGTGTCATTAATATTGTAATCACAAAGACTGGGAAAAAAAATAGGAAAGTGTTTGTTTGCTCTAGCCAATGAGGATGCAAATGCAAGTGGCCAGCTGTGGACAGATGCATGCTGACCAGTGGGCAGCGACACCACTGAGCTGGCAGAGGGCGCCTTTCTCCTTACTTCAGAATCTTTCTGTGTCTTATCTAAATCCATGTGGCTCATTTTCTCAGCTCCTTCAAGTCTTGACTTCAGTGTCCCCCTCTCAGGGAGAAGCCCCCTGAACAGAAAAGTTGCATGCCTGTCCCCAGCATTCCTTGCTTATTTTCTGTCTACCTCATCACCATCTTGCATACATGTAGCCAACTAATTTTCTCATCCTGCACTTCACATGGTTCTGTGAGGGCGGAGCCATTAATCTATGGCTTTATCTCAGCATCTACAGGCACTCAATAAATACTTTTGACTGAAAAAATTGCAGTCAATAAACCTCAGGAATAACTTCAGAATTGGCATTCTCTTTTCTATAACTCTCACTGCTTTCTGGGACACTCCATCCCTCAGTGCCTGCCTATCCTCAAAGGGAGTAAATCTTTGTCCGTTGAGGGCAGATCTGATTTTGGGACATAGCCAAAATTGGGTGGTAGCCAAGTCCAGAGGATAAGCAAGATCATTAACTCAGGTAACACACCCTACACCCCAAATACAGCATGACAAGACTGATGCAAGCCATAAGAATCAACAGGCTCTGGGAATGGTGTGGAGGAATTCCCTAACAGTCTGAGTAATGACAGCATCCTTGGAAGGAAGTTGGCCGCCTGGATGAGCTTAGCTCCCAGGTGATAGCGGTGAAGGGAAGAACATTAAAAGTGTAATAAATGAACAATGTCCTCAAATGACCACCTCCAAGGGGCCATTTTCTTTGGTTCTTTTCTTTTTTGGGGTTTGTTGTTGTGGGGGGGTTATCATTTCTTTACATTCTGTCAGAGTTCATAAAACACTCAGCTGAGTCACAGACTGGCCCCAGGCAGGTGCTGGGAAGACCAGGAGTGTGCTCTCCCCCACAGCAACCCCTGTCCTCCCCTGGGGACCAAGACTAGAGAATCTTAAAACTCTCAGAAACTTGGATCAGTCATGAGACAGGAGAGTGGATGAAGCCAACTGTGTAAACGAGGAGCATAAGTCATCTTCTCTTCCTTCTGTCACTGTGGAAGGAAAAAATGACTTTTTTGTTAAGCTAGAAGTCACACACTTCATTCCTAGCCAGATTATGTATCCCCTGCCCACTCTTTCATGCTCTGCCTCAGTTCTCAGGGTAAGGAGCCAGGAGCAGATCAAGCTGTTGGTCAGAAAGGAGAGCTAGAAGCCCAGACGAAACCCACTCTCCCCCAAGGACATGTCTTACTGGTTGGGCTGCGCCTGCAGCTGGCGGGTGGGGACACCAGGAGTCTGAAGGACTGGGCTGTGCGTGAGGCTGGTCCCGCTGCAGCTCTACCCTGCTCCACGCCAGCGTCCCTCCGCTGCCCAGGATGGTCAGGACTAGGGCGGGCTGTGCCTCGCGCAAGCCACTGCTTCTGTGAGCCTGCTCATCACACAGTAGATATTGTATGTTTATTACAATAATTCCTGGCAGATGGCAGTAAACCTCATCTAACAAAGCCAGTATGTTGCCATAATTTTCTAACAGATGGAAATAAACGGTCTTAAGGAAGGGGCTCCTATTGCTACTTAGCAAAGGCACCATAAAGGCTAATGGCAGCCAGCTTGGAGGTGGTCCATGCGAGGGAAGCAGTTGCATACTCAAGAGGGCTTTTGATGACAGGGTAGCTTGGCTTGGCTCAGGGACCCACCGGAGGGAGGTGGGGATGGCAACCACCCCAGCTGTGCCCAGCTGCTCCAGGGCTGCTACCACACAGACACCTCAGGAAGTGCATCTGGTCTGGTGATTGCTGCCCAGGCCCTGAGTTTTTTCCATAAGCATCCATGGGTATGGTCATTGGTAGATTGGACAGTGGCCACCTCACCTCTGAAGGATGCTAATCTCCCTATGCCACAGAGAGATCAAGAGAGAAGGAGTGTGTGGGACAATCGTTGGACTGAATTCCCCAGAGCCAAGTTCTCAGGACCAGCAGCCATCTCCTCTCCATCTGTACAGAGGAAATATAACCCCCTTCCCTTCCCTGAGGAGGCAAGGGCGTGGACTCTTGCCTCCTAACACCTTGCTCCTGGCAGGGGTTGCAAGCACAAACCCCACAGTGATCAGGCAGGTGATGTGAATAATCCA
>NW_004567114.1:24817235-24840170 GCF_000260355.1 Condylura cristata | reverse complement strand
GATCCCTGGCCAGGGAGCTGACCCTCATGGCGCAGCAGACCTCTCCTGACCCGCCCGCTGCTCCCCTCAGCAGTGTACTTTGTCCATCTGCCTGTCCTGCTCCCCACTCTGTCTCTGGTGAATCTTCTCACCCACCCCCCCACACCTCTGGCCTGTACCCCAGTTCTATGTGTATAAATAAATACATCTTTAAAAAAAATTCAAACTTACAGAAGAGGGAATTCCCATACACCCACCGATCATCTGTAGAAAAGTCTGCCCCAAAGCATGACCTACCTGCCCTGTCACCTCCTCTGCCCCAGCCCTCTGTCACCACACCCCCTGACTCGGCCCCCCCGGCTCCTGTCTTACAGACGTGGCTGTTCAGTGACCACCTCATCCAGCAGCAGGGCAAGTGTCTGACTGCCACTTCCACCTCCGTCTCCCCTGGGTCCCTGGTCATACTTCAAGTGTGCAACCCAAGAGAAGGCCGCCAGGTAAGCCTCCCCACCCCCACCCCCCAGGACACAGGGAAACCAGCAGCCCCCGGAGCATGCCGGGGTGGGGGGGGGTGGCAGCTCAGTAGGGGAACCCCAGCTTGAGACAGACTCATCAGCCCTCCAGAGGGAGGCTCTTGGGAACCCACGTCAAGTCATGACCAAGCCTGTTGTTTTATTTATTATGAGGAAACACGTACTTCAGACCAACATGTGTTTAATGTCTGTCCTGCCAGCCTGTGAGCTCCAGGAGGGCAAGGGGCTGTTTGTCTTGTCGGCACTTCATCGCTTGCCCCTGACAGCACCCGCAGTCAAAGTAGGTGTCAGCTTCACTGAGCGCCTGTGCTAGAAACTGTCCGTGAAGGACCTGATAGAGTCCTCCAGCAGCCAGGGGTGAGGGCCCAGTGCTTCCCCATCTTACAGGCGAGTAACGCAAGGCTCACTGAACTGAAATGTCAGATCACACAGCTGAGATTCAAATCCAGGTGGGGTGACTCCTAGGCCCAGTCTTGACCCAGCATTATGAACGCTCAGTGAGTATTTCTGCACTGCTGGCTGCCTGGGGAAACAGATCCAGTCCTGTGCTTCCAGCTCCACATGAGGCAGCTTTTCCGTCATTCCACACACTCCCAGCCACTTGGTCTCATTTAGTCCCTAGAGCTAGGTTAGGCCCCCTGTGGAGGAAATGCTGGTGCTTAGGAAGATGACGTCAGATGGTCAGTCTCTGACTCCCCATGGTCCAGGAGTGTGTACAGCCTCCTAGGGCAGCGTCCCTGAGGCTGGTAGGCCTCAGGTGCATGGGCCACAGGCTGAGACGGTCTCACCTCCCACTGTGTGTGTGTTTCAGCATAGCTTCCTGTGCCTGTAAAGTGCTTTCACAATAGCATATTTTGAAACATGCCTTTTTTATTTAACATTTAAGTTTGTCATGAACACTTTCCCACACTTTGTAGAAATCCTTTTATTTTTAATAACGAAAGATTTTTCTATCCTACAGATGAATCAGAATTTATTTCTATTCCCTGTTGCTGGTTATCTATGAATTGCCAGTGCTTTCAGTATAAACAACCACTGTGAATAAACATCTTTGAAACTAAATCTCTTCACACAACTATACTCATTGCTGCAGGATATTAAGTTCCCAGAAGTGAAATTGTTTGGTCAAAGTGGCGTGCATTTTTAAGGTCTTTGATACATAATGCCCCGCTGTGTTCTAGAAAAGCTGGGCCAGTTTATGTTCTCGCTGGTAGGGTGTGAGAAGATTAATCCTCAGCTGAGCCAAGAGCCTCCTGGCTTGATCCCCCTTTGTATTTATTGGAGCCGAGGGTCACGGAGCAGCCTGTATGTCATGTGTCTGGCTCTGTTCAGTCCAGATGTCAGTTGGGACAGAAAGAATAATCCAGAACCCTGGAGCAAACTGGGTTGTATGATCTTTACAAGTTCCACTCAGTAAATGTCAATTACGGCAAACTGAAGAAAGGCTTAAACTTGCACATGAAGTATTTCACTATAAAGCTGTTTAAAATGAAAGTCTTCCAGAAGCCACCTGCACCATTTCCCACTTATCCAGGAAATATTTACCCTCTAAATGCATGAAACCATGTCAGTGTGTTTTGTCGGGATTTATATACACTGATTAATAAGTACCTGAAACTTGAAAAAGAATCACAGACTACCCGTAGACTCATATGGCATAATATCCTTATATGGTAAATAAACTGCAATAATTCTTACACAGTATTTCTTTAGTCATTAGTGAGGTTGAACACATTTTCATGTGTATTTTAAATCTGCCTCTCCAAAGCGGCCCCTTCCCTGTAGTTTTGAGATTGCTTATTGAGCCGACTTCTGGGCCCCGTCCTCTCTCCCTGGCTTTCCTTTTTCAGGATTGGGGCCATCAGGGCTTCTGGCCCCAATGGTCCTCCCGAGCCTGATCTGCAGGACCATCTCGGGGTCCTGGAGCAGCTCAAAACCCAGTGGGTCCGGTCTTCCTACGGGCATCCCACTCCCCACTCCTCCCATCCCCCCCCACCCCTGTGGATAGGTACCGCCTCTATCTGCTGCTTCCCGCAGGGACCTGGTGCCGGCCAGACACTGTCCTCAGGGTGCCATAAACCCAAAGAACAAGGCTGACAGCTGTCTTTTCTCCCAGTGTCCCGGTGAAGGAAGTGCTGCCTGGCATCATTAAGCAGGGGGTTAATTGCTTAGAAACCCAGGGCCAGGACACGGCTGGTAACTTCTTACTCGGAATGGGGACCTGCAGAGGATCTGCCAAAAACCCCCCAGCACCCCAGGTAAGCTGATTAGGACTTCTGGGTCAGGATGGGGGGGGAGCCAGGGACACTGCCCAGGAGTGGGTGAGGGGCTCCCTCTGCTCATTCTCACCTTCTCTGTCTACGTCCCCCACAAACCTTGCCCTGGGGTCCGTTCCCCCTGCTTTCCTGTGTCACCCAGGTATCCTCTGTCCACTGCCCATTTTCTCTCTGCAGTGAAGAAACGCAAAGAGAGAGGAGAGTCTCCTGCAGGGGGAGAACCGCTCTTTGTTCTCCCCGGGACACGCTGTGGTCCGTTTGTATGACAGCAGCAGGGTGTCCGGGGCACCCGTGTGCACATGGCTGCATGCGAATGCAGACGCACCCCCCCGCCGCCCCGAGCGGGTCACAGGGCCCCCAGTGGGGACCAGCTCCCGGGTGGCCCTGGTCACGCAGCCTCTTTCTCCTCTACCCCAGCATCCCTTGCTGCACCTTTTAGACCAGCTCCTGCTAAGCACCCCTGCCCCAATATTTTATTATAAAAAATTTCAAACTTGGGCCCTCCCTAGTGGTGCAAAGGGTTAAAGTGCAGCACTGTGAAGCTATCTCAGCCACTGCAGCCTGAGTTTGATCCCTGGCCAGGGAGCTGACCCTCATGGCGCAGCAGACCTCTCCTGACCCGCCCGCTGCTCCCCTCAGCAGTGTACTTTGTCCATCTGCCTGTCCTGCTCCCCACTCTGTCTCTGGTGAATCTTCTCACCCACCCCCCCACACCTCTGGCCTGTACCCCAGTTCTATGTGTATAAATAAATACATCTTTAAAAAAAATTCAAACTTACAGAAGAGGGAATTCCCATACACCCACCGATCATCTGTAGAAAAGTCTGCCCCAAAGCATGACCTACCTGCCCTGTCACCTCCTCTGCCCCAGCCCTCTGTCACCACACCCCCTGACTCGGCCCCCCCGGCTCCTGTCTTACAGACGTGGCTGTTCAGTGACCACCTCATCCAGCAGCAGGGCAAGTGTCTGACTGCCACTTCCACCTCCGTCTCCCCTGGGTCCCTGGTCATACTTCAAGTGTGCAACCCAAGAGAAGGCCGCCAGGTAAGCCTCCCCACCCCCACCCCCCAGGACACAGGGAAACCAGCAGCCCCCGGAGCATGCCGGGGTGGGGGGGGGTGGCAGCTCAGTAGGGGAACCCCAGCTTGAGACAGACTCATCAGCCCTCCAGAGGGAGGCTCTTGGGAACCCACGTCAAGTCATGACCAAGCCTGTTGTTTTATTTATTATGAGGAAACACGTACTTCAGACCAACATGTGTTTAATGTCTGTCCTGCCAGCCTGTGAGCTCCAGGAGGGCAAGGGGCTGTTTGTCTTGTCGGCACTTCATCGCTTGCCCCTGACAGCACCCGCAGTCAAAGTAGGTGTCAGCTTCACTGAGCGCCTGTGCTAGAAACTGTCCGTGAAGGACCTGATAGAGTCCTCCAGCAGCCAGGGGTGAGGGCCCAGTGCTTCCCCATCTTACAGGCGAGTAACGCAAGGCTCACTGAACTGAAATGTCAGATCACACAGCTGAGATTCAAATCCAGGTGGGGTGACTCCTAGGCCCAGTCTTGACCCAGCATTATGAACGCTCAGTGAGTATTTCTGCACTGCTGGCTGCCTGGGGAAACAGATCCAGTCCTGTGCTTCCAGCTCCACATGAGGCAGCTTTTCCGTCATTCCACACACTCCCAGCCACTTGGTCTCATTTAGTCCCTAGAGCTAGGTTAGGCCCCCTGTGGAGGAAATGCTGGTGCTTAGGAAGATGACGTCACTCATCCAGGGCCTCATCCAAGGCACACGGCAGCCCCAGCCGGTGGCAGGACACCTGGCTCCCTCCTGGGCCCGGAATGGGCACCCAGCCAGAGCCCTGCGCCAGCTCTTCCTCTTCGAGCTCTTCTTAGCAGCCCTCCTTGTGCCTGGCCCTGGCCCCCTGCGGGGCTCTCTGCTCTCTGGTTTGGCCTGCAGGGGATCCCCCACTCTTTTCTGTTTGCCTGGATCAGCTCTTTCTTTAGGGATGACTGGCCGTTTGCTATTCTATTCTGGAAAAGCAGCCTGGTCCTTTCCTCTAGTTTGTGTGTGTGTGTGTGGGTGTGTGTGTGTGTGAGAGAGAGAGAGAGAGAGAGAGAGACTTGTCTGCCGTGGCCTGCTTGCTGGGCCTGTGGATACTTCTGAAGCACTTTTGATTGAGGGAGATTCAGCTTGTCCTGCCCTGCCCTTCCTCAGGCTTCCTGCCCTTCCTCAGGCTTCCTGCCCTCTGCTCTGCCCTGACGTGACCTGTCTGCCAGCTGCCCTTCACCAGCAGCATGGGCCTCCCTGAGGGTCAAGCACTGAGCCCATGGGACCCCTCCTGTTGAAGCCAAGCTGGGAAGTCACTTCCTGGGCAGCAACCCCGCAAGTGCTCACAGGGCCCGAAGCATCCATTTTCCCTCTGTGCTGCCCCGGGCTAAGGTGCTCTAGGAATCTCCTTTGGCCCTGTTCATTCTGGTCCTGCAAGTCCCACCAGCCACCACAACAGCACCCTGGGCAACTATGTCCCCGCCTCCTTGGAGGACAGAATAGACAGTGTCAGAGTCTTCTAGACTCCCTCTTGATTCCCCTTTCACCCTGTTTCCAAAGCCATGTGGGTGTCATGTCCCCCTGCACATAAGAGACAGTGTGATGGGGTCAGCAAGTCCAACTGGGTCACTTCTCTGACCCTCAGTCTTCACACTTATAAAATGAGGGCTCCCTCCTCTGCCTGCCCTGCAAGGAAGCTGCGAGAACCAAGCCTGGGGGTGGGTGGTTTGAGAGTCCTTGAAGAGGTGTTTCACTGGCCAGGCCCAGATTAAGCAGCTACGACAGTTTGGGAGTGCCCTGAGTGTGTGCCCGAGGGCCCCAGAAGGAAGTGCGAGTCCTAAGACTTAGGGAGCTCTTCCTAATAACTAGGGGATTCGTGCATTCATCCCTGCATTCATTTTCATAAAATAAATGCCCTTGGTGCCACCTTTGTGCCAGGGTCTGTGCTGAGCATGCTGGCCACAAGCATGAAAAATGGGCTTGGTCCTAGATCCTCAAGTGTTAGAGGACACCAAATCTGTTACAGGACAAAATCTGTGATAGGGCACGCCAATTCTGTTGGAGGACAGGGGGATAGGGGTACCTCTGAAGCCCCAAAAACCTGCCTTCTCTAAGTGGGTTCTGCCATCCGCCGCAACAAGACAAAACACATAAAGCTTTAATGAAAAGGGACTTTAATACAGTGAATATACAATACGGAACACAAACAATATAATTTCTAAATCAAACACCTGAAGTGACCCATCCCCTCGTGGGCAAAAGTCCACCCAAAGGGGGTTGGCCCAAAGCAAGGCCTGAAAGCTGCCACAAGACTAAAGCACCTTCTGGCCGGGACCCATGGAAAAGGGTCAGAAATGGCCAGACAAGTGTGGGAGGAAAAGAGCAACATCAAAATCAATATAAACACTGCCATGGTCACCTCCCTACAGGTATCTCACCCACATCTGCCTAAACCAGTCCAGGGTCAGGAAACAAGCACTTTTTTTTTTATCACATGCTTGCTGCTCCATGTGGCTTCCTCAGGTCTCCTGGTTCTCCAGCCTGCTTCCTTTTCTCTTCTCCCTTTTTTCTCTCCTTTTTCTCTGCTCAGCTCCACCCTCCTGGGTGGGGCAGGGAATTCCCTGGGTGGGGCAGGGAACCTGGAACTTCCCTTTTCCTAGGGACCACCCTGTTACACAAGGAGCGTACAGTCTGGTGGGGGCAGGGGAGGGAGCCTCCATCCCACACCTGGCTGCACACTGAGGCAGCACTTAGCCCCGAGGAGGCCTGCCACTGGGACATAGCAGTGGGTCAGCCAGTCCTCCTGGGGAGGGGATGCCCACCCACTGTCCAGCGGGGCATTGCTTGGTATGAGGTAAGTGTCAAGACCGGAGGAGCACAAGGCAATAGGACTCCAAGTTCCAGGAAGACCCAGAGCCCTGACCCTCCCCTCCCTTGACCTTCAGACACCTCTGCTGACTCACAGCTCTTAAAGCTAATTCATAGCCCTGGGGGGCGGAGGTCCCAGGCTCTGCATCTCCCCACCTTCCACCCTGCACATCCTATTCAGAGTACCCCCTGCAGGTAACCTCCTGTTTCCCGCCCTGTGGTGGGAGGCAGCTCATTTCCCTTCTCCCTGCTGCTCCATTAAGAACATTCTCCTCCCCATCAGAGCCCCTGGCTCCATTCACTGGGTCACCAACATGCCACACTTCTTATGGAGGACCAGGTAGACATAGGAAGATAGGAGATGGATGAATGGGACAGGAACAGGAGAGAAGCCCCCAGGAGACTTAGCTCGCTACCTTCCCTGAGCTTTGAGACCGGGTCTCAGCCTCTGCCTAAGAGTTCCAGACTACCTTCCATTCTCTTTCCAGGAACTTCCAACATCTCCTACTAGAATACTCCCTTTGCCCCACCCATCCTTAAATGTGAGCCCAGGGACACACCAGAAGGCAAAGGCACTGATCTGGGCCTCCTCCATGACTCTGCTGGGAACCCAAGCACGCCTGCCGCCTGCTGGCCTTGCTCTCCCTCTCCCCTCGTTCCCACTAAAGCGCTTGGTAGCCAGCTGGGATGACAGACCGGCTCAGCTTAGAGCCGCAGGGAAAAGAAATGTTTGGAGAAGGAAAAGATTCACCTAGGCCAGAGCCTACAAACTCGAGTACCTCTGGGGAGTAGTTGGGAACCTCTTTCTCGTTCCTGGGACTACAGAGAGCTGAGACCGAGCCCCATCTCCAGCCGGGGGCAGGTCCTCGGCCCGCAGTGACGCCACAGAAGAAAGCGGCTCAAGTCTAAGAGGAAACTAGAAATGCAGACTTCCTGTGACAGTTTAGCCGAGTTTTAAATAAGCCCCATGCAGGCCACGCCAAATACATCTCGGGTTAGAGGTGTTTTGTCCCAACTTCTGTGACTGGCTGCAAGAAAGGAAGGCGGGAGGCAGAAAGGCTGAGCAAGCAGTTTATTGCTCCGGACAGCAGCTGAGACGGAGCCCCTAGAGTGGGGTCCGCAGCTACTGCCAATAAGGGGGAAGGGTCTAAACTCAGACTCCAAAGGGGTGACTCATCGCTGTGTCCTTGATGTGAGGCCCAGTTCGCGTCACCTTCAGCTAGTCCCATCCAGGATCTCAAGGTCAGTTTTATTACCACTTTTATCAAGCTTGAATGCAAGGCAAAATTCTTTACCTGCCCTAATTCAGTCCTTGCCAGTAAATCTTTGGTGACTCCCAACAAGAGGCAGCCCACAGGCCTCTGAGCTAGGCAGTGACTTCACCCCTTACTACAGAGGCAAGAGCACAGCGTGGACATGGGGAGACGCCTGCGGAGGGGACACACGGGTCGGTCAGTGAAGGGTGCAGAAAACACAGGGTCGCTTTCCTCACCATTACTGTTTTCTCCTCCCCCAGAGATGGAGGAGGAAAGCCTCATTCATCCAGCATTCAGTCAGCGGCCTCTGTCTGGAGATGAAGCCTGAGCAGCTGGTGACCAGCAAGTGCCAGGCGGATGCCCCGGCCCAGCAGTGGCAGCTGTTGCCTCATACATGACGCAGCCCCAGGGCCTCCTGTACCTTTTGCATGAGACTTTGGGACCCGAGGGGGTTAGGGTGGGCGAGTGCAAAGCGGGCCCTTTCCATCTCCTCACGTTTCTGCCAGAATCATCAGCAAACACCCCTGCCATGACTCGACTCTGCAAAGCTTGCACGGGGAGGGCCTTCCTGGCTTTGCCAGGAACAGGGGCGCTCAGGATGCTGGTGCTGCAGGGTGGAGACTGGGAGGTGTCCATGTCCTCCGTCCCCTCCCATGGTCCTCCTGGGGGCCCAGGTTGTGGTGAGCGACCCTCCCCTTGTTGAATGAGGAGAGCGAGGACAGAAGTCCACACAGCAGCCTCATTGGGTCACGGGGGCTGAGAGGAGAATGTGGGTGTCGTGGATGGGGAAGCTGAAGGTGAGAGAAGGGGGCAGCCTGCGGCACAGCCAGGAATAGGAAGGAGGTGAGGGGGTCAGCAGCCTGCCCCAGGCAGGCACTGGCTTGCGTATGGGAGAGAGGAATCTGGGCAAAACAGGAACAATTTGTAGGACAGGGGTGGAAGAGCTGCAAAACCAGCCAGCGGGCAAGTCTCTTCCTGAGGACCACCCAGCCCACAGGCACCAGCCCGGGGCGCCGCCTCCAGCCCTGCACACTGACCCTACATTCTCAGTCAGAGGCTGCATGGGCAGCCTTGACCCTCAGTTAAACACACCCTGCCTCCGGCCATGTTTCAGGCTAAGACTTCTCCCTCGGGCCTTAATGACCAACTGTGCCCTGTCCCCCCTGCCTGGGCCCACCGTGAAGACCCCAAAAGAGAGGCAGCCACCAGGTACCACTGAGATCGGAGCAGCTCCAGTCTCATTCGTGGTTGTCGACCCCCACCTTCTCAGAAGCCTTTGCCCCTGTACATACTGCATGGTGGCCTTGGGGAGCCCTGTAGGAATGGAACCTCACTTCTGGAGCATAAACATTCCTTAGGTCCCCAGGGGTAAGTCATTCAGAGGGCCTCATCCCCACCCCTCCCCACTTCAGAGGAGAGGCTCTAAGGGTCAGCTCCCCCAGCGGGGCACCACGTGGGCTGCTGGCTCCTGTCCGTGCAGACAGTGCCTGGGTCCTTCTCATCCTCGCTGGCCGCTTCCTTCTACCCCACAACCTTGTCTTGGAGCCGCTTCTGCTGTCCCCCGTGCACCTGTCCCTCCACCCCCCTGACTCGAGCAGTGTGATCTTGGACAAAAGGGGGGTGTCCGGGACCTCCGGTTCCCATAGCTAATGAAATAGGATGGGCACACCTTCCCCAGGAATTCTCCTGGTCTGTTAGAGACCTACACCCCCTAGACACTTTATGGTTCCCAGGGGGTCCAGGAACCTGCTGAAATTATCCCCCAGATAATGCACGTGTGTACTCACATGCATTCCTGAGGAGAAGTTCCATGGATTTCCCCAGCTTCTTACAGAGATCCCTGATCCCCAAAGGGTCGGAACCTCTGCTCTGGACTGAAGCTTCTGTGCTTTTCTCCCTTCCTGAGTGCCTGCATTGCCACCCCCACCCCCCTACGCCCCGCTCCCTACATGCGGGCCTTGGGGTCAGGAGCCAATTGTCCCTGGCTGGCAGTGTCCCCCTAAAGAGCTCTTCAGTGGTGTCCCCTCCTTCCTGGCTCTCACCAGCGTCCTCTCAGCTCCTGAGCTCACCAGCCCAGAGCCCTTGGCCCTTAGGGCCACACTTCTCCTGTCCTCTGTTGTGATGTCTCATCTACTGGCCCCTCTGTTGTGCGTGTCCACCCGGCAGGCAGGATGGCCTGTTGGGGATGGGGAACTGTGCCTCTGTCATTGAATGCTGCTCAGAGAGGGGGAGGGGCTGCCCTCCTTCCCTGAGGGCAGACACCAGGCCGGGGCACTTGTCTGCCGCCCTTTGTGGGACTCAGCCCTATTTTGGTTTTGCTTTTCCTCTTCTTGACCAAAGCATGTGCCACTAGCTGTCCCCGAGGACCTCGTCTTTATGGAAATACACCGGAATAAAACCACTTCTCACATGTCCACTTGTGCTGTTGTCTTTCTTTCTGGCTCCAGAGCCAAGCCCTCCACACCACCCCCCGGGGCCAGTAGGAAAGTCCAGGCCTCCGTTCTGTAGTGAAACTGGGAATTCTCAAGTCTAATATCCTCCAGCACTTGAACACTTCCTGTTGGCCTATTTGCCCGTTGGTGCCTCAGGGACTCTGGGGGGTAGACAGTGGATGGCAGGATCAGACTGGAACCAGAGACCAGGCTCTGGTGACCTTATCATGGGCCCCTCTATGGGGCTTAGAAACAGAAGCCACGGGGCTTCTCTGAATGCTTGCCGGTAGCCAACCCTCTGGCCACCAGGCATGGTCCCTCTGAACTCCCCTTCCTCTTCCTCTACCACACTAGAAACCAGTAGTAAAAAAGCAGGTGGGTCAAGCCTTCTGAGTAGACAGCAAAGCCACTCAGAAAGAGTCCTGCAGCCCAGTCTGGCTTGATCCGGCAGCAGATGTTCTGCCTATGTTTCCATGGAAACCAATGGAAAGCCGTCACCATCTCTGTGATCAGAAGCCGAACCTGCCGTGTTAAAAATAAACGCTACATCAGTGTGCCCGTGAACTGTGGCGGGCAGGCAGTGTGCTAACCCTCCCCAGAATGCAGCCGCTTCGGCCCACCCCACCTGTCTCAAGGCTGCTCATTCAGGTTCCCCAGAACTTCTGACCACCAGGAGGACCCTGAGGACCCTGAGCAGCGCTCGGGCTCGTGGCTGCAGAGCCCAGCTTGTTCAGGGCTAAGGTGGCAATTTGCTGCAGAAGAGCTGCAGTTTCCGTCCCCTGGTCTCTCCTCTCCAGGAGCACAGTCCCTGCCGCCACCACTTTGCTGCGCCTCCTACCTGGCCAGGCTGGGCGTTTCCACCTCCCGTCTCCATTTTCCCTCCCAGTCTCGCAGGGCGCTGATGCTGCTGCTCCAGCGTCTACTCTCTTGCTGTTTTGCAAACCTAACTCTCCGGAGTCCCTTTTTCTCTCTCACCCCCTCTTTGCCTCCGAACTAACTAAGACTGTTAATCTTTAGCCAGTCCCTAGAGTAGTCAGCAAACACCCCAGGCTGGTCGTTAACAACAGGCCTTACATAACCCCATAGAAGAAAGTCTTCCAGAGCACAGAGAGGGGGTCTCGGCCCGAATCGGCCTCCTGTTTATCTGGCAGGAAGGACTTCCTCCATCCCTGGCCTCTGAGATTAGGCTCCCACCACCTCCATAGGAGGTCCCCCATTTTGCTCTAGAGAGAAGTGACCCCAGCAATGTCACTGTCCTTTGAGGTCAGCACCCCAGGCCTGCTGGGAACGCCATGGAGCCCTGAGTGGAGTGTGGGCCTCTCCCACCAGGAGAGCAGGGACGGAAGCCTGAAGCAAGGCTGGAGCTGAGAATTCCACAGCTTCAGTCCTGACACTGTTCTCCTTATCTTTGGTATTTTTGTCCCATCATGGGCTGAGTTGCTTTCCTCCAGGAGGGAAGGGACACACAGCTTCTCTCATTTTATAAGGTCCCTTAGTGAAGGCCTGGTGGTGAGCAGGGAGGGATGCTGTCCCTGGCCTGGCAGCTGGGCTGTGTGAGTGGCCCGGTACACGTAAGCTCAGGCCATCTGAGGACAGCCTTGGGCTGTGGGATTCAACCCCAGGAAGTGCGGGGAAGTGAAGCGGGCAGGAGTGTGGGCTCCAGCCACCTGTGGTTTTGGGCAACTTGGCTGCTCCCTCAGTTGTGGTTTCCTCACCCATAAAACAGCCTGTAGCCCTAGAGGGGTTTTGTGAGAACTCACTTATTCAATAGTTGCCAAGCATCTGGCCTTTTCCAAATGCTTAGTGAATGTGTGTTGTTGCTGTTACTAAAAAATATGTTCTGGGCCCTCCCTGGTGGCGCAGTGGGTTAAAGCGCAGCACTAAGAAGCTAAAGCCACTTCAGTACGAGTTTGATCTCTGCCCTGGAGGTGACCCACATGGCGCAGCAGACCTGACCCACCCACTGCTCCCCTCAGCAGTGTACTTTGTCAGTCAGCCTGTTCTGCTCCCCACTCTCTCTCTGGTGAATCCTCTCACTGCTCCTGCCCCTCCGGCCTGTACCCCAGTTATGTATGCATAAATAAATCTTAAAATATATATAAATATATATATGTTCTAAGTACCTGCTACATACTGGGCAAGTGAAAATGGTCCCTGCCTTTAAGAAGGAATATCGGAGGGGAGATGGGCAAATAGGCAGGCAATAATACCACAGGATAAAAGCGGAGGCCGGAGCTTCCGGAACAGCAAGGCAGGGACACTCATTGTGACCTGGGGACCAGGAAATCCCAAGAGTTGTTGTTTCTGGGCCAGTTTGAAAGACATTCTGGACACTACGCGCCTCAGACTGGAGAAAAGGGGCATGGTGAAGTCAACTTGCCCCACTACCTGAGGAGTTGGGTTTTTTTTTTTTTTTTAAAGATTTATTTATTAGTACAGAACTGGGGTACAGGTCAGAGATGTAGAGGGTAAGAGGATTCACCAGAGACAGAGTGGGGTGCAGAACAGGCAGATCCACGAAGTACACTGCTGAGGGGAGCAGCGGGCGGGTCAGGAGAGGTCTGCCACGCCATGTGGTCACCTCCGGGGCAGGCGGGAATCGAACTCATGTGGAAGTGGCTTTAGTTTCTTAGTGCTGTGCTTTAACCCACTGCGCCACCAGGGAGGGCCCAGAGGAGTTGGGGTTTTTATACCACACTGTGATTGTCAGTTTGGAGAGGTGTTCTGTTCAGAGGACAGGTCCTTGGATCACCACTGAGAAACGATTCACCAGCGCTCCCCTTCTGGTGGCACTCAGTGAGTGTCCCACCAGGATGCCATGAACCAACTCTACACATACAGGTTTTGTGGACTCTACCCCCACCCCAGATACTGGAACTACAAATCCCATTAATACCAAAGAGAGGCACACTGGGACCTGAGGGTGGAGTTAAGCAGCCAGGTTGGTTATAAAACCCGACATGCGGGCTTTGGGGGTCTCTTGGCCTCATGGTTTGCAGCTTATCTCTTGGCCCTTTACCGGTTTTCAGCATGTTATTGGGGCATCCAGGTCACCGGAACTGGTAGGCATTAATCAACTTACCTCTCTCTTTCTCTTTCCCTGAGTTATTCATTTCCCTTGTAAATAAACCCATCACTAACCTTTTCGTGTGTGCCTGCAGTTGAATCTTAAGCCCACAGGTGAGAACACACAGTGCCACCATAGCCAATTCAGGGGCCAGTGACCATTAGGGAAAGGATTGGCAAATGAATTTTTTTTAAAGATTTTTTAATTTATGCTTACAGAACTGGGGTACAGGTTGGAGGTGTGGTGGGTGGTGAGAGGATTCACCAGAGACAGAGTGGGGAGCAGAACAGACAGATTGACACAGTACACTGCTGAGGGGAGTCAGGAGAGGTCTGCCTCGCCATGTGGGTCAGCTCCCTGGCTGGGGATCAAACTTGTGCTGTAGTGGCTTCAGAGAGCCTCATAATGTGGTGCTTTAATCCGTTGTGCCACCAGGGAGAGCCCAGCAAGTGAATTTTTTTACGTGTGAATAATTTCCCTGAATTTTTTATGTTCAGATACTCAGATTCCTCTACCTAATTAAAAAAAAAAAATTCAACATTGGGTTGCTCTATAACACCATGAGGCAGAGATGTTTAGTTAGATCCAAAAGGGCAGGTTCATTACATAAGAAAAGAAACAGGCACCTGCATAGACACACGTGCAGAAAGAGCTGCTCCTGAAAGGGACAGGTTTGTTAAAAGGGACACCGGCATAGTCACAGCCCACCAGCCTTGGGGGGAGAGCGGCCTCTGCTGCTTTGCAAAGGGAAGAGGCTGGTGAAGAGAAACACCTGTGTAGTCACAGGTGGGAAGAGAGCTGTGTTTGGAGGGGCAACTTGATCCTACCTACATAATTTTTCTTGTGGAATTGATAACTATTGTTAAATTAATTATTTCTAGGGTGTAAGTGGCAGACTTGAAAGAATCAGTGGTTCTGACAATGGCCCTCAATCTGCATATGCCCACGTCCAGACGGGGCCTCAAGATACTTTTCTGTAGCTGTTTTAACCACTGTGTTAATCTTTTCTACCCCCACCTCTGGTTTCTGATTTTGTGTTGCCTCCATCTTAAACTTTCTACTCTTAGCCTCCACCTGTGGTGGAACCAGTCTATTATCACAGAATTCTAGAAGGAAAATGTGGGTGCCATTTAAACTCAGGCATGTCCTCAGCTTCTTGAGTCAACCATTCTTCCAGAACCTTGTGTTTCCTTGGGAAAGGCCAAAGAAGGGGTGGGGCCAGATGGCCAGAAAAATTCCTTGATTTTTAAAAAAATTTATTTATTTTTTTTTGTGCATACAGAACTGGGGTACAGGCCAGAGGTTCAGGGGCGGTGAGAGGCTTCACCAGAGACAGAGTGGGGAGCAGAACAGGCAGATTGACGAAGTACACTGCTGAGGGGAGCAGCGGGCGGGTCAGGAGAGGTCTGCTGCACCATGTGGTCACCTCCGGGGCAGACGGGGATGGAATTCATGTGGAAGTGGCTTTTGATTCTCAGTGCTGCACTTTAACCGCTGTGCCACCAGGGAGTGTTGGTGACCAGCTCCAACTATTGAGGTGTCTGGAGGCAAGACAGGCAGGACCCTAAGGTGGGAAGGCGTCGGCGAGTGGAGATTCCTAAAAAAGGGGGAAAGGGAGAAAAAAGGGGAAAGGGGGGCGAGGAAGACATGGGAGTCGGAGTTGGGTGCAAGTCTTCCTGCTTTGCTTTCAGCAGAGGTTTGTTTTATACATTAGGAGCAAGCAGTGGGATGACATCAGCACACGAACTGGGCTGAGAGATTACAATCATCTTTGTTTTTCCTAAGAACAGTTTAGGGTCGTATTGCCCTTTAGCTGAGATATAACATTCCAAAATCAATCAAGGTTAAAAACAGGTACATAGGTGCACAAAGTTTATGACTAATATTACTATAGTGGAGATCAACTAAGATAGAAGCCCCTTAAACCTTATCTACTACTTAATGGGTTTTTGTTTTTCTGCCTGAATCATCCTGGGAGACAGAAGAGGAAATTCCTTGCTAATCAAATCTCTGAACAGGAGACATAAGTGAATTTTCTTTATCTAAAGACTACATAGTAGAATCCTAAAAAACTAGCCAGAAGACTTTTGTGGATTCCTTTAAGGTGTAGCAGGTGGAAAACTTGATTAGTTAAAAAACAAGCAAACTAGATGAATTTCCACATCTAAATAAAGGCCAAACAATAGAAAGTTTGAGTAATTCTTTAAAAAGCTGAATAGAAAGTTAGGTGAGATGATAGAATGATAAGATTTGGGTTATCCTCCATCCGGCAGTGAGAAAGACTTTGCAAAAACAGCTCTTTTAATTTTATCAGTCAGTAGTCAAGTCACTTGACTTCAGGGGAATTTTTTCACCCTGGTGCAGTGCTTGCTTGTCAGGGCAGGCAGGCCTTGTGCGGCCTAGGCAGTCCAATTGTAAGCTGAAAGTTGCTCAGAATATTTTGATATTACGGTTATACAAAAAAGAGAGGTCATAACATAAGTTAGCGTGGAAAGTCTGATTTTTCAGAGCAATTCCTCTCCATCCGGACCGTGTCTGACGACAGAGGTTGCATAGCTCGTGTCAAGGGAGGCCCAAATTTATTGATTTTTTACAAAAGATTTTATTTATTTTTCCATATAAGAACTGGGGTATAGGCCAGAGCTGCGGGGATGGTGATGGTGATGAGAGGACTCACCAGATACAGAGTGGGGAGCAGAACAGGCAGATCTACTGAAATACACTGCTGGGGGGAGCAGTGGGGAGACCGGAGAGGTCTGCTGTACTATCTGTGGGTTAGCTCCCTGGTGGGGGATGAACCCAGGTGCAGCAGTGATAGCAGACATCACTAGAGAGGTTCCCCCTTGATACTTATCTGGAGAGAATGAATACAAATGATCTGAACCTGGTTCAGGTTACTTCTGATTCCCTCAGGCTATCTGAAAACCAAGCTGTCTGTCAACTATTTCTCTTTCAACAAGAATCCAGGTAATCTAGGGAATCACTTGAGTATGGCCAGGTTCTGACCCAAACCTGCTGACTCAGAACTTTCCTCCTGTGAAGTGTGGCCTGGGTGTTAGGGGGGAAGAGTCAGCATCCCTCTGGAGCAGAACTGGAGGTTCCAGGAAGTCATGCAGATGAAAGTCGGATGGGCCCACGTTCCCAACTGAGTAGGCCGCACGCCAGCTCACTGTGAGAAGCCACGGGGAAGAAAGGTGACCCCTGCACTCCTCAAGAGGCTTTCCAGGGACCTAATGAATGTGGGGACCAGATCTAGGCGCTAGAAGCCCCAGACAGAACTTGCCCCAAAGAGCATTCATGGTATTGCCCCCCAGCTAGGAAACCCTTAGAGGGACAGGAAAACAGGATTGACCAGAGTCGGGTTTTGGGTCCAGAATCAGGCAGGAATGGTTTCCATGGGTTATTGCTTAGGGCTGCACGGGATCTCTCCCCACCATCTGGGTTAGGGAGCATCTCACATACTAAAGTGTGTGTGGCCCCATAGCCTCTGGGGCAGCTGTAGGGCTGCAGGTTCCTATGATGATAAGCTCTTCAGAGCTTTCTTCTCCATGGGGGGACTGCGAAGTCTAAGTCAGGTTGTAATAAGTTGTGAGGGCAACAGTCAAGTAGCAGAGCAGCAGGGGGCAGCCCTGGGGCCTGGTTCTGCCTGTGTGTGTGATCTCGGCCCTGAGCTCATGTCCTGCAACAGGAGGTGGGAACTGACCCTTTCATTTTGGGATATCGAGGGGAGCAGACTCTGGGCTGCGGTTTGAGTTGCCGCTTGGGGCTTAGGCACCCTCACTCCTGTGGCACCACAGCATCATCGCCCAAGATGATGTGCTGAGCATCGACCTTGAAAGGACACAGACAGCCTTAGAGAAGCCTGTAAAGCATAGGTGGGCAAGGCTGGCGGCCAGCAGCCAGCCAGGCCAAGCTCACCTCCACCCAGGTTCTGCACTGCCATCCAGCCACGCTGACTCAAGTCGTTTAGGTGCTTCCTTCCTGCCACTGTTAGTATGTGCTTGTGCTACTCCCCTGCTCAGAGGGAATGACAGAGTCTCCATGGGTGGAACGCTGCCCATTCATTCTTCCAGACAAATGCTGCTTCCAAAGGAAACCTTCCCGTCCGCCCACCTGTCTCAGCTCTCCCCAACTCATCTTCAGCGTTTTCATCACTCCTCTCCAGTCACAGCGGTCACCTCCCTCCTTTTCCGGTGATGTGAATTTGTCTCCTCTCGTCCTTACTCATGTTATTCTTTTTGACTGAAGCTCGTTGGTAGCAGGACTGATGTCTGCTTCGGCTCCTATGTCCTACAGACAGTACAGAGCCAGCTTCTCCCAGTCACTTGTTGGCTTGTCAAATGAATCAATTAAAAGCTTCCAGCTGGGTTTTTTCTGCAGTGATAGAGCATTTAGGAATTAGTGCATTGCGTCAGAAAGCACTCACTCTGTACTGTTCATTGTTCCTTTCACTTCTCCCTACAAGTATGGTATCTTCACACGCCTCCCTTCCTACCCATTAGTCGTCATCCCTAGGCCCTCAACGGCAATGTGATGGTGATGTTGGGCGTTGTCCTGCACTGAACTTTTCATGGGCACCCAGACGCAATGCAGCAACCATTGATGTTCTCCCATTTGACCCCAACACCTCCCAGGAGGGGTGGTATGCTCACTCTGTGGATGAGGGAATGGGCTCAGTCTGTTGAATAACCTTGCCCAAAGACAAGTACTGAGGTTCGAATTCAGGCCCACTGAAGCCGAGTGGCTCACAGAGCAGCATCACGGCACCCGGACACTTGCAAGCTTGGTGTCCTGAGTATAACAAGCCCCCAGGGGATTTGGATGCACTCTCATTTGAGAACCCTTGGCATGGTGACCGTGACGGGTCTGGTCCCCTAACTGCAGGCCTAGAGCACCACCTGGCACAGAAGTCTGAGAGATGATGCTTTGTGCTACAGGCCTGGCTTCTGATCAGCAGGCAGCCCCTAGGGGCTCCGGGCAGTGATGGATCTCTCTGGGCCTGAAGGTGGGTGGGCTCGAGGCTGGGCCAAGGTTTGCTGCTGAGCCAGATGCCACATGCCAACCTTGCTTTGTGTGATTTATGAGTTTCTTCCCCAACACCAGCCACATATGGCTGACTTCATTACAGAAGTGCTTCCACCTCAGAAGATTCATTAATCAAGGAATCGGTGCTGCACCTCCCAGCCCGAAGGCCGGGCATACATTTCACATGAGTTACGTGGCAAAGTCCTTTTCATGGATCATCCACCCACTGACATTCATAGCTGATGCTATTGTTTTTCAGCAGACACTGAGATCCACACATTTTCAATTCTTTTATCCTTACAACAACTCTGTCATGCAGCTGTTTTCAGTTTACAAGCTAGGCAATGGAAGCCCAGAGTGGTTAATATACTTGTCTGAAATTCCCCAGCTAGTAGAAGGTGGAGTCAGGATTTAAGATCAAGTCAAGGGCCCATGCGCTTTACTGCCCTTTTCAGATAATGTATTAATTTGTATCCTCATGTCAACCCTGAACCTGTTGTGGCTCCACCTCGCATTTAAAGAAACGAAAGCCCCATGCAAGGATCTTCGTGTCACTCTGGAGCCCAAGGCTTGTTCCTCTATAACCCACATCTTTTCATGCTCGATTCTTAGAAGTCTGCAGGGTTGGGCTGGCTCTGTTATCATCTACAGATGTTGATACGGGTGTAGAGGCTGACACACCCCGAGTCCCAGAGCAGGACATTGGGAGGACAAGGACTCGGTACACCTGAGAACGTGACACAGACAGAGGCATTGATGGTTCCGTCTGGTACTAGGCGCTTTCTCTGGACCCAAGGAAGCTGAGCAACCCAAATAATCTGAGCTCCCTCCCTACCCCCACCCCCACCCCCAAAATCTCCCTCATCTCCCACCGATAAAACTGGCATAACCTACTTCCAGTGGTGAGTTTTGAACCAGGTAGCCTCCCTACCCGCCTCTCCCCCTACCTGCTTTCTCTCGACACTCTGCCTGGGGCTATTGTTTTCTTGGCTCCGAGGTTCTCTGTTCTACACTGTTTCTCCAGAGACTCTAGAGTCTCCTTAGCAGACCTGTCCCTGTGGCTCAGTCCATGTGACATAGGGACGTGTGTGTGCTCTATGGAGCCTGGTGGCAGTTTTCACCAGGCACTGGGGGCTTTATGAGCTCAAGCAGCTGGGCTAAATTTTTAAAATTTATTATAACCATATGAGTCCATTCCAGGTATTTCTTGGCTGCTTCACTGGGTCACACGTAGCAGGGATGGATGGTAAGAGAGCAATCCTTGCAGCTCCGGCCCAGCCATCATGAATGAGGTCCCCAACTGGAAAATGGGGATGTGTGGGGGGAAAGAGCAAATGAGGAAATATCACGCCTGGTAAACTGGAAAGCATGTGCTGCGGTGTGGGAATACTAGGGAGTATTTCTCTGGCCCTGGGGTCGGCCAGAGCTGTTAAACCCCAAAGCTGTGAATTTTTCCAGCTGCTAAAGACATTCCCCAGCAATGAGGGCAAAGTCTTGCAGCTCAGACATGGGGACCCCAGGGTGGGAGTGGAGAAGTCAGCCAGAAAAGAAGAGGTGATGAGTCTAGACACCCACTAAATTCCTGAGCTGTGTGACTGCTGTTCTAGCTATGAAAACTCTTTTGGTGGCACTTTTGCCTTTGAGAATCAAGGAAAGTAAATTAGCAGGGCTAAGGAGGCTTTGGCAATTTTCCGACTCAGCCGGGAGCGGCAGGAAGAGTGGTTCCACCTGGGGTGGGCAGAGCAGAGCTGCCCCGTCAACTGCATCCTCAGAGGTGGGGACTGTCACAGGCAGGTGACCTGTCACAGAAGGCCTGAGGGAGGATGACAAAGTCAGGTTATCAAGGCCAGGATATCTGTCAACACCAAGACAAGCTGCAGTTCGGGGACCCTTTTCCAGCCCAGGGTTCATGCAGGGCGGGAGGCGTAGTTTGTGGAGCCAGACCTAGAGCTGAAGCTGGCCGTTTCCACTCACTAGCTGGGCTGCCTGGGGGAGGTACTTCACCTTTCTCAACCTTGGTCTCCTCCCCACCCACTTCTCAGTGTAAGAGTTGAGCCTGGTGACATTGTGAGTAGGCTGGAGTGAATAAGGAAAGGGGACAGGGTGCCCAGTGGAGTGCCTAGCAGCGACTGGTACAGGGGATGGGGCCAGTGCTTGTTAATGAACAGATGAATAAACAGATGAATGAGTGTAACTGTGTGGCTGACACGCCCTGGCCCAGGGTTCCCAGCACCACAGGAGGGGCATGTGTTACAGATAGCTATATATTGAGCCTGTTAACTTTGAAGACGGGTTCCTAGTTGGCATGGATTTGAGAGATGGACAAACAAATGGGGTACCTGGGGTGTGGGGGAACAATATGTCCGGAATGGACTCTAACCCCACCTCCATGCCAGCATGGACTAGGGCTCACTGGGCCTGACCTCCATGCCGGAGATCTCAGGTACAGAGGACTACAACTCCCATCAGGCCACGAATCTGCTATGAGTCACTTGAAGGGAGATTGCTGGGAACTAAGGGTGGAGTTAAGCAGCCATGCTTGGTATAAAACCAACACGTGGGCCTGCGGGGGGTTCTGATTTTGCATGCACACAGGGTTCTGGCTCAGACAGTGCTGCAGGTAGGACATATTGATCAATCTCTCTCCTTACTCTTCTTTTCTCACTTCCCTTGTAGATAAACCTTTTATTAACCCTTTTTGTATGCCTGCCCTTAGGTCTTCTGAGTTTCTTTAAGCATGCTGGTGAGGACTCACACCTGGGCCATCCATTTCCCTTTGAGGTAGCCCTGTAACACTGGCAGTTTCTATGAAGTTCCTTCATCTGTAGCCACTGGGTAGGCACCTTACCAGGGGTTCCCTGGGTGTCCCTACCCACCCCTTGACCCTGAAACAGGTTACATTGGAATCGCCTGAACATTTCTGTACTCCCACTGGATTACAAATTGCATGAAGGACTTGCCTGCAGAACCTAGGACAATGCCTAGAACATGGTAGGTGCTCAATTAATGTTTGTTAAATGAAAGAATGAACGATTACAAGAAGTTACTGTTCTCCTTCAGTTCTGAGGGTCTCTGGTCTTGCAGCAGGTTTGAGATGCATGTTTATTCTTAACTTTCACTTAAAATCTGGTGTTGATTTGGGTTTTCAAGCAATCAGGTGAGGTTTGCCAGTGGAAATTTTTTTTTTTTTGGGAAATTTTTTTTTATCAGTCAGGAAAGACCCCGCATTTACAAGTTAATGTCAAATCAGTGCCTGGTTAAACAGACAATGAATGTGGGAGTAAGGAGATTCATACAAGAGATGATGCCACAAATACAAATGGGGGTGTACCTACTTTGCTGGAAAATTGCCTTCCATATTAATGAATTAGTTAAAGGCGAAACTAGTGAAGACTGCAGTGTTGGGATAATCTAAAGTTTCAGTGTGAACTGGCAGCAAAGAGAAACTGATGAGGGCTTCTCTGTGGCTCAAGCTTGGTCTTCTCTAAGCTTTTGCCCAGAGCCATGTCTCAGCTCAAGATATAGGTGTCCTTAGTTTATTTGCATACAAATTGCAAACATCTACAAAGTCTATTTGCAAGCAACTTTTAAGTAAAAAATGTTATTGCTTTCCTGAAGGCTATAATTCCTTGGTTTTTCTCTTCAATATTCTTCTCACTTAGCAGTCACTCACACTGACCCAGATTTTCTTGGAATGTGTAGGAGACTGGAAAAAGCCAAGGAGAAAGCAGAGAAGGGAGGTGACTGGGTGATAAAACCCTCTCTAATAAGACACCCAATGCCCAACCCAAGATTTAAATATTATTTGAATTCTCAAGCCAACTCTATGGGGTAAACAGTATCATCTCTATCTGTGATGAGGAAATTAAGGGTAGATGTTATGTCTCAAGGTCACTTAGTCACTCAAGGTCACACAGAATTTAGCAGGACCTGACCTGCATTTCAAGGATGTCTGGCTTCCAAAATTATACTCTTAAACTACATCTCTATAAATCATTTGCTCATTATATCTCTTTAAACATGTAAGACAGTCTGGTTACAATTATTAACGTCCACTGACTTGTACCTAAACTGTGTTCTGACCTCAGTGTGCTGGGGAACTTTCTTAAGAGTTATTATCAAGGGAGGGCCAGCCACATAATTTGCAGTTTAATGCAAAATGAGAATATGAATGACTTAATGTGCAAACTATTAAGAATTTTAATATGGTGATAGCAGAGCATTAAAACAAGCCCAGGGCCCTTCCATGCATAGGGCACAGTGGTTCCCACGCCCGTGAAGCTGGAGACATGTGTTTTATTCTGGAGTCTGACTTTGGGTCTGGCCATGATAGCCAAGACATTAAAAAACTGTTGGCTAACAAGCATATGAAAAAATGTTCGACATCACTTGTAATAAGGGAGATGCAAATTAAAACCACAGTGAGATACCACCTCACCCCAGTGAGAATGGCACAT
>NW_004567114.1:24807038-24816645 GCF_000260355.1 Condylura cristata | reverse complement strand
CACGGAGATTGCAACTGAGACAGAAAAATGCACAAAATGATGTAAAAATAAACTATTGTATTATTAAAACAACAACAACAACAAAACTGTTGGCTAGTTGAATAGATGAATGCAATAAATATTCAACTACCGCTACATGCCAAGCAGCATTCTAGGCATAGGGGTAGACCAGGAAGCAACCTCATGGAGTGTATATGCTAGACGAATAAGAGAACAAGTAAACTCATAGATATACAAGTATATTTCAAGATATGAATAGGAATGAGGCAGAAAATAAGTGGGCCAATGTGTTTGAGTTACTAGGAAGGTAAGGACTAACTTAAAATGGGGCAGGAGTTGGCATTTGATGTAAGATCTGAGTGATGAGTATTATCCAATGGAAGAAGGTTCCAGGCAGAGGCAACAGTGAGTGCCAGGCCTCGTAGGTTCAGTGGACACTTTCCCACTGGGGTTTCCTGACTGAATGGCAAGAATCCTGGGCCTCTATCCATGAGGACCCCCGGCCTCCAGGAGGTGATGATGCCTAAGTGGTGTCTCAGCCTGTGACTAGTGGGTAGCTAGTAGCGACATAAAGGGACTACACAAGCCCATAGAAGAAAGGATGTGTGCAAAGGCTAGGAAATGATCACATGGGGCACCCAAGGAACCCTTAACAAGTCGTGGGAGCAGGAAGGGGGATTAGTGGAACACAGAAATTCATCTATCTCTGTGAGGAACCTCTGCATTACTAGCATCCTCCGCTCTAACCAGGTTGCAAACTACGCAACACCACTACATGCATATTTGTTTGCTAGAAAAAGGACTAATTTTGCAAGTCCCAATGATTATAACCACCCCAGGGGACTGTTGGTTCTTGATTAGAGAAATTTCAAAGTAACACGACAAAATCAGCTGTGAAGTGCCAGTCTAATCAGCCTTATGACTCCCAGACCAGTCTCTAGAGTCTCCCACAGGACAGCTTCCCAACCAGACTAGGGAAGATTATGGAGATGAGTTAAGAAGCTTCAAATTGGGCATTCAGGAAACATCCCTGCTTTTCTCTTTTGGGCATGCCCACACTGAGGTGGGGCATAGTTAACAGCTTTAAAAAAAAATGCATTGTGAAGCTGTCAGACGTGGGAAATGCCCCCTTTTATATTGGCACTGTGTCTATCAGAAGGATCTAGAGAGATGGTGAAGCAAAAGTTGTTAAATTCTACCAGAATGTAGTGTGAAGCTCTGTTGTTTGCATCCCTGGGTGAAGCTCATTAGCATGTGTCAGAAACTCAGCTCCAGCTGACTCCAAGCAACTCTCCTAGGTCCTCTCCCCTGCCCTGCCAGCTCACAGGCTTGTGGAGCGCCAGCCTGACTCTGCAGAACCAGCTCCACCTCCTTGCAAGTTCCTCTTGCCCCGGTGGCCAAACAGCACAGAGCAAAGGCTTCTTTGCAAGTCCCAATGATTATGACCCAGTATGTCCTGCTTTAAGTGTTCTGCATTCCCCTCCTCTGAGCTCAAGTGAGAAGGAGCTGGCAGTGTTCAGGGTGTGTGGAGGCCTGAGTGTGAGGATGCTGTGACTGGCAAAGCGCTCTGAAGGTAAGGGCTGAGCATGCACTGCCAGCCTCTCAATGCCAGTCTCAAATGCTCATACTGACTGACTTCAGCGCTATAACTAAGCAGGAGTCATGATCGTAATTGCAGGATCAATTTTTTTTTAACTTTTCATTATGGAAAATACCAAGCATATAAAAAAATCTGGCTGACCAAATATCAATTTGTTTCATATTTCATTTACATTCTCCCATTGGGTTATTTTAAAATAAATCTCAGATATGTCACTTTTATCCATAAATATTTCAGTACATACTCTGAAAGTGAACCACTTAAAATACCCACAACACTGTTATTTGAAAAGTCACAGTAAATCTCCAATACTGACAGAATCTCATACTGGTGAGTGACAGCAGCTCCTGGCTCCTTCTCTTTTATCCTCCATCTCAGCAGCAACAATATGTCAAATGCAAAGTAATGAAAATGACAAGGATGAAAGCATGGCAAGATCATATCCACACCAGGATTGTTACTGATATGCCAAGCAACTTTAGTCATTTAAAAACACTTCTAAGAAATAACCCAAAAGGCAGATTAACACAGCAACCCTCAGTTCTCATGAGACCCACTGGCACTCCCCAGTGCTGCCAGGACAGCCCATTAGAGAACGAGAGGATGAACAGGTTCCTTGAGTGGTCAGCTTGCAGCTGGACCACCTGAGTTTCCCAGGCTTCCACTAGCTGCAGGAATAACTTCATGGTAATGTGAATTATTTTTAAAACTTTTTAAAAGATTTATTTATTTATGCATACAAGAACTGAGGTACAGGCCAGAGTTGCTGGGGGTGGGGAGGATTCACCAGAGACAGAGTGGGGAGCAGAACAGGCAAATTAACTGAAATACACTGCTGAGGACAACAGCAGCAAGAACAGGAGAGGTCTGCTGCACCGTGTGAATCAGCTTCCTGGCGGGGGATTGAACTTGTGCTGCAGCGGCTGTGGATAGCTTCAGAGTGCTGAGACTTAACCCCTTTTGCCACCAGGGAGGCCCAATGTGGAAGCATCTTTATGGAAGAACAGGATAAGAAGGGAGTCCCCCTGGAGCGGCCTGAGTGGGAAGTCAGAGGACCAAGTAAGGGGAGAGGTCTATGCAGAGTGTGACTAGTGGAGGGTGTTAGAGCTCGGGTGGGGTGAGGAGGCTATTTATGTAGTGAGGTCTGGAGTTACTCCACTCCCCATGGACCCCAGACAGCAAATCCCTGCTAAGCTATTGAGTGATTCACTGAAAGGGTGATATAGGCTCCTTTACACAAATAGTGTACCTCCAATATTTAGACTGGTCAATTGCAGGAATCATGGGAAATCCCATGCAGATGGTGGCTATCACATATAGGCCATGTAGGCCTTAAATACTGTTATCTAAACAGTGCTCACGAGCTGTTTACACAAAGAAGTACTTTCTCAATCAAAATACTTGAGTGGATCCAAAGTCCTGCTTCAGACACACCACATACTGAGATGTCAAGACTTTCCATCTTCACATTTCTTAGGGCTACACCAAAAAATCTTCAGATTTCTTGGGTTTCATGAGTATATACCCTCAACAGCCTTTTGGAAACAGTCTTTAACTCCTTTGCTATCACTCCTCTGAAGGGAGTCTGAGGTTAACTCTGTCATTACCACTGCAACTTCCCATTGGGATTTGCTTACTAACTTGAAAAGCATTACAGTAATCCCTTCTGGAACTGCATCACAGACATAAGGAAATGGATTGCCTCTGCCTCCAATACCATCAGGGCTGTGTTAAAGGCGAAAATATGTGGAGTGGCCACAAAGGGCCCAGCTCTGTCGGGTGCTCTTTAAATGACTCACCCTGGAGCAGGCACTAACCAAATTCTCTTTCTCAAAGACAAGAGGGGGAATACAGTTGGTCAGAGGGTCCAGGGATGGAACAGGTACTCCGCAACAAATGCTTACAGGTGAAGGTGGGAGTTAGAGTTACCATGGCAACCCCTCCAATTTCCTACTTCCAAGGGAAAAAATCATGATGATCTATCCCATTTCTCTTAAATTAGTCCTGAGACCTTAAATTCAAACATCTGTTGACGAGGACACAGGACCTGTCTCTGTTAAGTGATGCAATCAGTCCTCATTAGCCTTCTCCCTACTCTCTTGAAAAGCATAAAGAAAATTACATTTGGCACAGAGAGGCTTTTAAACCAATCTTTTCACAGTATGTCTCAACTTGAACATCCAGTTGAAACATATAATTACAAAAGAGAAAAGAGTGTGCCAGGAAAATTGACACAGGATCTCTAGATGTAGCTAAAGGGATTACTATCGTCTTCAAAGGTAAAATGTGTTAGATCAGCATTCCAAAATCAGCTGTTGTGGAGACCAAAAAGCACATTACTAAGCGCCCTTCCGACCACCATCTAACTTCAGCCTTCACCACCTCCCAGGTATCTTCATGGTTTCAATCGCTCAGCCCCTCCTTCCTAGTCCATCATTCATTTGTGTCTAGCCTAGTTTAGCTTGCATTTGATATTCTGCTTGTTACCTACCTTCCTTGATACCTTAACTCTGTCACTCCCACCCCAGCTTGCTCTCCCATACAACTGTACATTGCTCCTTACATAAATGAGGCTCCTTTCTATTCTATACTACATGAGATTCACAGTGCCTAAGATTACCTTTGTCTATTTTTGTAGTGTATTATTAGATACCCAATATTTTTCCTATGCAATTACTGCACATAATATATTCCAGGGACTTTCCAAAATGTTGCCTCATAAAAGTAGTGGTAAGGAATGCCTTGCTACTCAAAAGTGTGGCCTCCTGGAACTTTGCGAAAAATGCAGCATCAGGTCTGATTCTTACTCTCTTATGGCTAGAAGAGCAAGTCCTGGAGTTTTTAAAAAGGTCTCCTCTTCCCTGTTCCTAATCCAGATGGACTGAATCAGATTCTCTAGAGGAAGAGCTGGCAATCCATAGTCCACAGACCAAATTCAGCCTACAGAATATTTTTGTCGGCTGGCAAGCTAAGAATGTTTTTCACATCTTCAAAGTGTTGTAAAAAAAATACAAAGAATGTGCATCAGAGACCATGTGTCCTTCAGAGTCTAAAATATTTACTACTGACTTTTATAGAGTATGTTTGCTCATCTCTAATAGCGAAGGTCTGAGAACCTTATTTTTATAAGACTTCCAAAGTGAGGACTTTACTTGACCTTGAATACTGCCCTTAATTTCAGTACTAAGTGTAAAATAACAATATGCAAGAATGAAGTTGAAATACAGTATTCAGGCAAAGTTTGTAGTAGTATAAGTCACCATAAATGATTTTTATTTACAGGACAAAGAACATCCAGTATCTCTTTACTCTTTACTAGTTGAGTACTTGTGCTCAAAGTCAGTGTGCTGACTAGTTCCATGAAAAATGTTAATCCACATTCCACACATTATCTGTTCTAAGGATATACCTTCAGTCATGCCCAGTGGAAAGCCAGCTGACAGCAGAGTGGCCCTAGTGAACTATCCAGAGGAGCATGAGGGCAGACCCACCCCAATAGTCATAAACATGGTCTCAGCAAACTCCAGGAAGGGAGGTGAGGGAGAACCCACAATGGCAGACCCCCTCAGATAGGACTTGCCCCCACTCACTAAAGACCTGCTCCAAATTAGTTCTCTCTGACATATAGTATAACCTATAGGAAAACTAGAAGTGCTACACTCTTAGTTGTGTGTGTGTGTGTGTGTGTGTGTGTGTGTGTGTGTGTGTGTAGAAGAACTGGGTGTATAAGCTAGAGGTGCTGGGAGCATGAGGTGAAAATATTCACCAGACAGAGTGGGGAGCAGGGCAGGTGATCTACTGAAATATGAAATACACTGCTGAGGAAAACAGTGGGCGAGACTAAGTTGGTTGTGCCACGTGGTTCAGCTCCCTGGTGGAGATTGGAACTCAGGCCAGAGCTGTGATAATGCTGAGACTTGACCCCTACGCCATCAGGGAGGCCCCTTTAAATTTTCAGAAAGCAAACAATGAGAGGACAGAAAAAAAACAAAAACAAAAACAAATGGCAACCTTAGGGGGGAAAACTACACCAGAGAGAAAACAAATCACCAAAACTTAGTCACAAAGATGGAAAATCTGCTCTTCCTATCAGATAGTTAAAAATTGCCATGATAAAGAATTCAAAATGGGCAAAAACACAGAAAAGTTGTTCAAAGATATACAAGAAAAACGAATGATCTGAGAAATCAAACAAGCAGACATGTAGACCTTCAAGATCCCAATCTTGGCACACTGTTCCTTTCTTCAGGATCAACTATTTGACAACTTTATTGAATTAAGACCACCTAACACAATTATTTCATTATTTCATACTTCAAAGGACCGCTGTTAAGATTTATGTACCATGTTTTCTAAGCAGTAAACGCTATGCCTAAGTGATAATACTAGTATTATATCAACCTATAAATTAACACTTCTTTTTCTAAGAGTATTCCTACAAATATAGTACTATTTACTATATAGCTCACATATTTATAAAGATTTTCATTCCAATCTTTAAGTTGTAGAAACAATTTGATATGGGGATGGGCCATCTGACGGAGGATGTCATACCAACAACTTTCTTGTCCTTTCTTCCAATCCAGTCTGGCTTGCTTTCAGGACAGTAAAAAATTGCTCATACTTGATCAAAGTGAAACAGTTCACCGTGGTTCCACCTAAACAGTATGATTAAGATGTGTAATTTGGGCATTTAGTGAATTGCTGGAACTATTTTAAGCCAGGGAAATGGAAGTTAAAATGTCCCTTTAATATTCCTGGGGACTCTTGGGCCAAATGCTAAAAGACAGAAGTAGTCATTATCCAGAGATATTTTAGAAATCCTCAGGTTATTTAGAGAAAGTGAATTAGGGACTGGGGAATTTTGTAATTAGTCTGGTAGATTTCACCATTAGGTAGCTGCATAAATTATATAAGCAATTAAATTGGTTTTACCTATGGTTGGGTAAAGGCCACACAATCAATACTCCAACTAACAATATGGATCAGTGTTTGTAGGTGGGCCAAACCACTGAAAGTTTCATCACAGGCTTCACCTTAGCAACGAAAAGGTTACTTCTATTCTTCTGTATAATACTGGACATAGTTAAATGTGTATCTTTCCCTATCGATTCCAGGACTATTCTTTCGTGAACCTTATAAAGTATGATTCAAAACACGGTTACTCTTTTTGCTCATAATCTAACATCTAGGATGCAGCTGTTTCCTCATATTCCTGAGAATCACATTTTCCTCTAAGTTCAACACATTGTGTGAACTTCAGGTTCACTATAATTTCCTTTTCCCCTCAAAATGATGTTAAGATCCTATCTGTTGGAGAAATAAAACTATTAATCAGATAGCTTAAGTGAAAGGTGAGATGATCCAACTCACTTTCGGATCTCCTTTTTGTGAGAACATTTTAGCTTTAAACTTTGATTCACAATGAAACATTAATAGCAGCTATACAGAATTCTGTCAGACATCCTCATTTTAATAATTCTTTGATACAGTGATAACATTTATTAGACTAATAGGCCTATGAAGTGTATATATATAGATACATATATGTGTACATATGTAAATATATACACACACAAACTCCAAACTTGGTTCTGCATAAAACAAGAAAATTAGTAAAGTTTCTAACTGGAGGATGGGGGTCAGGGAAAAGAACATTAGGGAATGCCCATGGACTTGATAAACTGTGTGATCAAATAACAAGGTGACCATATTCTCCATGTTGAAGGCAAGATTACTTAGTATTTAGCTTCAGTCTTTCCCTTATCCCTATAGCTTCCACACACAGATGATAATCAGTATTCAAACATGAAAGGCTTTAAGGGCACAAGAACTTCCCAGAAAAAGTAGAAGACCACAGCTAAGGAACTAGGCTGGCTGCTGCTATGCAGACAAGCTTTGTTACCAGAAAGTCTTTCTAGTGCTTCATCCACAGCCAGTACTAACCTTGGTGCTACAGGTGAGATTTCACTTGTAACTGTAAGGCTGGAGAAATGAGGTTAAAAAGCTTGTTAGCTTCAGCTATACCACAAAGACTAGTAATCAAAACTGCATGGTACTGGAGTAAGAACAGACATACAGACCAGAGGTTTTGAATAGAAAACCCAGATATAAAGCCACAGGTTTATGGACAGCTAATCTTTGACAAAGGAGCAAAGAAGATACAATGGAACAAAAAGTTTGTTCAGCAAACGGTGCTGGGAAAACTGGGAAGCTACATACAAAAAAATGAACTAGATCACTACCTCACACCATACATAAAAATCAACTCGAAGTGGATTAAAGACCTAGACATAAGAACAGAAACCATAAAATACCTGGAAGCAAAACACTACATGATATACACTTCAGTGACATCTTTAAAGATATAACACCCAATGCAATGCAAAGATAAATAGATGGGACTACATCAAGTTAAAGAGGTCCTGTTCAGCAAAAGAGACATTACAAAAGACAAAGACATCCCACTGACTGGGATGAAATTTTCTCACACAAAACTAGTGATAAAGGATTGATCACAAAAACATATGGCGAACAAATGAAACTCAACAAAAATAAACAACCCCATCAAAAAATGGGCAGAAGAGCTAAAAAGACACTTCTCTAAAGAAGAAACGCAGATGGCCAACAAGCATATGAAAAAATGCTCAACATCACTTGTAATAAGGGAGATGCAATTTAAAACAATGAGTTATCACCTCACCCCAGTGAGAATGGCACATCTTAAAACAACTAGCAATAACAAATGTTGGTGAGGATGTGGAGAAAAAGGAACTCTCCTGCACTGCTGGTGGGAATGCAAACTAGTACAACAACTGTGGAAAATTGTTTGGAGGTTCCTCAAACTGCTAAACATGGGGCTTCCATATGACCCAGCAATCCCACTCCTAGGTATCTACCCAAAAGACACAAAAACACTGATTCAAAAAGATACCTGCACCCCCATGTTTATTGCTGCTTTACTTACAACTGGAAAGACATGGAAACAGCCCAAATGCCCAAAAGTGAATGATTGGGCTAAAAAGATGTGGTACACATACACAATGGAATAGTACTCAGCAACCAAAAAAAAAAAAAAAAAACAAAAACCAAAAACCAAACGCATGCCTTTTGCAGCAACATGGATGGAGCTAGAAAAGATCATGCTTAGTGAAATAAGCCAGAAAGGAAAAATACTGGATGGCTTCACTCATAGCATGAGTATAATGGACCAGGTGAAAAAAAAATAATAATAATAATGAAGAGCTATATACCAGAAGACATTTTATGGGTGTGGAGTGGGGAATGGGATCAACAATAGTGGGGAGAGGGAAATGCACTGGACTACAGTGATGGCACATGGGCGATTTGGTGATGGGAAGCCCAAGGGGATTACAACTGAGACAGAAAAATGCACAAAATGATGTAAAAATAAACTATTATTAAAAAAAAGTAAACACAGAAAGGGATAAAATAAAAAAGCTTGTTAGCTTCACATAAATCACAGCAAAGTATCTACCACACACATATATAAATGATCTCTTCACATTCTTTGTGTAGCAGCCCATTGGTTTTAAGACAAATAATGCTTTACAAGAAAATTCAATTGTTCAAGAGAAAACAAAATCACTCAGGAAAAAATGTAACTAAACAACATTTATTTGCTTTTCACTAAGACTTTATCTTGAGGACATAACTGAAGTGTCACCCCCACCCCATCACCTCCCCCCCACCCCAAAGGTTAGTACAGTGAATTTATTAAGCAGATATGAACAGTTTGAAGGATTGGAACCAACATTAACTGACAAAGAACAACCTCCATCTAAAACATCATAAAAATGTTTAAGTAAAAAAAGGGGGTAGGGGAGGGGGCAGGCAATGGGGGTTTCAGATTGAATAAGATCCTCGCATTTCATCTAATACATTCAATCCTGGCTAGAGTGTACCAAAATGGAAACAGGATTACTATAATACAAAACGTTCACTACAGCACGCTGTACACACCTGTGTTCCAAGCCCACCCCCATC